>NC_140493.1:111331080-111673580 GCF_964271855.1 Acomys minous | reverse complement strand
CTGTCACGGCCCCATCTGGCTTCTCAGCAGAAACTGAGATGTTTTTCCTAAAATTCATATGGAAATCCCAGGACCCATAACAGCCCAAACAATCTTATAAGAGAACAAAGCCGGAGGACTCACCTTCCAATCTCAAGACAGTAATGCGGGAGGCCATAGGGCTGGCTGCCGTGGCTGCCACGGGTCTGGAGCTGACAGCTCGCTAGGTTACTTCAATGGTGAAAGCTTATTTGGTTTGGTGGTTCTGGGTTTTGGGTTTTTTGTTTTGCTTTGGCTTTTGGAGACCGGGGTTTCTCTATGTAGGCCTAGCTGTTCTGGAAGTCTCTATGTAGACCAGGCTGGCCTTTGACTCACAGAGATCCATCACCTGTCTCTGCCTTCTATGTGCTGGGATTAAAAGCATGCAGCACCATACCCAGCTCTGGTTTTCCTGAGACAGGGTCTTACTACACACCTGCCTTACATACCCAGCAAATCAAAGTCCCGCCTACTCTTTAATCCCTGTCAGCTGGTTCCTTGCTCCACCTCTTGACCTAGGGTTAACTTTATTAAATCCGGTGTACAGAAAACTCTAGGATTAAAGGTGTGTGTTAGGGATCAACCAGGCCAAACAAAAGACATTATTTTTACACTTCCCAATCTCAGGGCTCACACTGAAATAAGAGATCCTTCAACAGTCAGCTTCAGGGCCTCAAACTTGGGCCACCAGGAGCCCTGTGAGGCCTTGCTCGGGTGACGGGAGGAAGGACCATCTTTCAGAACCCTGGGGTGACAGAACCCTGGGTGGCATTCAGGTACTTGGCAGGAGGTCACATCCCTCAAGGAGGCTGGAGACAGTGGGTGGCTCAGGGATGTCTGGCTCCTCAGGAAGGCTTTGCAGTGCTGGGGTAGCCACCCTTTCTTCCAGAGGCTGGCAGGCTTGCCACAGAGTTGGCAGATGTTGATGAGGAACATGGCAGAGTGCCAGGTGTCCCCAAGTCTTGGGATCCAGGTGTCCAGCGGCCTGAGCCCGGATCCACAGGTCCGCCCACCCCTGGGAAGAAAGGGGCCAGAGAAAGCAGCTTCCCTGTAAGCCTGCGGCATTGTCATGGCAACCCCTCCCTGGCTGAGGATTCGAGGGGAAGAGAAAGAATGTGCTGTAGCCCCCAAAACTGACCCTCAGGCTGGGTGCACACCTGGGCCCATGCCACAGCAGCGGGCAGCCCTAGAAAAAATAATGTGAAAAGGCCGCCTGCGTCAGAGACTGTCACCCAGGAACACAAAGGGGCTTGCCCTGGGCACACGGCACTTGGGTCATCGACAGAGGCCCTGGTAGAGCTACAGGCCTAGAAGGGTCACACAGTGATTGCTACTATGTCACATTCTCATGAAAACGGAGCCGTTGTCTCCAGGGCTAAGGGGCGGGAGAGCAACAGAATGGCCGTACCCCAGCTGGGGATGCTCCAGGGGTCGAGCGCACCAAGTCCTGGGATGAGCCCTCGGAACTGGGAGCTGGAGCCAGAGCGGCCTTAACGAGGGCAGCGCTGTTTTCTCAGGTCTGTGTACTTTACACAGACACAGAGCGCAGTAACTTGCTTTGACGCACGATTAGTCACTACAATTGCCACACTCGGTGCTGTTTCCCCGTAAGGCCCAGGTTAAGTTTAATCGCCACTTGACAGTAGTAGGAGGTGACTGGGGGCTGGAGAGAGAACAGTCTCTAACGCCAGTCCCAGCTGACCGGCCACCCTCTTCTGGGTCCTGTGGGACCATGCATGCTGCACAGACAGACATACAGGCAAACACTCATATGCATAAATAAATAAAAAGTGCAAAAATACATTTTTCAAAGTTTTTTCTTTTTAAAAAAGATTTATTTAAAAAGGCGGGGGCCTGGAGAGATGGCTCAGAGGTTAAGAGCACTGGCTGCTCTTCCTAAGGTCCTGAGTTCAATTCCCAGCAACCACATGGTGGCTCATAACATCTATAATGAGATCTGGTGCCCTCTTCTGGTGTGCAGGCACACATGTGGGCAGAGCACTGTATACATAATAAATAAATCAATTTTTTTTCTTTTTAAGATTATTTATTTACATATACAGCTCTCTGCCTGCATGTTCACCTGCAGGCCAGAAGAGGTCACCAGGTTTCATTATAGATGGTTGTGAGCCACCATGTGGTTGCTGGGAATTGAACTCATGACCTTTGGGAGAGCAGCCAGTGCTCTTAACCTCTGAGCCATGGATGGTTTTAGGTGCCCTAGGTGTTCTGTGTTCCCATGTGAAGCTGAGAACTGTCCTTTCAAGATATGTGTTGGGACTGTGCTGGAGGTGGCTTTAGGACAGGTCGCAGGCCTTGAGCGGAACCTGCTCCTGTTCTGACGAACGGACAAGGTGCGGCTCAGCCTCACTGCCTCTCTCTGAGGTGGGCGCAGTGGCTGGTGAGAGAGCCGGGGCGAGAGCCACCTCATCCCTGTCTATCCCTCACGCCACACGCCTCAGGGACACCCAGGAAGGCCAGGCAGAAAGAATGCAAATGCTGGATGCTGGGGAGGAGCAAAGGAAGAAAGTGGGGAGGCCACAGGGGCCGCACTGTCATGGGGCGTGGTGTCCTGCCCCTCGCTACCAGCCAGGTGGAAGCGGCCTTGGCATGTCCAGCCTCCAGAGCTGTTCCTCATGAACAGCCGAGGCGCCGTCACTCTGCTACAGCAGCACACACCTAGGCAGGTGTAAAGTTGAGCCCCGTGGTAATTAAAGGCATTTGCCACCAAGCCTGAAGACCTGAGTTCAGTCCTAGGCCCCACATGGTAGAGACGACTCCTGAGCACCACATATGCTCCAAGCACCACACACAGAAACAATGTAATAAGCGTAAGATAGGTGGGGCCGCAGTGACGGTGTCATTCCTTTCTGCAACAATGTATCTCTTTACACCAAACCCAGGGGCTATGAGAGGCAGGAAAGTGCAAGCAGGTGCACAACACACACACACACACACACACACACACACACACACACACACACACACACACACACACACACACACACACACACACACACACCACCCCGGCAGTCGCATTCAAGCCTCTGTGCATCAGACAAGGCTCAGAACGTAGCCAGAGCTGGTCAGGAAATTGTGTCTCTCCTGCCTCAGCCTCCCCGGTGCTAGGATTACAAGGCTGAGAGCCGCCATGCCAGACTTGGGTGCGTGTAACTTGCATTTGGGTGACCAGCCTACAGGATTCCCTCTGAGGGCTGGAAGCATGTGGGGACCCTGCCCTGAAGATCTCACACACAAAGGCACCGAGCTGCCAAGGCGTCAGCGGCCGGTGCGGAGGGCAGCCAGTTGGGCTCTGCACCTCCCTTCCCTGAGACAGCTGGAAAGCAAGCACACGTGTCATCCGTCTGTGACCACCCTTTCCTAGTGCAGGTGCGCTCACCCCCTGAGCCAGCCGTCTGCCCCCGTGTGGACGTCTAGGCTTGAGGCGTCTTCCCAGGGAGCCCGATGCTATCGCGTGCCCCGTAGCCCCTCTGCCCCAGCCTGCCCATGTGGCCCCATTCACAGCACCCCTGCTCACCTCCGAGTCTCCAGACTGTCTCTGACAGGACCCCAGCTCTGCCACAGGCTCTGCACTTAGCATGTGATTGTCACGGATGCTACAGCACCCACACTGGCTGACAGGGGAACAAGATAGGTCAGGGAGGCCAGCAGGCAGCGTCAACATAGCGAGGCCTGTATCCCAACCTGTGTGTGGCAGCTGCACGTGGAGGGGACTTGCCAGCTGTGTGCCAGATATCACACGTCCCATGTGCACTGCACCCCAAACCAGTCACTCTCTCTCACAGGAGGCCCCAGGCCTGGGGTCCGGCAGCCCTAACTACCATGCAGCATGCACATGGGGAGTGGCCATAGCAAAACCCCAAAAGGAAATTTATACCCAAGAGACATGGTCCGGGGCTGGAGAGATGGCTCAGTGGTTAAGAGCACTGACTGCTCTTCCAGAGGTCCTGAGTTCAATTCCCAGCTCCATATGGTGGCTCACAGCCATCTACAATGTGATCTGATGCCCTCTTCTGACCTGCAGGTGTGCATGCAAGCAGAGCACTGTATACATAATAATAAATAACTTTAAAAAAAAAATGAGGCATGGCCCTTAGCTGCCTTGGCATGATGGCAGCTCTCCCAGTGACCGGCTGCGCCTCTGCCTGGCTCAGGTGAGACACAGTGGAGAGCTGGATGGAGCCTGGCCTAGCTGGGCCTCTGGCACTTCGCCTGCAGAAATCTGTCACCTCAACAGTGAGGGACTGCAGGGTGTGGGTGTGCCCAGGGCCTGGACTTACCGCTACCTTCAGGATAGCCAAGCATCCCAGCAACAGAGGCAGGCAGAGCCCCCTACTGGTGGCCACAGGCCCTGCGGGAGAAGCTGCACCCACACTTTGTTCCCGGGTCTTGGTGGAGGCTAAGCCTGGAGACTCAGGTCCCGCTGTCTCCTGAGATTCCCTGAGACTCAGCAATGCTAAGCCTGGCTGTGTGTGGAGGCTGCAGCATGGAGGGGACTTGCCAGCTGTGGACCAGATACCAGGCTTGCCATGTGCACTGCAACCCCACACCAGTTAGTCTCTCCGACAAGAGGCCTCAGGCCTGGGCTCTGGCAGCCCTGACTACAGCCTCATGCATGTGAACAATGCAGCACGCACATTCGGAGTGGCCGGAGGGCTGCCTTTTCTACCCTGATTGACAGCTGCTGAGCAAGGTTACCCTTGGAGCCTGACTTTACCTGCCACAGGGAGGAGCCCAAGGCCTCCCCCCCCCCCCCCCCCCCCCCCCCGCCAACTATCTGGCACTCAGCCCCGGCTTTGCCAGGCCTGGTGGCTAGGGCTGGCTCAGCTAGGTCAGCCCACCCATGTAACCGCCCCTAGGCAGGGAATCACACCAAGACACCAAACTTAAGTCCAAGAGGCCAAAGACCATGCAGGGGTCAACTTTAATACTGGGGTTGACCTGTTTTGGGCTAAGGAAGAGACCCACCCTCCTTTCCTGGTGGGCCCTGAAGGTACGTGTGTTCCTCAGATTGTCCATAATAAACCAGCCCAGGGCTCTGGAGGTCATGTCCAAGCTCTGTGCCTCCTGGTGCCCAGGGGGTTGGCAGCTTAGTGTGTCCAGGACTCCATGGGGCACACGCCCATGGCAACAGGGTCTCGTCACCACCTTCAAGATGACTTTCTTCTGTGAACAGACTCCCAAGTCAGGCTCCTAGATCTGTCCATTCAGCAGGACGGCCCTGGTCCACCTCCCCCAACACGAGGCTCCGAGGGGCTTGGAGGACACCAGTATCCTAGGGTTTCTGCCACTAGCCTGCAGCAACCTGAGGGGCGTCAGGATGCCAGGCGAGGTAAGAACCCCGTAACTGAAGCGCCCCCATCAGCTCATGTGAGCAGCGGGGATAAGAGAAGAAGCAGTGGGACACCAAGGTCTGAAGGCGCTTGCTTCCTCACAGGAGAGCGCAGGTCACACGGGCTGGGCAGCCATGACAACAGCACCAGGGGTGGTGGGCTGCGGCCACCATGGGAACCACAGCTGCCTGAGGCCAGGCCTGGCTGGGCTTGGAGTGTCCACTTAACCCAGAGTGAGAGCAAGATAATGAAGCATCCAGACTCAGCTGGGAAGGGCGCGTCATGGGTCCTGGCATCGGGCCGTGTACGCTGCTGCTTCAGCCACCAGCACCCGCACTGGCCAGTCTGGTCCTTCAGGCTTCCTGGGAGCCCGCAGGGTTGATACGCAGCCAAAGGCTCTGTGGGCCAGTCCTCAAGGAATCCCTGTGAGTCCCTGGAGAGGCCACGTTACGAAGCTGCCACCAGCTCTGCCTGCCTGGGTCTGGCCTTGGCAGGGGCTTCTGTGGAGAAAACAGTTGTTAATGAGCACAGAGAGCTTTCAGATGAGGCCAGGGGTTGCTAGGGGAGGAGTGGGCCTAGCAGAGGAGGCAATTTATAAACAGGAAGCCAGATAGACCTGGAGGCCAGGGGCACAGCCTGTCCACTAGGCCTCAGGCGGTTCGGAGCTCCCAGAAGTGACAAGGAACATGGGGGAAGGTGAAACTTCCTGACTCTGAGTGCCCACTAACCCCTGACTAGAGTGTGGCGGAGGCTTCTGAGCTGTGGCCACGGTCCTTCAGGGGCAGCGCTGTCCAAGGCTGTGAGTTCCACTGGAACTGAGGGGGTCTAAGCCCTTCAGGGCCCAAGTGGCTGGTGAGCCTTCCCCCAGGGCTAATGAGTGACATGCCTCTGTGAGCTGGTCTGGCTCTCTTGGAGGCCAGGCACTGGTTTTCCACTGACCTGGGCTCAGCACAGGCTTGTCCCCACTGTGCTGTGGAAGGTGCCAGTGGACAAGATGAGATGAACGCAGTGTATTGCTCCTTTTGAGACTTGGGCATGTTCCTTCAGACCAACACACACACACACACACACACACACACACACACACACACACACACACACGAAATGCAAAGGTACCTGGGTTTATGCTGGGAAGGGGCTCCGACGGAACCTCTGGTAACTCCATTTGTTCCTGCAAGAAGCACGGGGGAGGCACGAGCTGGCTGTGTGTCACCACAGCTGCTCTCCGGGAGCAGTCGCCGCCAGCCCACTGCTCAGAAGCCTGGCTCTGCACCCCCCCAGCGACAGCGTCCTCACAGGTGTCCCCTGCAGAGGTGGCCCAGGGTATGCTGGGCCCCCGGGGATAGGAAGTCGCAACTGGCTTCCTCTGTGAAGTGCCATGGTGGCTCCAGCCCCCGAGGGCCGAGCAGAGCTCCTAAGCTTCCCGGCCTAGCATGTGGGCAGCCACAGGGCCCCAAAGAGCAACTTCCCACAGTCCCCCTGGGCTGCGGGCAGCAGGTGGCTCTGGGGACACAGGTAAAAAGTCCAGTTTGATAGCTACAGAGCTCACGGCCGAGGTGAGGGGTCCAGTCCCAGCTGCAGCACAGCAGAGCCCCATGGCCTGGAGTGCAGAGGCCACAGACTCTACTGACTCCCTCACAGGAGGAAAGAAAGCGCAGGCTGCCTGGGCAGGGCAGGCTCAGAGTTTCCTCTCGGTCCACACACAGGTCACAAGTGCTTGCAGCAAACTGCTGGGCCAGCTCCAAATCCCGCCTCCCCCCACCCCCCCCCCCCAGCTCTCCCAGCTGCCAGCACAGGGTGAGGAAGCCGCCTGACTTTAGCACAAACGGCAATCACAGTGGGAAGGAAATGCACTCTGGGCTCAAATGTAATATGGTCGGATACACCGCCAAGCAGAGGTCTACGGGCTCCCGTCCCCCCGGCGACCAGCCAGCCCGGGGGACCTGTACCTGAGTGATTGCATTCAGCTCTTCCAGGATGGCATCCTCGTCCTCCTGGGTGAAGCTCCCAGCCAGCAGCTCATCAATTTGCTGTGGAAAGAAGAGAGGCATTGAGGAGCAGGCCTGGCGGGGCTCGGGCTCCCCCGGGAAGCAGTGGCCAGCCACACACGGGCCGCCCCGGCCACGGTGGGCCTGTGCCCAGCAGCACATACCCGCTGGTACTCCACCGCCTCCTGCGTCTCGTCCAGGATCCTCTCCACCTCCTCGATGGACATCACCTGCGGATGAGGAGGGTTCACAACCGCTCAGCAAGGCCCAGGACAGCCCCACGGCAACGGCTCCTTCAACTAAGCCGGGGAAGCGGGCCTGCCCTCGGCGTTGAGCCACACCTGTCTTCCACTGGCCAGACCTTCCCAGACCCAGAACAACCCTGACAATTATGAGTAAAACAGGTCAAAACTGGAAACCCTTCCCGGGGTGTGCCTAGACTTCCCCTGCATTCAGTGAAGGCAGCACCTCTGCTGGCCTGACACCATACCCTGAGACCACTCAGAGACCCAGAGAGGCAGCTCACCCAACCCCTGGCCTGCGGCTCCCCGCCCGGGCCCTCACCACACCCATACGGCTTCCTGCGCCCCGAGAGGAGGTAGCCACCTGTTCCATCCCTCCCACACAGCACCAGTGAACCCAGGGTCCCGTTGGTCCCTGCCAGGCCCTGGCACATCCCCCAGCCCAGCTAGACTCAGGTCCTGATCTGGCACAAACTCCCTTGCCCACCTGGGCCCTGGGGCTGCACTGGCTCCCCCGCCACCCCCCACTCCCCCCCACCCTCCCCTGCTCCCCCGCCAGGCTGCAGGAAGACCTACCTGGTGCATCTTATTGAGACACTCGTTCCCCACCTGAAGCCCCTCCATCACCTTCATCTCAATCTGCGTGAACTCAATGCTCTGAACCTGAAAGACGCAGGCAGTGGTCAGAAGGCCTGCTTGGGTTGGCCCCGCTGGCTGACAGGCTTCCGGCACTAGACAGGATGTCCCACCCTTCCGAGAAAGTGCTGGAGGACATTCAAAGGGTGCTGACTGCCTCAGTGGCTTCGGCCAGCTGGGGCAAACCAGGAAGCCCTGACCCCAGCACTGGGATGTGCACACCTGACGTGTTCTCCACCTCCCACCCTGGGGTGGCCCAGCCCCAACCCCCGAGTGCTGGGCACTCAGGTCCCCAGCAAAGGCTCCTGGCCACTGCCTACCATGGCTTCCAGGCTGCTGATCTGGTTCTCTGTCCTGTCAAGCAGCTGTTCCCGGTATCTCTTCTTCTTGAGCAGCAGCTTGGCCCGTCTGCAGGGGAAAGAAGTCGCCGTGTCTGCCCTGGCTGGGGCTGCGGGGCAATGCCTCCTCTCCTGCCACGCCCCTTTCCCCGAGGAAGTGCCCCTTACTCTTTCCTGCCATCCCGAAGCAGCTGCCTGGCCAGGGCCCGCTCCCTCTCCAGCTGCTGCGTGACCCTCTTCTGGTACTGCCTCAGCTTGTCCCGCTGCTGCTTCAGTTGCTGGGGAGACAGGAAGAGCGCAGCCTGATCAGCCGCTGCTTCTGCCAGGTCTGACCACAGCCTCGGCCACCCAGAGCACATGGGGCAGTATCCAGCCCTACACTGCGGATGCTGCTGGCAGCCCCCAAGGCCTGTGGTGCCACGGAGGAGACTTTCACCCCGCTCAGTCACGGCGTGACCCTAGACACAGGAGGACCAGCACCCTAAGCTCTGTGGGCCACTTGAGTGGCCACCAGGCCCCGGAAGGTTCAAATGTGACAAAGAATACGAGGCTGCATGCCACCATCCGTCCTCCACTCCACCCTTCCCACCTTTCTTTTTTACTTTTGAGACAGTGTTGCCCAATCCCCCTGCCTCAGCTGCCTCCAGGAATGATCCTTCCCTGTCTCCAGTGTCGTCCACCTGAACGGACAGCAGCCACCTGGCAATCTGTGCAGGACTTGCCCGCCTGCCCGCCGCCTTTCACTGTGTGTCCCACAGGACACGCATGGCCACTATTCAACTGTGGCCAGTATGACAGTTCACACACAGGATGACACCTCCAGGCCAGACCATTTTAAGTGAAGGCAATTGGCACCTCTAGGTGGCCGGGAAAACAGGTCAGCCGCGGGTGGGGGGTGGGTGATCCACGTTTCCGGGTCCCCCACCTTCACCCAGTGTTCTCTACAGCGCCTGCCCCCCAGTGGGCATCAGCCGCGTGAGACACAGAGCGCCCTATTCCCACGCTGCCGGCTTGGAGACCCTGTGGCGAGGCTCATGTGCTCTTTCTTCCTGGGTGGTGACTCGGGCCAGCTGTGCACAAAGCACCAGGGGGAACCACGGAGCTGCAGGACGGCCTGGCGGCGCTCTGGAGAGCAAGCGAGCAATCCGAGCAGGCGGCGGCGGCGGCTGGGGCGAGGCTCTCTCCTTCCTGTGTCCCTGGCTCCCTGGGACGGCTCCCGCGTGCGCTTGGCCGCGGTGTCCCGAGCCCCGAACCTCACGGCGGAGCCGCCCCACCTGCCTGCGGGACCCTCCTGTGTGACAGCTCTAGGGAGGGCCGCGTCCCGAGACCCCAGCGCCCCGAGGCTCCCGGCTCTGCCCTGAGGCTGCAGCGCCGGGGGTGGGGCGAGCGCCTCTCCCCGTAAGAATCACTCTGCGCCTTTCAGTGGCGGCCACGCCCGCGGGGTCCTCATCTGGGGTCTTTATCTAGGAACTTTCTGTAACTTGCGGTTTTAGGTGCCCAGGCCACTGGCTGCCAGCAGCTTCCTCCCCGGCTCTCGGCCACTACGCACAATCCGGGTCCTTTCCGGGCCCAGCCGCGGCCGGCCCAGGTGTGTCTGCAGCTGGGCGCGCGACGGCACCGGAAGCGCGGCTCGCTCCGCTTCCCGCCTCAGTTTCCCCCGAGGGACCCTCCCCCCCCCTCGCCCGCCGTCCGTCCCTCACCAGGATGGCCCTGTCCTGCTCGGTGACCCGGCTCTGCTTCTTGCGGCCGAACAGGTTGCCCATGGCGGCCCCGAGCCAGCCGGCCGGCCGAGCCCGTCGCCGCCGCCGCCTCGCGGCCACCGTACTCCACCCGCCCTACGGCGGCCGCAAGAAGCCACGCGCCGCAGAACGCGAAGCAGCTTAGTCCTTCGAGTACACGCCGCCTGGCTGGACTTCCTCGATGGTGCGAACGCCCTCCTTTTGGGGACCTTTGGTTAGTTCAGTGCACCTCAGATGGGTGCCCCACCCTGCTGGCGATGAACATGAAGTGCCAGTGTTTTGGACCTACAAGTGCTTGCGGAGATGCTGCGAAACGACGTGCACCTGCCACCCGGCGTTGTCACCTCCATCCCCTGCCTGGTCCCCTCACTGTGGTCAGGGCCCGGGAGACAGCACAGGGGTCCGATCTCTCTCTCTCTCTCTCTCTCTCTCTCTCTCTCTCTCTCTCTCTCTCTCTCTCTCTCTCTCTCTCTCTCTCAAATTATTTATTTATCATAAATACACAGTGTTTAGCCTGTATGGACACCAGAAGAGGGCACCAGATCTTATTACAGATGGTTGTGAGCCACTATGTGGTTGCTGGGACCTTTAGAAGAGCAGGCAGAGCTCTTAACCTCTGAGCCATCTCTCCAGCCCAGGGGTCCGACTTTCATTCCTAGGGTCTTGGGCTGTTGCTGGTGCTGATGCGGAGACCGCCGGGATTCTGCAATCCAGCCGTCTTAGGCCCTTGGTCAGTTAACTGGGGTGCCAAGACGCTCATGCCTCGGCCTTACACCCTAACAGCCCCGAGGGTGCGCTGTTGCCCTGAATTCACTGTCCTAGCCAGGAGGCGGCCCTCCTGCTTCCCGTAACCAGCCGTTAGAAAGAGCAGCACACGGACAGACTGCTAAGCCTTCTTCATTACGCCTTTCTGAGCTTTGGGCTCGGTCTCGCCTGTGTAAACCAGGTGACTACCCCTCAGCCGCCAGCACCTTCTGATTCCTGAACCGCCTGCATTTTTCCTCCTCGCCCCCCCCCCCCCGCCCCGCCCTACTCCAAAGACTGTTGTGGTCCTTCAGCCGTAAGAGGCTCCCAGTTTGACTTGGTTTTGCCTAGAAAAGAACAGCATGAGAGCCAGGCGTGGTGGCGCACGCCTGTAATCCCAGCACTCGGGAGGCAGAGGCAGGTGGATCTCTGAGTTCAAGGCCAGCCTGGTCTACAAAGTGAGTCCAGGACAGCCAAGGCTACACAGAGAGACCCTGTCTCGAAAAACCAAAAAATAAAAAAACTGTATATGTATACATCATGAGAGCCGGAGAGGACAGTTAGGCTCTGGCTTCCAGACCTAGGATTCTTGCTCTTTCCGTCTGCCACTTAGAAGTAGTTTCTAGAGAGCTGGCTTTGTTTTGTTTTGCTTTGAGTCACAGCCAGTCCTTTACTCCAGGCGCTGTACATGCAGCTGCTAAACGGGCTCAGCCACTGCCTTGGTGGCTAGCTGTTGCATCTTAGTTTCCATGCTCTGTGGGCCAGCTGGCTCTGTGACATGTCAGGCGTGGTACCTGTCCCTGCGGTGCAGCACTGTGGAACTGTCTAGGGAGCTGGAGTTTCTGGTTTGTGCGGTTCTCGAGCCCCAGTGAAGGCCATGCTCTGGGGTGTGGGGCAGAGGTGCTGTGCAGGGCCCGACTGTCCCGGGACTCACTGTGCAGACCAAGATGGCCTGGAAAGCACAGATACTGGCTTCAGGGCACTGCCACACCTAGCTCCTCTGTCCATTCTTGTCCACCCTGTGCTAGAATGTCCTGACAGCCAGAGTCACTAACTGAGGTCTGGTCTGTCAAGCGACCGATGGCATCCCTAGTGCCTAGCGGAAAACAGCAATGTAGCTAGGGGTGCGGCCTGGCTAGGGTTCTATATCAGCCTCCCCAGTCTAACACTCTGGAAGCACGTCCACACATTCGCCCTAGTTCTCTGCCAATATAGAGCTGAAAATATCTGAATTCTTGCAGTCTGTAAGCCAGGATTCGGCAACTATGGCCTGTGAGCCAAAACCAGCTTGAGCACCCTCCCCTCCCCCTGCACACAAAAGCTAAAAAGTGTGTGTGTATGTACTTATTAATTTTGGGACAGTGTCATGCTATGTAACCCTGGCTGTCCTGGGACTCATTATGTGTAACTTGAACTCACAGCGATCCACCTGACTCTGCATTCCAAGTGCTGGGATTAAAGATGTGAGCCACCATTCTCAGTAAGGTTTCTATATTTCAAAAGGATTGTTAAAAAAAAAAAAAAAGGATTGAGCCCGGCGTTGTGGCACACACCTTTAATCCCAGCACTCGGGAGGCAGAGGCAGGCGGATCGCTGTGAGTTCGAGGACACCCTGGTCTACAAAGCGAGTCCAGGACAGCCAAGGTTAACACAGAGAAACCCTGTTTCGAAAAACCAAAAAAAAAAAAAAAAAAAAAAAGGATTGTAAAACATACACACTCGCACACACACCATACACAAAAGCACACACACACAGACACACACAAGCATACACATACCACACAGATACACACATGCACACACACTCACACACACATACACCACCCCCCAAGCGCACACACACACACACACACACACACACACACACAGAGACATACACAGATAAACATACACATGTACACCACACACAAACACACACAAGCATACACATACCACACAGATACACACGTGCACACATCACACAATAAGCACATACATACATATACACATACACCACACACAAGCACACACAGACATCACACACAGATGCATGCATGTACACATTCATATACACAAGCACACACATACCACATGCACACACACACACACACATACACAGAGGCAGAGGCCCAGAAGAACAGAAAAGGCAGGCACAGAAGCCTCGTGTCTTTATGAAATGCTTAGTATTTGCTCCTCTTTCTTTTCTGAGGCTCTGTGTTGCTGTGGCTCAGGTGGGCCTTAAACTCAAGATTCTCACGCCGCAGCCTTTGGAGTGTTGGGGCGCTGTGTGCACCACAGCCTTCCCTCTAGCCCTTCACAGGAAAACACCCTCCAATTCTTGTTCCAAGCCACTTCCTGCCACGTCGCACCATGTACCTGGCCCCTAGGACTTAACTAGAGGCCTCATGGCAACAGAAGGTGGCTGTGGAGGTCCTCAAGGAGGTTGGGGACCCCTGAGAACTTGCCACATGTGGCTCATAGGAAGATCCCTAAGTGTGGGGCTCCAGTTCCCTTGGGCGCTGCTGCTTGGAGAAGGTTCATGTGATTCGGGAGGCCCAAGGTCATAAGTGCAGTATCCCCCTGAGTTCAGGGTTCTTGTCCTACCATAGAAGTCCTAACTATCCCCCTCTGGTGCTCGGCACAGGTGCCAGGCTCTCTGTGGGCTACACCCCACCGAGCTACACCCCAAACCACAGTCCTCACCTTCGGGAAGGAAGTCTTGTAGCCAGGTGCTCACCTCATGTGCCTGAAAGCAAGAGCCCTGGCCTGCAGCACCTGGTCCTGCAGCCGTGAGAAGGAAGCAACCCCCCCTGGGGGGGGGGCAAGGAGTGCTTGGCTTCTTAGAGCTGAGAACTTAGGGACTGAGCTACCTGGTGACTGGTGTGAATGCACGGTGATCGCGGGGCCTCTGCACCATGCTCACCCTGCTGCCACGTGGTGACATGCAGCGTTTCCTTGGACCCCATGTCACACTAAGTGCCCCTTATCACCACTAGCCACTGCAAGGGGCTTCCTTAGAGGCAATGTACACAGGGCACGGACAGGGCACCCACTTCCCATAGGCAAGAAGCTCGGTAGCATATTCAAGCCCAATTCCAAGGCCATCTCAAGTCCGATATTACAAGTCCATTTCAGAATACACATCTCCTAGGGCCGTGATGAAGCTTCTGTGCGGCCCCAGAAAGAGACAGAAGCTGTACCGGTCGCCTGGGCAGAGAACCGTGGTGACACCAAAGGCTGGCAGACCTAACCGTGGCAAGCTGCTCAGAGTCTGCGAGAATGATCTGCCCGGGCTGGGGACACTGCGGAGCGGGGTGTGTCACTGTCTTTGGTGAAGAAGGATGCCTTGGAGGAGAGGCACTGGCTAGTCACAAAACTCAGAAAAGGCCATGTATGGCCACGGGCACCGTCTGACAGTCCATGTTGTTGCTGGGAGTCTGTGAGAAGCCGCCCATAGAGGTGGGGGGGGGGTGTCTCTGAAGAGGGTCCACTGGGAGCTGCAGGGCTAGAGGTAGGAGGGTGCTGGGCCCCCAAAGGAGGGCTGGGGCTAGGATGTGAAGTCTTGCCCAAACCCCAGGGGGGAGAGACAGAGAGAGAGAGACAGAGAGCGACAGAGAGACAGAGAGAGAGAGAGACAGAGAGAGAGACAGAGAGAGACAGAGAGACAGAGAGAGAGACAGAGAGAGAGAGACAGAGAGAGAGAGACAGAGAGAGAGACAGAGAGAGACAGAGAGACAGAGAGAGAGAGACAGAGAGAGAGACAGAGAGACAGAGAGAGAGAGACAGAGAGAGACAGAGAGAGAGAGAGAGAGAGAGAGAGAGAGAGAGAGAGAGAGAGCGAACGCCCAAGCGCAAGCCCCTCCTGCCTCCAGACCTTCCTGCGGTTCCAGCGCCCTCTGCTGACAGAGCCCAATCGTACACTCGCCAGAGAAGTTTTCCAGGTCCCAGCTAACCTCACAAAGCTGACTCAGAAGGAAGTTTCTGAAGAGAAACCACCGCAGGCACAGTGAGCCTGTGATTAGGGCCTTCGTGATGCTTCTAAGTCCAGGTCACAGGCGCAGAACAGTTTCTTTCTGGAACCTCGGTGTGCTTGTTCTTGAAACTCAGCCCCCCAGCCTGAGGGAGAAGCCAGTCAGGACTGTTGTCAGTAAAGCGCCTCCCACAATACACCCCACCTGTGCCGATTTGGAGGAGGTTGTGGGAAGTCTAGAAAATGGAGCTAAGTTGGAGGAAGGGCGCTGGCGAGTGGCCCTGAGGGTTCCACCTGCCCCTGGTCCTCCGTCTCCACTGTGGGGCGAGCAGCTCTTCTCGCACAGGTGACATCCTGCTTTACCATGGGCCCAGAGTCAGTGGAGCCACGCACTACAGGTTGGAGTTTCTGAAACAAATCCTTCTTTAAATTGTCTCTGGCAGTTATTTTATCTCAGCCACAAGACAGGCCACTGAGACTGCACTTGTAGCAGTGAGCCATGCCAGAGGGGACGTCCCCTAGCGTGTGTGTGTGCCACCGCAGCTGAGGTCTGCAGGGCAGAGATGAGCGTCCCTGACAAGAGCTACATAAACTCACAACTGTGAGGGGAATGTACCGAGCCTGTTGTTTTTACCTGCTCTGGGGTAGTGGCCATGGTAACTGTAATGGTGCTCGTTGGTACCTTAAAAAAGGCAGAGGGAGCCTGGCGTGGTGGTGCCTGCCTTTAATCCCAGCACTTGGGAGGCTGAGGCAGGCAGATTGCTGTGAGTTCGAGGCCAACTTGGTCTACATAGTGAGTCCAGGACAGCCAAGGTTACACAGAGAGACCCTGTCTCAAAAAACTAAAACAAACAAACAAACAAACAAACAAAAAAAAAAAAAAGAAGGCAGGGGGATGGTTGAGGGGTCATCTGCATAGTACTGGGTACTATAGCACTGACGTCATTACTGGCTGGCTATGTTGAGAGTTCCTGCTTCCAACTGAGGTCTGCACCCCCTCCCTCCCCCCACCCCGCCCCGCTTTAAGCACGTGTGTTCATGTGAGTGCAGGTGTGCCAGTGCCCCTGTGCACATGTAGAGGTCAGAGGACACCCTGGGTCCTATCTCCCCCTTGTTTGAGGCAGGATTGCTATGTGCACTGGGCTAGCTGGCTCCTGGCCTTCTAGAGATCCTCCTGTCGCCCCCCATCCCCCTTGTCCTGGGATTACAGACACCTGGCTATGGTGGCTTTGGCAGGGGCTCGGGAATCTGAATTCAGGGATCCAGGCTCACAGGACATGTGCTTCTTGTCCCCAGCCTGGCACTGAGACACTTTGTGCCTGGCCTGTTGGCGCTAGCTCCAAAGCACTCACGATGGCTAGAGGCTCTCCCAGCCCTATTTGTCCTGCCTGCTGCTGCTCCAGGCCCCTGAGGAATCGAGGACTCACTGGGACGACAACATCTCACACCTTCATCTCCGGTCTGCAAGGTTCCTCGCTGGCAAGCTTCTTGGGCCCCTTGTGAACGCTGTGCTGCCACAATGGAATACAAACAGCTCCAGGAGGCTCAAGCACTGAACACTCATTCCCTCCTTGGTGGGCATGACGGGAGAGATGGGCTGGGGAACCTGTAAGTGTTGGCCCCTGGCTGGCAAGAGTAGGTCACTAGCGACAGGCCTTTGCAGCTTAGCAGGTCTGGCCTCCCTCTGGCTCCTGGTCACCCCACTGTGGACAGCTGCTGCCTCTCACTCCTGCTGCTGTGGCCGGGGAAACCCCTGAAACTATGAGGCCACACCAGCCTGTTCTGCTCCGTGTGTTTTCTGATGGATTTTGTTCTAAAGATGCAAAACGCACAAATACAGCCGCATCCTAGGGAGGCAAGAAAGGCATGGAGGTTTCCTCCTGATGGCTTGACTTTAGCCACCTCCCTTCCGGAGAACCCCACAGCTCTTTTTTCTTTCTGTTATGCTAAGGAGCTGATACACTATATTTGGACAACTGTATCGGTCATAGACAAGCAAACAGCCTGGGCTTTCCACAGACACGCAAGCCAGCGCACCAGTCCAGGGCTTGGAGCATGCGCCAGCTGTACAAATTCAGAAAGACAGTGGCGCACGCCTATAATCCCAGCACTTGGGAGGCAGAGGCAGGCAGGTCTCTGTGAGTTCGAGGTCAGCCTGGTCTACAAAGAGAGTCCAGGACAACCAGAACTGTTACACAGAGAAACTCTGGGGCTGGAGAGATGGCTCAGCGGTTAAGAGCACTGTCTGTTCTTCCAGAGGTCCTGAGTTCAATTCCCAGCAACCACATGGTGCCTCATAACCATCTGTAATGTAATCTGGGCCCTCTTCTGGTATAAGTACTGTATAAATAATAAATAAATCTTAAAAAAAAAAAAAAAGAAAAAGAAACTCTGTCTCGAAAAACCGAAACCAAAAATAGAGAGACAGTGGCTATGATTTTGTGGCTTCTTAGTCCATTTCCCTAATATTACCCAGTTCCAGAGGCTGTTGCTACCACAGGTACGGGCTACAAGCAAGGCAGCTTGCAGAAGGGTGCGTGGCTTTGGCATGGGGGAGAGTCCATGGTGAGAGGTCACTCTCAGCCCCTCTATTCTCTTTGTCCCGGTGCTTTCTGGTTTTCTGCTCTAACTCTTGCACAGATGACCTGCAGAGGCTGAGAATTCAATTTACCCTGTAATCCTGCACCCTGCAGGGTACAGCCTGCCTGTGATCTACAGGCACAGCAGCCCTGCCACAGGAAACTTGGTTTTTTTCTCCTAGCAGCCCTATGTGTCTCCTGGTTTTCTCACTCTGTCTTGAACTGAGAATTTAAAACCTCTTGTATGTCATTCTAAAAATGCAATCTTCCTGGTGCTGGCAGACACCAGCATCCCGCCCCACAGGCCTGAGCTCCACCCTGGTGCTGCTCTGGGCTGTTCCTTGGTTGCCCAGCCCTGCTTTCCAGAAGGACTCCAATCCAGGGGTGACCAGGGTGTAATGAAATAACTAACTAGGCAGGGTAGGAAGCAGGTGTCCTGTCACATAGCCCTGGGGTCAGAAACACCAAAAAAATTGAAAAGAGCCAGAGGAATCCAGGGGGGAAAACTCTGCAAGCTATGTGGGAGGCCACACCAGGCTTTCCCTGGCTTCCAAAGGCGCCACACTGCAATCCTCCGCTGCCTGGCTGCCGGAACATCATCCGATCTTGGCCTCCGCCTTCACACCACATCTCCCAGTATCTGTGTCCAAATCCTTTTTATACAGAATCATCACATCATATCGGATTAAGGCTTTTGCTAACTGTACCTGCGACAGCCCTATTTCAGATAAGGACACATTCTGAGGTACTGGGCTTTTTGCTTGGGACACACACACACACACACACACACACACACACACACACACACACACGCATTGGATCCCCTCCCTGGAACCGTGATTAAAGATGATTAGGAGCGGCCACTGGGTGTGCCTCTGTTAGAGGAGCCAGTGGTCTTAACCATCTCACCAGCCTGTCCAGCTGAGTTCTAGGGAAAATGGCTCAGTCCACTGTAACAGAGCCTTTGCTGCATTGGGGAACCAGGGCTGGATTCTCTGTGAGGCTGTTTCTGAGGTGTCCTTTTGGATATTCCACCTAAGGGATATTTAATGCTGAGAACCTTGTGCCTCAAAATCACTGAAGGAGTTGAGGGAATGAAGGCTGAGGAGTCCCGTCCCCGGATCCCAGGGCACAGCAGCTTCCAGGGCGGCCATGAAGGCTGGGGAGTCCCGTCCCCGGATCCCAGGGCACAGCAGCTTCCAGGGCGGCTATGAAGGCTGGGGAGTCCCGTCCCCGGATCCCAGGGCACAGCAGCTTCCACGGCAGCTATAGGAGCACCAAGAGGCCACAGACACAGGCCTGCAGACCCAGGTAACATGAAGTCAGGGGAGGGACACAGCTGTTAGTCAAACATGTGCACTAAAGAGTAAGATGCAGGGCTGGGCGTGGTGGCGCAGGTCTTTAATCCCAGCACTCGGGAGGCAGAGGCAGGCAGATCGCTGTGAGTTCAAGGCCAGCTTAGTCCAGGACAGCCAAGGCAACACAGAGAAACCCTGTCTCAAAAAAACCAAAAAAAGAAAGAAAGAAAAAGAAAAAGACGCAAGCTGGCGACAGGCAGGATGCAGGTGGGCTGTAGGTGAAAGTGCAAAAGGCTATAGGCAGCTACCGGCCTATAGATGCAGTGTTTCCAGTGGTCCTGGTGGGGCCTTGAGGGTCAGACTAAGACAGCAACGCAGACTCTGCTCTCTTCCACCGCTCCCATACCCAGAGAGCTTCCTACAGGGAGTCTAGCTTGGCTCTTCCTCATGGCTCCCAGCTTTGCAGCCTAGGGCAGCACTGGGGCTGACACAGTGCTGAGCCACCCCAGACAGTCTGGGGCAGGGGATGTGAAGGGGGAGGGGCAGTTAACGGAGGGTCAAAAGGACGTGAGATAGTCGGAGTGTGAGCGTGATGCCTGTGAGTTGGTGGTCCCTTCTGCCCGGATGAGTGGGGCCTGAACTTGCAGTCACAGGAACCATTTTCCTTCATTTCACCCTCTGACCACGCTGGCTTCTCCAGGCAAGTTTCCATCTATGGGCGGGAAGCAGGGAGGAGACAGAGGGCAGCTTACCTTCTCAGGCTCTGTGAGCACTCCTGGAAAAGGGCTCTGGATGCTGCAGTGTAGGCCAACAATCTACCCACGTATCATGACTGACTGACCTAGGTTGGGAGCCCTTCCTCCTTACCTGAGCCAACTGTGGGGTCCAGGGACCGGAAGTGTACAGCTAAGTTGGGAGGGAAAAGACACTGGTCTCAAACAAGTGCTTCCCTGTCACCGTGTCATCTAGGTGTGTGGCTTTCTTTCTTTTTTTTTTTTCTTTTGTTTTTGTTTTTGTTTTTCAAGACAGGGTCTCTCTGTGTAGCCTTGGCTGTCCTGGACCCACTTTGTAGACCAGGCTGGCCTCGAACTGGCAGAGATCCGCCTGCCTCTGCCTCCCGAGTGCCGGGATTAAAGGCGTGCGCCACCACGCCCGGCCTGGTGTGTGTCTTTCATGGGTGCATGCTGACTCATGGCTCTGGTGAGCAGACCCCAGGGAGCCACAGCTGGAAATCACACGTGCACCGAGTGGTGCACTGCAGGCAGAATGTAGGCAGGCTACAGGGGAATGACGGCGGAGGGGCAGGAGGGCCATGCCTCCAGTGGTCCAGGGGCCCTTGAAGCTCAGACTAACAAGGCAGTGACATAAGCAGCAGAGAATGAGAGACAAGTCCAAGAAACACTGTGGAGTCAGAAGCCAGCACATCCTAGAGATGGGGCCTGAGCTCGAGGGTGGATGCTGGACAGGGACAGGGAGAGACCTGCTTACTCACAGCATGACCTGGGTCACCAGCTGGGAGCGATGGCTTGAGTATAGCTGGCTAGGCCTTCTAAAGGAAATTTCAGGGAAGGAAAGGCTGCTCTGAGGGAGCTCAGGGGGACAGAGGAAAGTCCCCCCCCTTTTTTTAATACTTTGGGGACTCAGAGAGTGGGTGATGCTGGATTGCAGGGCATTGTACACATCTTTCTTTTAGCCTGTTTCTTCTGGGATGTTATGTCCCGTTAGTGCAGGTGGTGGCAACCCCTACGGAGACCACACAGTGGCACTGTAGGACAAGCAACTGATGAGCCACCGTGTAGCCCAGTAGCCTCCTCGCAGGGGCTCTTGTCACAGGATGTGACTGCATTTGGTGAAGTAGCTTGTTCATTCACCCCTCACTCATCCAGCCATGAAAAGGCTGGCTCACTCACTCCTTGCTCTCCGCCCCCCCCCCCCATTCATACACTTATCTATCAGTGTCTCACTCGCTGATCCGTTTGGCACCTGTCCTTGGTGGCCCTGCTATATGGCTTGGGGGGAGGGGGGACATGGGGTAAGGTGGTGAGTGATTTGGTGGAGGGACTTGGGGGCCAGTGGTTAGGGAAGGTTCCCCGAGGAAGTGACATCTGATGCCAGAAGCCTGATCATCAGACACGGCAGTTCAGGACGGTGTGGAGTGGGGCAGGGACAGGCTAGCGTGGACCAGCATGGCAGGTGACAGGGCAGGGGTGGAGAGGGGAGGGCGGGCCTGATGAGGGCTTTGGCAGTTATGGGTGGTCACGATATGAAGGGTGACACAGCCTTTGGTCATTCAGGTGGGCGACCAGATGCCATTTAGGAGAAAATCTTGGCTGGTTTACAGCGTCCATAGTGCATCCCCAGCTAACTGCGTCTCACAGGGATAGAGTCACACCTGTCAACCAGAACTCAGAAGGGTAAGGCAGGAGGATTAAGAGTTTGAGGGGAGACTGGGCTAACCCCATCTCAAATACCAAAACTAAAACCAAACCAAAGACCCAACCGCCGAACCCAATCCAGCCCATCTGAGAGGACAGGGGAGAGTAGAGGGCTGGAGGGGTGAGATGGCTCAGTGGGTGTGGGCGCTTGCTGCCAAGCCTGACGACCCGAGTTCAATCCCTGGGCCCCACAGGACAGACCCACAAGCTTTCTACACATTAGGAAACCCAAGGTCCAGGCGTCAGTGGGCACAGTGTCTGGTGCCAGCCTGGGCTCTGTCTCTCAAGCCAGCGCCTGGAGGCTTTGTCCTTATGTGGTGGAAAGAGGAGGTAAAGGGAGCTAAACATGATTCCTCTCATCTGTTTTGTTGATTCATTTATTCATTGGTGATCATCTGGGCCCTACTGCCTTATGAACATCATCCTGTAAACAGACCTGCAAGGTTTCTTTTTCTTTTCTTTCTTTCTTTTTTTTTTTTAAGGTTTATTTACTTCTTATCTATGTACACCTGCAGACCAGAAGAGGGCATGAGATCTCACTATAGATGGTTGTGTGCCACCATGTGGCTGCTGGGAATTGAACTCAGGACCTCTGGAAGAGCAGACAGTGCCCTCGTCCCTTTCCCCTGCAAGGTTTCTATGTGGTCATGTGCTTTTGTTTCTTTGGGGTTTATATTTAGCCCTGAAATTCAAGGTTTGTACCATGGCTCCATGCTGAATTTCTTGAAGAGACACCAAACCACTTTCTACAGGTTCCATGGTGGGAGTTTGAGGAAGGATGCTACTTTCCATCTCCAGATTGAAGCCATGTTGGCAGGTATGAGATGGCATCTCCCAGTACGTCGGTTGTATTATCAGGTGCCACCTCCATGTGCCGGCTAGTCATTTGTTGTCTTCTTCAGCGAGATGTCTAATCAAGTCTTTTATTGGTTTCTTTTTAAGATATTGGTTTATGCCAGGCATGGTGGCGCACACCTCTAATCCTAGCACTCTGGGAGGCAGAGGCAGGTGGATCTCTGAGTTCCAGGCCAGCCTGGTCTATAAAGGGAGTCCAGGACAGCCAAGGCTACACAGAGAAACCCTGTCTCAAAAAAGAAAGACATTGGTTTATTAGGTCTTTATAATGTCTTCTAGCTCTTAAGCCCATATAAGATACACGATTTCCTTTTTTTTTTTTTTTCTGAGACAGAGTATCTGCCTCTGCCTCCTGCATGTTGGGATTACAGGAGTGAGTGCGCCACCACACCCAACTAGAAATCTTTTTCTTTTGCAAGCTGCTTTAAGTGGAATTGGCTTCTTTTCTTTCTTTCTTTTTAATTTTTTCCTTTTAATCTTTTATTTTTGGAATTGGCTTCTTAATCTCCTTTTCAAGTGGCTCTTTGTCCGTGTGTCATTCTGCCCCCTCCCCATCTACTTTTATTAAATAGCAAAAACAACAACAACAACAACAAAACAACACAAAACAAAAAAACAAGGCCCCATGTGGATTCCAGACCCTGGCTGGCTACTTTCTCTGTAAAGCCCCAGGGTGGGTCCCGAAGATGGCTGGGCTTCATGGAAAAGCACATCGGACCCTTTTGCTTTCAGTCCTTTTGAAGCTGGGCTCAGCCCCAGCTTCCTCTGGCTGTTCATGCCACAGCACAGGACAGGCTCTGGGCGTTCCTGTCCTGTATCCAGCCTTTTAGACCCTTCCTGGGTGTGTGAGCTCTCTGGGAACGTATCTCCCGGATCTCCCGTGAGGATGGGGCTGCTGGCCTGCAGCCTGCACTCACATGGCCTCTGCTCCATCTACAGGCAGAGGCCTGACCCACCCCACACAGCGGGTGTCTGAGAGCAGTGTCTGGGCTGTCTCATTCCCACTGATACAGGTGCAGCTATGCAGCTGCCCCCATGTAACTGAGGCCCTAGCTGCAGCTGGTGACACCTCCTGACACTTACCATCTGCAAAGGAGTGGCACAGGCTGCAGGGCTGATTCTGTGGGGTGAACCCAGCCCCTGAAGAAAGGCAGGCACGCGGTGGCTCTGTGCGTCTCACCTCCCTCGGTGCTATGCAGGGAGCCCTAGGCCCTTAGGTCAGAGGCTGTGGATCTTGTCTCCACGCCAGTCGCCATGAGCCTGCCTTCTGGGATGAGACCATTGGGTAAAGGCATCTCCACACACCCTCGAGGGGGAACCTGCCTCTCAGCTGAGGTTGTCCAATACACTGGAGGACTGTAAAGTTGCAAGATGCCTTGTTCCCTCCCTGAGGAATTGTCAGGCCTGCCTGCCTGTCTGGTGGTGGATGGTCTTCCTGACTACACATGAGGGGCATGTGAATGCCAGTGATGCCGGGCTCTTGGGCCTAGCAGGTACATACGGTATGACAGCACCGAGGGGCTCTGTCATGATATGATGGCTTCAGAGACATCCCAAGGACAGGTTCCTGGAATTCTAGTGGAGCCTTGCTCTGTTCCAAATCTGTTATAGCCCTACTGTGTGGAGGGCGGGAGGGATGGGCTGGGGTGGCCGGCAGACTCTTTCCTGTCTCCCTTGAATGGCCTGTCTTCATGGGTCAGGGGTTAACATGGAAAACTGGAGGCCGGGCTGTGCTAGCTGACGGAAGAGGGTGGGTCGAGGGTGTGTGGGGCCCCTGGTGACACGCCAGGACATGATCCAGAGCCCAGGAGACAGACAGTGAAGGGAGACCCATAGCTCTCACCTGGTTCACCACTGCCGTAGCAGCACCAGTGTGCAGGGCACTCTTGTATCCTCAGCGTTTTTTTTCATCTTCCCAGTGGGTGGCCTAATCTCAGGCCCAGGTTACACCAGGCCACTACAGTACACCCAGGAGTAGTTGAGGCAGAGGGCCGGTGTGTGAGGCTCCTCTAAGATGGAGGGAGGGCAGGGCGGAGAACAGAGGCCTGGGTCCAGGTGGCAGCACATCGTATTGTCTGAGGATCACCGGAGAGGGAGGCATGGAGAGGCAGCGGTGGAAAGCAGGCTCTTCTTTCTCCTAGCCAAGGAACCACAGAGCTGGCTCCAGCTGGTGCTGTGCCACCAGGATGCTGCCGGCTGTACCATGCCAAAGGCTCTTTCACACGGGTCCACTGACACTTTCCTGGTACCATGCCAATTTGAAAGTTCTGATGAGATGTCTGAAGCTCACAACACGTGCAATTCCTGCCCACCTCTAAGATGCATGGGTAGAGTGCAGGGCTGAGAGCTTCATGGGCAGAGCACTGGTTGTCAGTGCTGGCAACACCACTGTAGCAGACCACTGTGGCCAGTGACCACTAACACTGGCTGGACAAGCAGTCTCCCTGTGCCTGCACATCGCTATCCCTGTGGGTCTGCCCAGCTGCTTTCTCACAGGGACAGTTGGACTGGATTACTGGCACCCATGCCCTCATTTTGGCTTGAGGGCCAGTGTAGACCCTGTTTCCACATACAGTTAGACGGAGGTGCTGGGGGCTTCAACATGTGGGCTGGCATAGCTCACTTCCTTTATGTGCTCTTGGCCTTCTGAAGTCTCCTCCTTGCCCCTCACTCCTGCCTCAACCGAGGTGTCCTTCCACTCTCTGGGAACACATGGGTTCCCATCTGACCAGGGAGAAGATCAGTATGACCCAAGAAGCCAATTCCTCTGGCTGAGCTGTGGGGAGGGTCTGCTGAGACCGGAGATGGAGATGTAGCCATGTGCGGGGTGGGGGTGGGGAGGCCCCACCATGACATGACCAGCATGAACGCGGCTGGGGGAGCCCTACGGCTCTCCCCAGTGGGAAGGCTATGCCCCCACACTTACACGAGCTTTAGGTCTATGGACCACAGCTGGGGCACCTCCCCTTCCCCCCTTTGCACGAGTACTTGGTCTTACTGAGAGAAGTAACAAAGCTAACAGGAAAACAGGGATGGCCCCGTGAAGCTGGTCTGTGTAAATGCAGGGCAACCTCATTAATGAAAAGCCCAGAGTTGGCGCAGGAATCCCAGTCACGATGCCGCAAGGTATCCATGGCAACCGCCACATCCTCCTTTATACCCAAGCCCAGGAGGGCTGGATACAGTGGCCCTGTCCTGGGGCACTCACTTACATAGCCAAGACTGTCCCACCCCAGGAAGCCATGACTGTGCAGCCCTCTGGGCCGACCCTCCCCCTCCCCCCCATTCTCAGCTAGCAGGGGCAGTCTCTTCTCACGGCTTTATTCTTTATTAACACTTTGCTGCTGTCACTGCTCTGAGCTCCACTGCAGTTCCGTGTCTTGTCAGTCCTTTTCAACTCTCATTTTGGTAAAATAAATAGAGACAATGAACTCTAGGCCAGCGCTCTCTTGAGCCTTGGTAGCTTCATGATTGAATTTTCGCATCAGACTTGTGAAGGCCCAGCCCGTGGGCAAGATGCAAACACTGGCTGCACCAGGGTGGAGGCAACCCCAGCCCTTCATGTGGCCCTGGGCTGCCCACAAAGAATCACCAGTTGGACAGGGACTGGGCTGAACCACGGGCACCCACTGGAACACTCTGCAGAACATGGGAGGTCAGGTGGTGCCAAGGCCTTCCTAACTCCAGACCGATGTGTGGCCCAGGCACGCACGGGGTGAGACTTCCTCCAGACCCCTCGTGGTGGGAGAGTGCATTCCCGGGGGTGCTACAAGGGTCTCCTGTCCTGCTTGTCCATCCCCATCTGTCCCTGTGGTCAGCCCAGCAATGCCTGCAGGGATCCTATCACCTGGAAGGTGCTCTTGGCTAAAACAGGTCACTGAGCGCGGTGCAGGGACCCAGCCTCTGCCCTAGTTGTCCCAACCTGTGTCCCTGGGCTCCTGTTGGCAGAACTGATTAAACCACTTTGTCCTCCTCTGAAAGATCCTGATTCCCAGAGAAAATGGAAAATGCTTTTCAAAACATCATTGTGTTGCGTCCTGTTTGTGTGCAACTGCTCAGCGACGCCGTGTCCGTCCAGGGCTGGAATGTCCATGGACCCTCACGGGCATGTGCACACAGACACACGTCAGGTACAGCAGGACACTGCTGAACTCTTTCCACATCAGACTGCATCACGCAACCGTAGTCACACCATCAACGGAGCTGTTGATGCTCACACGCCTCTAGGGTCCAGTGAAGTCTCTGAACCTGTGTGTGAGGAGGCCAGCATGTGAGTGCATGTGCCAGGCCACAGTGCCCATGTGTGTGCAGGAGGGAGGGAGACTGTGGACCTGCACTCATGCACACCCAAGTATGCACAGGCAGGAAGACTAGGGCGCCCACGTGTGCATGGATGGGGAGGCTGTGTGCCTGCATGCGTATGTGCCTGTTTGTGGCACAAGCAGGGAGATGGGGTAGTGGCCACTATTACTGCCCTACGGGAGAGAAGTACTTCAGAACTCGACAGACCTGGCTCATCTGTCCTCTCCTGCAACCAGCGCATGTGAGGGCGCCAGATGGAACCTTAGAGGTCCAGCTGTGCAGGAGGGGGGCCTTTCCACCCTGACACACCCAGTGATGAGGTGGGGGTGCCGGGCTGCCTCAGTGCTCTCAGTGATGAGGTGGGGGTGCCGGGCTGCCTCAGTGCTCTCTGTGATGAGGTGGGGGTGCCGGGCTGCCTCAGTGCTCTCTGTGATGAGGTGGGGGTGCCGGGCTGCCTCAGTGCTCTCTGTGATGAGGTGGGGGTGCCGGGCTGCCTCAGTGCTCTCTGTGATAAGGTGGGGGTGCCGGGCTGCTTCAGTGCTCTCGGGGGAGGGGGGGTGCGGCCAGGCTCAGACTTTCACCTTAGGCAGCAGGAGAGGCCTCCCTTCTCCTCCCTCAGCTGTTTTCTTCCACTTTCCAGCACTGGTCAGCCTACTCTGAGGGTTCCTGCCCACATAGTGAGAGGACAGTGGGGCTGGGCCACACCCTGCAGGGCCTCACCACAGCTTTTCTACAGGGTTCTGCGTGTTTTGCAACTAATGCGTTGATCACATGGAAAAACCAAATGTGTCCCTTTGTAAAGCCTCAGAAGACAGCAGGGCAGGAAGGACCGTGGAGCACTGAGAGGCCCTGGTGCATGGGTGCTGGTTCTCCACGGGGAGCAGCATCAGACCTCCCCTGCTCTGGACTTGAACATTACAGTGAAGACAGAAAGAGAGACGTGCAAGCCCCCTCCTCAGTTGGCCATGGCCAAGTCAGGAGCCAAGGTTGGCAGGGTGGGTAGGTAGGTGGGCACTGCGTCCTGAGCAGTTTGGTTCACTATGTACAGCAGAGGCTGGCTGCAGCCTGGCACGAGTCCGAGGAGCTGCTATCTCACACGCTTCTCCACCGAATACACAGAGATGTAGTAGTCGTTGCTTCCTACCGCCAGGTGAGGCTGCGAGGGAGAGAGCAGAAAGCACGTGAGCGGGGCCTCTGCTATGGTAGGAGCCGCAGCACTGGGGCAGGAGGAAGGGGTGAGGCTGCTTGTGTTCTGTGCCCAGAGCTAGTTGGGGGGGGGTAGGGGGAGGGCGTTAACTACAGTAATAACTCTGAACTCCACACAGCACAGAAACAAGGGTCATTAACTGCCAGATTCTAGCAGGAATGATGTATCATCCAAATTCCATTACAGGTGATTTGCATACTACCCACAATTCCCTGCAGCCTCTTTGCAGGATTGTCCCAGTGGACAGCTCTGGGAATCTGGTGCTGTGCACTCCAGCAGTGCGACGCACAGGCTCCCATGAGCCTACTCTGTGAAACCCTAAGCAACACACAGTGCACACGAGTGACAGTTATGGACACAGATGCCTGGTGACATTCTTCTGTTGGACACGACCTGTTTCTCTGTGTGTTGTCTGTTTTCACCTGAGTATTACGAATTGGTTTGGCTTCGAGGAGGCAGGGCAATGCTTTCCCAGGCCGAGCAGATCTCGGTTTTTATGTCCCTGGAGCCAGGAAGGAGGCGCCCCGGCCTCCGTACCCCTCCCCGCTTCCCAGGAACCCAGGAGGGAATTCACAGACCCAGTGCGGGTGGAACGCCAAGCAGCTGATGGCGCCGACTCGCTGGCCCATGAAGCCATCGTAGTATTTGATGTTGTTGATCAGCTCCCCGTTTCCGCTGTAGACGGCTGTGAACTGGTTCACGGAGCCACTGTGGCGGAGACAGGAAGAGGGTCAGGGTGTTAGCCTCTGCTCCTGTGGTGCGGGAGCGATGGGCCAAGGGGCTGGTGGGGGGCGGACGGCTACAGCATGTGGGGCCACAGGCCCCGAGGTTCACCTCTGGGTCACCCTGAGGCAGGAGGTGGCTACTCAGCTGCTACTCTCAGGCCTGTCCCCAGAGATGCCTAGAGGGCAGGTGTTTGTTCTCCAAGCTGTGTATGGCTGGGAAAACATCTTCTGTTTTCATCTCATGGTGGTACAGCTCCACCCTCTAAACTGTCCTTTCAAGGCACCGTGGAGGACAGGCTGTGCACTCTGAAAGGGTGCTCTGCTCAGAAGTGGGGGCTGCAAGGAGGCAGGGCACCTACCAAGCGATGAGGTTGGCCTGGGGGTGGATGTCGAGGGCTGTCAGCCCCTTCACGATCTGCATTACATTTACAGACTCCGGCATCCGAGGATCGAAGAAGCGCACGTCTCCATTGACACTGCAAGAGGCGGGACAGGGATGTTTGCAGGTGGGAACCTTAGGGTGCTCCGTGGGAGGGGCCTGGCTCTGGAGGGCAGTGGCCACGCCCACCTGCACCTGCTGGGAAGGCCAGAGCATGCAGACTCCTTTGCAGGCACAGCCTTGGCAGCCAGGTTCCCCTCAAGTTGCCCCTCTCAAGCTGGAGAAGGCGAGGACTGACTGAAGGCAGCTGCCACGCTCACACAAAGCATGACACACCAGGGCTAGAGAAGAGGCTAGGAGGAGGGACAGGAGCAGGGTGCTGCAGTGGAGCCCAGGAGGGCAGAAGACGGCAGAGGGAGCCTGGTGGACGCACAGGGAGGCCAGGTCACCTCACCGAGGCACATGGCCTTCTGCTTCAGTGTCCATCCCAAGAGTTACTGTGCTTTGCTTTATGCCACACACAGGGGAAAAAGAACATCTCTCTCAAGAAATGGTGGCCTTGTGATAGTAAATTATGCCTTGCTGTCTCTTTAACAGGCAAATAAAGATTCGCTGCTCTCAGCACAGTATTTACTGAGCAGCAGGCCTGAATTTATGTGCAGAGGCTGGCTGGCGACAAGGCAGTCTGCTGGGGCGGCCAGCCTGCTTCGGGTGTGCTGCCAGGAGGAACACACCTGCCTGCCCATCTCCTCCTTCAGCCCCGTGCCCCCCACCACGCACGCGCGCACACACACGCACACACGCACACACACACGCACACACACACACACACACACACACACACGCACACACACACACACGCACACACACACACACACACACACACACACGCACACACACACACACGCACACACACACACACACACACACACACACGCGCACACACACACACACGCACACACACACACACACACACACACACGCACGCACACACACACACACACACACACAGACTCTCTCTCTCTCTCTCTCTCTCTCTCTCTCTCTCTCTGCACCCTGACCTTTCTAGCCAGTCACAGAGCAGAGTCAATTACTGCCCTGAAATGCCAGCAGTCCCTAGCTGTTTAAATACCAAGGACATATTTAAATGGAGGGGAAATAACGTTTTCACAGTAAATGTCTCGTGTATATTTTGATCCTTACCTCACACTCACGATGTGGCCCTCGGGGTGCTTCTGCAGGTAGGCCTTTACCACCCATGCTGTGTGTTCTCGGTAAGTCATGACTCGGCTAAAGGAGGAAGGTATGGTCAGGGCTGGCTCAGCACAGCCACAGGCCCAGGGAATTTCAGGGCGGGCGGGATAGGAGGAGTGGCATGAATCCGCCCTTAGGCTGAGCCGCCCAGAAGGAGCCAGCAGCTAGGCTGTGCTGGGCCACTGCCTCACTTCTCCAGCCTCCAGTTCCCTAGTTCTGGCCTTGAAGTCTTGGTACCATTTAGGGATGGGGAGGGCCTCCTGGTCCTGCCTTAGACGGCAGTTCAGTGAGAAGGCTGTTGTGTTTTCTGTCTCTGTGGGGTCAGCTTGAACAGGCCTTCTCTGAAAGACAGGCAGGACATAGGACTCTGAGACAACTGATGCCAGGCAGTGAAAAGGCTGAGGCTGGCTCCCCTGAGCCGTCTCTCTCGCCCTTGCGGCTGCCGTCTTGCGTGGCGTCAGAGCGACACTGGGCACTGCTGAAGACACTTCACACCCACAGAGCAATCTAGACCCTTTCCTGGCAATGACGTGGCCTCTGCCACCCGAAAGGAGCTCGAATAGCACTAAGGAGAGGGAGGTGTGGTAGTTACCATTCACTGAGTGCCATTCTCCTGTCGTAGACACGAATCGATCCATCACCCAGGCCAGCCACAATGAGTGAGCGGTGGGAATCACAAGATAGACTTGTCACACAGCTGTCAGCACCTGTGGGGATGTCCTAAGCCCAAAAAGAGAGCAGTGAGGAGCATTCCAGCTGGCTTCAGTGTGTTCTGGGGACACACCCACTTCTCTCTCAGGCTGAGAAACTGGTCTCTACCTGCAAGGCTATCATAGGCCAGAGAAATGGGGTCAAGGGTAGTGCAGGGCTCACAGGGCGTCAGGCGTGCCCTGATCTGCCTGAGCACCTGCCCTGAGCCTGTGCCTGAGCACCTGCCCTGAGCCTGTGCCTGAGCGCAGCCTGGAAGGCAGCTGTGGGGACGCCTGGCTTTCGGTGCCAATTAGACTCTCTAGTAATATCTCCCTTTCCTGAGAAGAAGGGACGAAGCATATTTTGGCAGGGAGGGAGCCTCGTTAGCTCTCTCTTCAAACCCCTAATTAGCCAGGGAAGAGCTGAGGAACCGCTTTTCTGCTCCCCGCGGTGGCCGTAAATGCTGCAGAAGGGCAGGGGGTGATGAATGGAAGCAGGAAGGAATGGGGGCTGGAAATGGGCCTCAGAGGGAAAAGAGCTTTCTAATCAGATGGGGCGAGCCTCAGAGGGGCCCACAGGAACTGGGGGAGGGTGTGAGAGAGCCATGCTCCTGCCTTTGCAGCTGACGTAATGGCGGCACCTGAGGAGGGTGCTGCACCTGCACACAGCACACTCAGGAGCAGGAACACTGTGCACTGTCTCCCTGCAGGGGCAGACACCTTGAAAGACAGTGCTTAACCTAAACTGTTTGGTGGCATCGTGGGGCTTCTAGCAGGTGGACAGGCCTCATGTCCCGCCAGCTCCTGTTCCTCCTGCCTGTCTCCGCTCCTCTGCTCTCAGAGGTGTCCGTGCCTCCACTCTGGCAGGGCAGGCTGGAGAGTGCTGAGGCCCAGTCTGTTCTGTGCCCCATTGGACATCAGCCAGACAGATGCCCCTCAGCTACCTACAAGTGCTGTTCTCACAGTGTCTCTAATTCTGCCTTGGATCTGCAGGAGGTAGGTAAAACTGGACCCTGGCAAGGAAGCTCAAGAGTCTGAGGCAAAACCAATGCGCTCTGTTAAATGGAGAACTCGGAGCCGCCTGGTCTACACAGTTAGGTAGAGAAGGAGGGCTGAGTTTGGGCTCAGAGGCAGCTCAGGGAGGTGCTCGCAGACATGGGGCCCGAGGCCCGGCCTTCTGTGTCTAGCACCACAGGGTAAGAAAACAGATGCAGACAGTCAAACAACTAACCTTCTCATTCAAGACATCTCACCCTACTGATTTCTGGTATTCCTAATTTGCAGGGAGAAAACACTATTTGGAAATACTTTGGATTAGCATAGGCTGAATTATGCTGTAGTGCAGGGTCAAAGTGCCACAATCAATGTGGATCTGGAGGTAATTAGCTTTTTGCCTACCAGCAAAACACCCCTCCCCATCTGCTTCCCCACAGACAGCTAGCTGGGCAGCCGTAACTGATGGTGCTGGCCAGGAGGCCGCAGGTCTTCGTTGTCTTTTATGATGGGACCTATTTTGTGGAGCGGGAGCATGGTGAGTCTTGGTGAAGCGTGGGGACCTGCTGGAGGCCTGGCATCTCACCTGCACCTTCGTCTCACGGTCAGTGTCCCAGATGCGGACGATGCGCACGTCTCCTGAGCTCATGAGGAGGCCAGTTTCTTGTTCCCAGTCTACGACCATGCCAGCTCCTGGAAGAACACATGGGTCACTATGTCAAACAGTGGCTCAGGCAAGATGGGGACATCCTGGGCAAGCCCTCACTCATGTAAGCCCAGGCTGGCGCAATAATCCCCGGTGAGCTCTGCGCTCTCCAGAGCCTTATATACTCCACCCACCCGTGGCACTGAATCACAGGACCAACAGGGTCTCAGAATCTCTGTCCACCAAATACAGCTTCTGTAACTCCCAGGAACAAGCAGCAGGTCACTGTTCCGTGGCCTCCAGGCCAAGTCAGAACACCAAGGGGCTAGTTCTCTTAGGAGAGCAGGGGCTCTACACATGCTGCTGGGAGCCTCTAGCTCACGGAGATGCTCAAGACAATTCCCTGAGGGCCAGTATGGCGAGCAAGAGCAGGCGAGCATTGCGAAGCCTAGCTCTAGGCCAGGTGCAGCAGTGTGTGCTACCATCCCAGTGCTGAGGGGCCCAGGCAGGAACGTAGCCACTAGGCGACCTGGCTCAGCTCTCAGGAATTCTCCAGAGGTCACTCTGTCCACATGGCCGTCCACCTCAATCAGAGCAAAGTGTCTGTAAATCCAGCTCTGTCGACAAGGCAGGCACACCTCCAGTGGTGCAGACATGGGTGTGGCCAGAGGCTGAGTGTGCCCGTGTGATATGGGGGCAGGAGCTGGTTCCTGCACACAGACTCTTCACCTCTCGTCCTCAGCGGTGACAGAGCACTGCTGCACGACTGCGGGCCGACCCCAGGGGACAGTCCCCTCAGTGGGGACAGAGCACTGCTGCACGACTGCGGGCCGACCCCAGGGGACAGTCCCCTCAGCGGTGACAGAGCACTGCTGCACGACTGCGGGCCGACCCCAGGGGACAGTCCCCTCAGCGGGGACAGAGCACTGCTGCACGACTGCGGGCCGACCCCAGGGGACAGTCCCCTCAGCGGTGACAGAGCACTGCTGCACGACTGCGGGCCGACCCCAGGGGACAGTCCCCTCAGCGGGGACAGAGCACTGCTGCACGACTGCGGGCCGACCCCAGGGGACAGTCCCCTCAGCGGGGACAGAGCACTGCTGCGCGACTGCGGGCCGACCCCAGGGGACAGTCCCCTCAGCGGTGACAGAGCACTGCTGCGCGACTGCGGGCCGACCCCAGGGGACAGTCCCCTCAGCGGGGACAGAGCACTGCTGCGCGACTGCGGGCCGACCCCAGGGGACAGTCCCCTCAGTGGTGACAGAGCACTGCTGCGCGACTGCGGGCCAGCCCCAGGGGACAGTCCCCTCAGTGGTGACAGAGCACTGCTGCGCGACTGCGGGCCAGCCCCAGGGGACAGTCCCCTCAGTGGTGACAGAGCACTGCTGCGCGACTGCGGGCCGGCCCCAGGGGACAGTCCCCTCAGCGGGGACAGAGCACTGCTGCGCGACTGCGGGCCGACCCCAGGGGACAGTCCCCTCAGTGGTGACAGAGCACTGCTGCACGACTGCGGGCCGACCCCAGGGGACAGTCCCCTCAGCGGGGACAGAGCACTGCTGCACGACTGCGGGCCGACCCCAGGGGACAGTCCCCTCAGCGGGGACAGAGCACTGCTGCACGACTGCGGGCCGACCCCAGGGGACAGTCCCCTCAGTGGTGACAGAGCACTGCTGCGCGACTGCGGGCCGGCCCCAGGGGACAGTCCCCTCAGTGGTGACAGAGCACTGCTGCGCGACTGCGGGCCGGCCCCAGGGGACAGTCCCCTCAGTGGTGACAGAGCACTGCTGCGCGACTGCGGGCCAGCCCCAGGGGACAGTCCCCTCAGCGGGGACAGAGCACTGCTGCGCGACTGCGGGCCGACCCCAGGGGACAGTCCCCTCAGTGGTGACAGAGCACTGCTGCGCGACTGCGGGCCAGCCCCAGGGGACAGTCCCCTCAGTGGTGACAGAGCACTGCTGCGCGACTGCGGGCCAGCCCCAGGGGACAGTCCCCTCAGTGGTGACAGAGCACTGCTGCACGACTGCGGGCCAGCCCCAGGGGACAGTCCCCTCAGTGGTGACAGAGCACTGCTGCGCGACTGCGGGCCAGCCCCAGGGGACAGTCCCCTCAGTGGTGACAGAGCACTGCTGCGCGACTGCGGGCCAGCCCCAGGGGACAGTCCCCTCAGCGGGGACAGAGCACTGCTGCGCGACTGCGGGCCGACCCCAGGGGACAGTCCCCTCAGTGGTGACAGAGCACTGCTGCGCGACTGCGGGCCAGCCCCAGGGGACAGTCCCCTCAGTGGTGACAGAGCACTGCTGCGCGACTGCGGGCCAGCCCCAGGGGACAGTCCCCTCAGTGGTGACAGAGCACTGCTGCGCGACTGCGGGCCAGCCCCAGGGGACAGTCCCCTCAGTGGTGACAGAGCACTGCTGCGCGACTGCGGGCCGACCCCAGGGGACAGTCCCCTCAGTGGTGACAGAGCACTGCTGCGCGACTGCGGGCCGACCCCAGGGGACAGTCCCCTCAGTGGTGACAGAGCACTGCTGCACGACTGCGGGCCGACCCCAGGGGACAGTCCCCTCAGCGGGGACAGAGCACTGCTGCGCGACTGCGGGCCGACCCCAGGGGACAGTCCCCTCAGCGGGGACAGAGCACTGCTGCGCACGACTGCGCACGACTGCGGCCGACCCCAGGGGACAGTCCCCTCAGCGGGGACAGAGCACTGCTGCACGACTGCGGATGACTGCGGGCGACCCCAGGGGACAGTCCCCTCAGTGGTGACAGAGCACTGCTGCACGACTGCGGGCCGACCCCAGGGGACAGTCCCCTCAGTGGTGACAGAGCACTGCTGCACGACTGCGGGCCGACCCCAGGGGACAGTCCCCTCAGCGGGGACAGAGCACTGCGCACGACTGCGGATGACTGCGGCCGACCCCAGGGGACAGTCCCCTCAGCGGGGACAGAGCACTGCTGCACGACTGCGGGCCGACCCCAGGGGACAGTCCCCTCAGCGGTGACAGAGCACTGCTGCGCGACTGCGGATGACTGCGGGCGACCCCAGGGGACAGTCCCCTCAGCGGGGACAGAGCACTGCTGCACGACTGCGGGCCGGCCCCAGGGGACAGTCCCCTCAGTGGTGACAGAGCACTGCTGCGCGACTGCGGGCCGGCCCCAGGGGACAGTCCCCTCAGTGGTGACAGAGCACTGCTGCGCGACTGCGGATGACTGCGGCCGACCCCAGGGGACAGTCCCCTCAGCGGTGACAGAGCACTGCTGCGCGACTGCGGATGACTGCGGGCCGGCCCCAGGGGACAGTCCCCTCAGCGGGGACAGAGCACTGCTGCACGACTGCGCACGACTGCGGATGACCCCAGGGGACAGAGCACTGCTGCACGACTGCGGGCCGACCCCAGGGGACAGAGCACTGCTGCGCGACTGCGGATGACTGCGGGCCGACCCCAGGGGACAGTCCCCAGCATTTCTTGGGGCGCTGACACCCGTCGGCCTCCTCTCACTTCTTCATCTCAGCCGGCTCAGACCTCCACAAGGAAACCGCAGGCCACTCGGTTCCCTTCCCATGGCTCTGGAGGCCACAGGCCCTGCCAGTGCAGGCCGGCAGGACTCCTCCACCCAGGAGGAGATCACTACTTAGTGGTCTTGGGAAAGCACACAGCTGGCACAAAGAGGACACCATGCCAGCCGGCAACAACCGTTTTCCAAGCCATGTGTGGCCACCCGCAGTGGCGCCTTCAACTTGGCCAAACTGAGAACGTGGCCGGGATCCTAGAGGTTACCTGCTCTCATGGTTTCTAGGGGAGATCACGTGACTTTGGGAACTCAGAAGTGGATGGCTGTCCTGGAGGCATCAGAACTGCTTTTCACAGCCCTAGATGCCTTCTTGTGAGGAGCCAAGCCCCACTTTCAGCAGCACGTCTAAGAGCCTGGCCCACCTCGTGTCGTTGGCAGCATGTCTGAGAGCCCTTGCCACGCAGTCACCATCTCTGGATTCTTTTCCAAGTCAGCAAAATTCTTCCAGACCCTGATGGCACCATCATCTAGGGAAGGAGAGAGGCAGTGTTACCCGTGCCCTGGAGGCTGTGCCCACTGCGGTCTCTGAGTCACAGCTGCAGAGCTCTGAGCAGTAAAGAGAAGGGAGACAGGGCCATGGCAGATTCCAGCACTGGGAGTCGCAGGCCACCTCTCCTTCCCAGAGCCAACAGCACAGACCACGCTCTCCTTGTGGTGGAGAAGCTGAGGAGAGCTGGCTCACCGCTCCAGTTCGTCCCCCAAGTCCAGTCTCTCAGTGTGTGAGGTTTAGTTTTCTAGAGCACAGTTTTGGGGTCTTCACCCTTGTCCACACTGCTGTAGGTGTGCTGCACACCAGCCTGACAGAAGGGAGCGCAGGACAGTTGCTGGGACCTCCAGACCAAAGCACACGAGACCTATCCTCTTCACTTTCCGAGGCTTAGGAAGAGGGATGGGCCTTATCCCTGGAGTTGGGCCATTCTATAGCCTTGGCCTTGGGAGGGTGACTCCAGCCACTTTGATGCCTCACCCCCCACCACCAGCCTTTTCTCTTCTCTTTCCTCCTCTCCACTTCCTCCCACTCGGTGCCTTGAGACTCTCAATCTGACCCTGACCTCTCTTCTAGCCTTAGCTGTGCCTCAGGGGTCCCCACCTTCACAGAGCATAGGTCACTCCTGGATAGTGCTAATGCCATGGGTCACAGGACTGGCTTTGGTCCTGAGGTGGCACTGCCATATATGTCTTTTGGGGCCATATGTCTTCACTTAAAAAGGAGATGGGGCATTCTGTCAGTTCAGTGAACATTAGAACAAGATGGAGGCACTCCTGCTCAACGTCCTGTACCAGGATGTGCAGACGCTGACACTGAGCACCTGGGTGTAGCTGGCAGTGTCCTGGGGTGCAGGCAGCCCACATCAATCAAAAGCAGACACTAAAAAGTTTGCAAGGACAAGAGAGCCTCTGAAAGGCCATAAAAACCCAGACTCCAGGCGGCTCAGCATTCGCTGGTCTCAATGCCCCCAATACACACGAGCCATGTACTCTAGCATCAAGTGACCCTTCCAGTGACCGCAAATCCCACCAGGGTCTCCTGGCTCTGGAACACTGGTTGACTTGGACAAGCACAACTCAGGTTGTGACCCGCCAGCCTCTGGCACTCCTGGCCAGCACCCCTCATGTCCTTCCCCAACCTGTGCACGTGGATGTGGCAGCTTGCTGTGTCCTGGGCTATGGGACTTGAGTCCTGCCTCTGGGTACCAGCCGTACCACTTGGGGCTGGACTGTCAGCTGGCTGGACTAACCCCTTCCGAGTGTGAACAGAGAGCCATCGCCCTAACGTGTGCTCCAGGCCTGCAGATTATTGCTAGTCTCAGGGCGCCTCCTTAGCCTTGCACCCCTTCTCCAGCTGACAAGCCTTCCCATAGCAGGAGGCCGGCAGTGTAGTTTGTGTGGTGCTGGGGAAACAACACAGGCTCTGTGATACCAGGCAAGCTCTGTACCACCAAACTATGCCTGATCCAGAGCAGCTGTCCCTGGGATGTAGCTCAGTTGGTAGAGTGCCTGCCTTGTAAGCATGAAGCCCTGGGTTCAGCTAACAGCACTATAGAACATGAGGTAGGGTAACACTCAGCTGTAATTCCATAATTTGGGAGATAAGAGGCAAAGAGGATCAGAGTTCAAGGTCAGCCTTGGCTAGTTAGTGAGCTCGAGGCTGGGCGAGGCTACACGAGACCTCGTCTTAAACACAGGGATACAACACAAAGCAACAACAAAAACAAACCAACTGCCAACCTAGGGAAAGAGACCTGGAGGCTGCTGTTCAGAAACAAGCATGACATTAAGACATTTCAGACGAAAAATTAAACACAACAAAACAAGAAAACTGAGTGAAGCCATTTCAGGAAGAAGGACGCTGGCCTGCAAAAGGTGGATGGACCTGGTCTAGGAGCCTGTGAGGCCGTGGGAGGAGGGGAGCTGGTGGTGCCGAAGGTTGCGGCAGCATGGGCCTGTGGTGACCGACAGTGCCCTCCCCTGCTCCCATGTATCATCTGGAGCTCCCACGGGTCCACCGTGAAGCTTCGGAGGGCAGCGGCTGACATGGCATCCCAGGTTGTGGGAGGTCCAGGGAGGCCTGACCAACATCCTGCCTTGTCTTCAAGCCCTGTTCCTCCTCAACTCACACTTTAGAATGATGTGGACCTGTGAGGAAAGGGGCAGATGGGAGAGCCACGTGCCCCAGCCCGGGGCCACGCCCGTCCTCCTCACCTGTGGCTGTCAGCAGCAAGGAGCAGTCCTGCCCGTTCAGGTACTCCATGGCGGTGACCCTGGTGTACCGAGGGTTGCCGTTGTGGAAATAGTCCAGCTTCTCTCCTTTCTCCCAGTCCCAAAAGCTTGGAGGATAAGAGGTGACAGAAAGACAGTCACTAGGGAAACACAGCCAGCCCCCAGTGGGATGCTGCTGCATGCCCACGGGGTGGTTACCTCAGAGCAGAGCAGGCACTGGGCAGTGAGTGAGGGGCCCTGTGTACAGCTGGTGGGAGGGTTCCCGCGTGGCCCCTGGGGAGAGGCTGACTCACACTCCACCTCTGGTACATTCCACAAGGCACTGAAAGCGGGGACCTGAGGTGATAGATGTGCCTATGCCAGCATTCACAGAACACCCCAAGTACCCTGAGCAGCCAAACACAGTGTGGGAGAACTTACAGCAGAACGTCATCAGGGCCTGAGGGGGACGGAATGGTGATGTGTGCGGCAGTATGAGCAAACCATGAAGTGAGAGAAGGAAGCCATTCACAAAAGGACAAATGCCGTACGGCTCCACTCTCAGGAGGTAGCTCAGGCGTCACGTTCAGAGACAAAAGATGCTGGGGCTCATGGCCCTGAGGGAAGGGATCAATTGGTGTCTACTGTACAGCGTTAGTATGGGAGAGACTGCTCTGGAGGAGGTGGTGGGGCATCCTTCACAGTATTCAGACACTGGCACCAGTTTCCTCTTACACACAGTTTACCACAACTTATAGAAGAACAAGGAGGAGGAGGAGAGGGAGGTCTGTAGGCATTACTATGAACCTGTGAGCATGGGGCAGCTTCCTCATTGTACCAGGGTAGAGCCCAGTATAAATCAAACCCCATTCTCTCGGGGTGGAAAGATGGCCCAGTGGGGTTCTGACATCTTCACACAGACACACACGCAAGCAAAACACCAGTGCACATAAAGTGAAACAAAACAACCCGAAACTCCAGCGTCTCAGGGGCTCTTGCTTCTGCAGAACAGGCAAGGAACAAACTCTCTGGCCTATTCTTTAGTAATGGATCTGGCCAGGTGAGGTCCAGGAAGGGTGGGCCTTCTAAGAGAAGACATCAGGGTGAACCGGAGCCATGCCTACCAGATGCTGTCCTTGTCAGCGACAGCTATGCACGGTGTAAAGGGGTGGAACTTGACCACGGAGGGGACGCCGGGGTTCCTGTTCAGGAATATCTGGTCATCCAGTCTGGTGATGCCTGTGAGAGATAATAGGGGCTAGCCTTTCATCTACAGCAACACTGACATTGCCTTTAGTGGAGCTGAAGAAGGGGAAAGCACATGCTGAGGAAAAGAGGTAGCTTTAGCCAGTGCGTGCACAGCTCCGGGGCTCATGCCTTTGTTTGGCTCCGTCTCACAGCTCTGGGCAGAGACTGACATGCCTTTGATCAGCACTTCTTATATTGAAAGTAGTAATGTTCTGAGGCGAGGCGCTTCCCTGAGTCTGAAGACAGTGCTGAGGACTTCAGGGTGAAGGGGGGTGTGGCTGCAACCAGTTGAGGTTCTAGGGCCTTGAGTCTGGGAAGCAGCTAGGCAAAACCAAAAGCATGGCCCCTCCTGGCTCTGCAAGAACTCGCTAAGGAGACCCAGAAGGCAGCTAAGGATGCAGCGTCCAGCTGCTGCACCGCGGCATGTGGGCAGTGATGCCCACCGTGGGCACATCACTTCACAGCTGCAGCAGGGAGGAGGGAGGACAGCACCTTCTGCCTTGGCCCCAGACCCTGGCATGGACCTGTGTGTGTCCGGGCTGCCTCAGGGACCACACATCTCTGTGGCCAGTGAAGACAGCTCTTGAGCGTAGAGTGGAAAGCTTTCTTTTCTTTTTCTTTTCTTTTCTTTTCTTTTTTTTTTGAGACAGGGTCTCTCTGTGTTAGCCTTGGCTGTCCTGGACTCGCTTTGTAGACCAGGCTGGCCTCGAACTCACAGCGATCCGCCTGCCTCTGCCTCCCGAGTGCTGGGATTAAAGGCGTGCGCCACCACACCCGGCTCTGTGGAAAGCTTTCTGATCTAGCCAGGAGGCCCACATGTGATCCCGTGGAGAGTGGTGGGTTTTGTGCTGGCAGATACCAGCTCCGAGCTGGCCTCCTTCCTCCATCTGTGTCCATGCTACACAAGGGGCTCCACGGTGACAGCACCGGGGAAATGGTAGCCAGGTGTGCTGGGGCTCCACAGTGACAGCACTGGGGAAACGGTAGCCAGGTGTGCTGCGCCTTGGTTTGCAGCAGCACAGGGTTATGGCCGGGGCACCCTCATTCTTAGTTATATTTGTTGTTGCTGCTGAGGACCCCAGGAGGGTGGCACCGTTCTGAGCACTGGATGAAATTCTCTAGCAGCTGACCTATACATTCTGCAGTTATGCACACAGCAGTGTGTGGTGGTCAGCCTGGTCACCAGGCCTTAGAGGAAGCCAGTGATAATTAGGGACTTGCAGAATGCCAACTGGCCTTTCCTAGTCCCCGCCTCCTGGGGCGGGACCTGTACTGCACAGGCGTCATTGCCCACCTCTCTTACTGACACCTTCCCCAGCATGTCCTTGGCTGTCAAACAATGCAAACCTGCACTGACTCTAGACACTGAACCTGGAGGATGGAGGAAGGCACTGGCTGCACCTACCCATCTCTGTCTTACCTGATGGGCGTCCAGGCCACTCACTAACTTCACTTTTGTGTAATCCCAGGTTTCTCAGTGAGTGAGTGAGTGAGTGTGTGTGTGTGTGTGTGTGTGTGTGTGTATGTGTGTGTGTGTGTGTGGTCAACCTCAGGTGTCATTCTTTAGAAGCCTGGGGGCCTAAGGAGACTTCGCTGTCTAGGAGAGTGCAGAGGGGGTGCTGTGGACGGGGGCTTGCCAGCCAGCTGCACACCCTGAGTAGTAGTTCCTGGGCTGCACACTGAGCTATGAGATGCCAGCACCTAGAAGCAGGCAGTCTGATTCCACAGCAGGAGCAACGCCTGCGGCAGCACCACAGGCACCCAGGGGCCTGCTGCACAGGTCCAGGGGACACCAGCAGGGTTGTGCAGGGAGTGCAGGTGCTCAGTGAGGCAGGCCTGGCCCTCTGTTTTAGTGGTAGAGACAGTCTGTCTTCTGAGGCCTTGGCCTTAATTTAACAAGTAACTGGTCAGTATTTTCTAAGGATTAATTTCAGAGGATAGGGAGGTGTGGTCAAAACTGGGTTGTGGAACAGGGGAGAAGGCCAGAGACTGACCACACTGACCCTTAGCCATAGCTACCTCTATGTCGCCAGGAAATGGCGCCCACCTTTCATTCTCATGCAATCACCAGAGCTGTGGGGCTGCGCCCTGGGTGGTGGGGAGAGGAGGTGAAGGGCCCTGGTCTTAGGGTGAGGTAGGCTGGCCCTCATTCTTGTTGGATGTGGGAAGGTGCTGTTCCCTGCATGGCCTCCTGGCCTGGGGGGCACAAGGATGCAATGTGCTGTCAGGAGCTTGCTCTTGAGCCTCTCACAGCAGCACACACCCTGTCCTCGGCTGATCGCTAACACTGCCCCCATGAGGCTGGAAGCAGAAACACGTAAGGAGGCAAATGTGGCTTCCACGTCTGGTAAGGTCAGGTGAGTGTGTGGCTGTCAGGGCTGGGAGGAATGGAGCCAGTGGCCACTTCAAGGGCAAAGTGGACAAGGTGAGCAAAGCCAGGGAAAGGACAGCCTGGGGTTGGTGAGATGTGGGTTCCCAGGGCCTGGAAATGCAGAATAACAGGAGTGCTGCTTTGAAGGCCACCAGCTAGTGTGGACTTGCTTCTGTTGAGACCCCAGGGCAGGAATGTCCTTGAGGAGAACTCCCCTTGAGGTGGCCTCCTCTTCCCCAGTGTCATCCCTCCCTGCTCCAGCTGTCTCTACAGGCCTAGTCCCCTGGGTGGTGCCGCTGTGCGCTCACCCTTCTGGATGACCTGCTGCGCTTGCTTTCTGACCCGCGTGTTCCTTAGGAAGCGCCACTCCCGCTCCTTGCGGATCTGACTCTCCAGGTCATGCTCCTCAGGGATCTGTAAGGACAGAAAACACTGGGTCAGGCTCAGCAACCCCAGACGCTCACTTCTGAGCTGGGTATGGTGGCACCCACCCACGAGTCCAGCATGTGTGGGGCTGAGGCAGGTGGGGCACCCCGAGTTCATGGCTAATGTGGTCTATATGGTGAGCTCCAGGCCAGCTGGGGCTACACTGCATGGGAGGTCTGGGTCAAGCCTGAGCCCTGGCTGAAGCGCACTGATGGGAGAAGATGGGCCTGCAGGGGGAGGGCCTGAGAGTCCCCAGCAGGGGAGAGGCCTCCAGCCACGCAGAGGCGACGTGCTAGCTGACAGCTGTGCTTGCTTGTGAACAGGGGTATTTCCTTCTTTTCCTGAAGTCTCTGCTGGCAAGCCGAGAGTTAGTTTTAAACTCCCCATACAATGAGGCAATCAATGAACAAAACAGGAGCCTCCTTCCTTCCAGCTGAGACACAGACAGAGGGGTCAGTTGCTTCCTGAGAAAAACAGCACCAGGAAGAGGACCCCAGACAGGACTGTGGTTCTTTTCCAGTGTTTTATTGCTTATGCACCTCTCTTTTTCTTCTCAATAACTGCAAAGAAATACACACAACAACAACAAAATCAGCAGCCAAGGAGGACACATGACCTGGGCACGGGGGAGACAGCACCACATCTCTGTAAATGGCTACTGGTCTAGAAACAGTCCCCCAGCAGCAAATGTGGATTCAGATCCATGAGGTTCATTTCATGATGATGCAGAGTTTATTAGAAAAGAATGACAAACGACCAACGATGGAGACCAACAGACCCAAGTGTGCAGAAAGAAAGAGGCGCTTTGATGAAACCCAGCTTCTCTGGGAACAGATTAAAAGGAGAGGTCTAAACGGTGCTTGGAGCAGGGAGAGGGGCCTGCAGGAGTGGGATTCCGGGTCCTGGAGCGGCTCTCGAAGGCAGCTGAGCCGCTGCTGCACACGTGGGGATGGACCCAGGGCGGATTCCAGACCAGGGCTCCAAAGACAACAAAACAGAGCCAAGCAAGGCCTAGAAGAGACACACTGGGGGAGGCACAGGCACAGACATGGAAGCCTGGAGGGTGTCAGACAGTCTGGCACTTGAGCTGTTGCTGGTTGACAGAGTCCAGGCCCTAGACTGCCTCACGAGGGCGAGGGGCGGGGCTGCCTCTTTCACCTGGTACATAGAAGTGAGAATTCTCTCGCCGACCTGCTATACTTGTGGTAGGCAGCCCTGGAACCAGGCTCCCAGGATGAACAGGCAGCAGAAAGCACAGAAGGTACAGTGAGGGGAGGCAGGGAGTGCACTGTGAGAAGGCACAGGCTGATGCCACTGGAGGTGACCAGCTCTCAGGATGGAGGGACCAGATGAGCCTGGCCAACAGACCATCAGCCCTTCTTTTTTTGGTTTTTCAAGACAGGGTTTCCCTGTGTTGCCTTGGCTGTCCTGGGCTCACTTTGTAGACCAGGCTGGCCTTGAACTCACAGCAATTCACCTGCCTCTGTCTCTGGAGTGCTGGGATTAAAGGCGTGAGCCGCCACCACCACTCGGCCCCTCCCCCCTTCTTGTGGTGGTGTATTCCCCTCCCTCTTTCTTTCTCATTCATTTATCTCTGCTCTGAGCAACAGCCCCTCTGGTAAGCAAGCACCCAGGCCTAGCTTCTGGGGTCCTCTCTGAGCAGAGTTCCTAGAGGGATGCAGGCTGTTTAACAGTGCCACCCAATTAGGATGTGATATGCCAATTCTGTCCCTCCTGGCTTCTCAGAAAGACCAATCACAGCTGAAGCCTCCTAGGGAGGCACAGGCAGCTGAGAGAGGGAGCTGAAAGCCAAGGCCCAGCCCCTTTCTGGTCACAAAGTGCTTGGAGCTCAACACAGGGCAGCAAGACACATCATGTGTGCAGGCCTCGTGTGGAGTCTGGACCTTGGGGCTATGTCTGATATTTGGTGCCTTGGGAATCAGTAAGGATCAAGGAGTTGTCAAGAAGTGTGGCTGTCAAGATTGGAAGGGGCCTGGGCAAAGGCAAAGGTGGGGAGACCCCAAGGGACGGTGGAAACCCTGCTCCCAGAACTAGACTAGAAAGAGCAAGCCCTCCCTGTGCGGTGAGGACAGGGACTCTGTCCCTGTCATTACTGCCCCGCTCACTAACTTCTCTCTCGCGCGGTGGGCAAGCAGGCAGGTGACGGTCTCTGCAGTGCTGATCAGAGCTCAGGTCTGTACGCAGTTGTACCCTCTGACAACACTCAGCACTAGTGGGGAAAGCATCCTCTCTACAGTCGGGTTGGTCTGACTGACATGCGGCCACTTCACCCTCTTTAGGCACGGTTTTGGGATTAGTCAAGTTTAGTACCCCCCAACACGTTTATGTGTCTCGTCTCCTTGTCCAGTCTGCCCTTCGGCCTCGGGCGCTGGCGGACAAAGCACTAACCGGTCTTCTGACCCCATGCTCCTGTCTGTTCTGGACAGGCTTATCCGCAGACCACACAGAACCTTCCGCTTGGCACAGCCGACTATGACACTTCTCGTTACTGTGAACACACAGACTGCCACGTGGGGGCCTCGCTAGGTAGACTGCCAGGAGCAAGGCAGCCCTGGGGTGTCTGTCATGTTTCATCTGCTTACAGGACGCAACCAAACATCCTGTTGTGAAAACAGCTGCAAGACGCTGCACTGTGATACCCAGCTTGAGTGTTCACAGGCTCCTGTCCTCTGTAGCACTTGGAACAGGACAGTTTTCAGATCCTGTAATGTGAAACGTGGGTGACGAAGCCCACGACTCACGGGTGCCGCCCTGACTGCTGAGGATCTCCTTGCGCGCTCCTCTGCCAGCTACGTTCCTCTTATGAAGCACCTGTACGAACGGCTCTGCCCGCGCGGCGTTGCTGCCTTTCTTCTTACAGATTTTGGAAGTTCCTCATGTAGAACTAATACACGATCTTTTTCAGTTACCTTTAAAAATGGTAACTGAAAATTTCTTAGCTTTCTCTCCTTCCCTTTCTGTTTTTTGAGACAAGGTTTCACTATGTAGTCTCGGCTGCCTTGGGACTTGAGATCTGCCTGCCTCTACTTCATAGTGCTGGGATAAAGGTGTGGCTACCACACCTGCCTGACTTCATTTTCTTTTTCTTTTTCTTTTTTTTTCCTTTTTTTGTTTTTTTAAGACAGGGTTTCAAGCCGGGCGTGGTGGCGCATGCCTTTAATCCCAGCACTCGGGAGGCAGAGGCGGGCGGATCACTGTGAGTTCGAGGCCAGCCTGGTCGACAAAGTGAGTCCAGGACAGCCAAGGCTACAGAGAGACCCTGTCTCGAAAAACCAAAAAAAAAAAAACAAAAAACAAAAAACAAAAAACAAGACAGGGTTTCTCTGTGTATCCTTGGTTGTCCTGAACTCACTTTGTAGACCAGTCTGGCCTTGAACTCACAGAGATCTGCCTGCCTTTGCCTCCCGAGTGCTGGGACTAAAGGTGTGTGCCACCACCGCCCAGCTTGACTTTATTTTCTTAATGAAAGGCAATTCTTTTTTTATTTTTTAAAAAAGATGTATTTAGCCGGGCGTGGTGGTGCACGCCTTTAGTCCCAGCACTCGGGAGGCAGAGGCAGGTGGATCACTGTGAGTTCGAGGCCAGCCTGGTCTACAAAGTGAGTCCAGGACAGCCAAGGCTACACAGAGAGACCCTGTCTCGAAAAACCAAAAAAAAAAAAAAAAAAAAAAAAAAAAAAAGAAAAGATGTATTTATTTATTATTATGTTACAGTGCTCTGTCTGCCTGTATACCTGCAGGGCAGAAGGGGGTGTCAGATCTCATCATGGCTGGTTGTGAGTCACCATGTGATTGCTGGGAATTGAACTCAGGACCTCTGGAAGAGCAGTCAGTGCTCTTAGCCTCTGAGCCATCTCTCCAGCTCTGAAAGGCGACTCTTATTTTTTAAACATTTATTTATCTTAGTGTGTGTGTGTATGTGGGTTCACATGCTATGGCGTACATGAGGAAGTCAGAGGACAACTTTCAAGAATTGGCTGAAGGGCTGGAGAGATGGCTCAGTGGTTAAGAGCCCTGCCTGCTCTTCCAAAGGACCCAGGTTCAATTCCCAGCACCCACATGGCAGCTCGCAACTGTCTGTAACTCCATGATCTGACACCTTCACACAACACACATAAATTAAAATTAAATAAATAAAAAATATTAAAAAAAAAAGGAATTGGCGGAAGTGGTCTCTTTCAACCAGGTAGGACCTGGTAGGACCTGGCTTGGTAGCAAAGTGTCTTTACTCACAGAACCAGGGTGCACTGGCTGGTTTTATCTCAGCTGGTTTGGTCTCAGACAAAGTCACCTGAGAGGAGGGAGCCGCAACTGAGAACATGTCTTCATAAGATTGGCTTTAGACAAGACTGTTGGGCATTTTCTTAATTAGTGATTGAGTGGGGCGGGGGCAGGGCCACCTAGTCCACTGTGAGTGGGGCTATTCCTGGGCTGGTGGTCCTGGGCTCCATAAGAAAGCAGGCTGAGGGCTGGAGAGATGGCTCAGAGGTTAAGAGCACTGGCTGCTCTTCCAGAGGTCCTGAGTTCAATTCCCAGCAACCACATGGTGGATCACAACCACCTATAATGTGATCTGATGCCCTCTTCTGGCCTACAGGTGTACCTGCAGGCAGAGCACTGTATGCATAATAATAAATAATTAAATCTTAAAAAAAAAAGAAAGCAGGCTGAGCAAGCCACGAGGAGCAAGCCAGTGAGCAGCGCCCCTCCATGGCCTCTGCATCAGCTCTTGCCTCCAGGTTCCTGCCCTGCTTGAGTTCCTGTCCTGACTTCCTTTGGCATAAGTTTAAGTTGAATAAGCCCTTTCCTCCAGCACTTGGGAGGCAGAGGCAGGTGGATCTCTGAGTTCCAGGACAGCCAAGGCTAAACAGAGAAACCCTGTCTCAAAAAAAAAAAAAAAAAAAAAAAAATCAAACCCAAAACAAAAGGATAAACCCTTTCCTGTCCAAGTTGTTTTAGCCACAGTGCTCACCACAGCAAGAAAATCTGAGCTAAGACAACAGGGCTCTGTGCGTCCTGTGTAGCGGAGTGTGGTCATGTGAGCTGAGTGTCTATTTGATGGAGTCCAATCATCATTTTGTTCTCTTGGACGGTTCGTGCTTTCTGTATCTCACTAAAAGCTCCACCTAACACAACGTTTCCACTTTCGGGTTTCACACACAGGCCACAATTTACTCTGTGTTACTTGCTGGTAAGGCCTGAGGTGGGGATAAGGCTGTTTCTTTGAAATGCCTCTTCTGATTAGACTGCTTTCATACCTTCGCTGAAAACCAATGGCCTGCGCCTGTGAGGCGCCATCTCCAGTTCTCTCTGCTACCCTGCTGACCTGTGTGCTCTAGCCATGCTCAGGGCCACACGCATCTTGACTATTAACTTGACTGTCTTGAAATAGGACAGTGTGAGCCCTGTAGCTTTGTTCTATTGCATAATTTCTTTATTTTTTGAAGTTTCATTGCTTTTCTCCATATTTTAAGTTGATCAACTTTTGCCAAAGCAGTTGTCCTTGGACTTTGGTCAGAACTACATTCAGTGGCCACTTAGTTTGGCCCAGCACCTGTATGCCACTGAGCCTGCCCATGTATGAACAAGGCCTCTCCCATTTATTTTATAGCATTATAATTTTCAGCAATTTTTTATTTATACCAAGGCATTTCTGTTTTGTAGTGTCACTGCAAATGCCACTGATGTCACATTTCAATTTCTAGTTGCTCCTTAGAGATGCAGGTGACTCTGTAGCACACCTCTCATCTGGCAAGCCTCCTGAACTCAGCTCACCCTAGCAGCATTCTGTAGGCGTGGACTTTCTCCCCTGCCCTACAGCATGCATCGCTTCCTTTGCTTTGATGTGCACAGGTCCAGGGCCTCTGGTAGGCCACACGTCCTCACCTTGTGCTGTTTGACATCTTTTGCTGACAAGAATGATGTAACACAGGGTTCTGTCGGTGTCCTGCACAAGGAAAAGGAATTTGTGGCTTTAAGTCACAAATGGCTGCTGGGCTCTGTCAGATGCTTTCTCTGCAGCCATGAAGACAGCTGTGCACGTGTCTTCCTTCACTCTTCTGTGTTCACTCAGGAGACTGGCTTTACTGCTGAGGCACCTTGGCACGGGTGGCCCTGTGCTCAGCAGCGCGTGAGTGCACTTTTCCTCCTCAATATTGTGCCAAGGACTTTGGGGCCACCGGACTGCGGTTTGTTCCCCTGCAATGCAGCTGGTATCAGACCAACGCTGTCTTTACACAGCGTGATGCAGAGAGTCTACAGCTGTTTCTGTACCACACTTGACCCTTCTTCCTTCGAGCTTTGTCAGACTTCAGTGGCCATGAACCCTGACATACACAGCGCAAAAGAAAAGGGGAAACCAGGAATGGTGGCCATGGCTGCAACCCTGACACTTGGGAGGTGGACGCTGGCCCGAGTACACAGGAGGTGTCAGAGGTTTCAGCCCATCGCTTCTGGGGCTGCAGTGAGGCAGGGCGTCATGGCAGGAAGCACGCGGTGGAGCAGGGGATGGAGATGAGGTGCATCTTCCCAGGGTGTGCCCCAGAGGCTCCAACTTAGAAGCTTTTACCAAGTCCCAAATTAGTGCCTCTAGCTGGGAACCAAGGCTCTCGGTGCATGAGCCTGCAGGGAGGCTACACACTAACAGAGCCAAATGGCAGCACCTGGTCAAACTATTCAGGAGCTTCCTTGGGTATATGCAATGTTTTAACTACAAAGCTTTTGTGAGTGACTGAGAGAGGCAAAGCCTATTTCCTTTAACAGCTAAGAGGACTCAGGGCGTCTGTCTGTAATCAAGAGAACAGGCCAGCTTGCAGGGTAAAGGCCTGTCTCTTTCTGAGCGGTGTTTGTGGCCACAGGAGGGATGCTGGGCATGTCCAGATCAGCACAGGCATTTAAGTCTTGAGCACAAGTGAGAGCCGCCTTGTTTCTTTATTCTTTTGTCTTGTTGCTCACATAGCATAGGCATTCGGTGTCCACCTTGTCAGTGTTCAAGGAGAGATAGCTGGGAGTGCAGCTCTGAGGGGCACAGCCGTCTGAACAGCAGGGTTTCCAGTGCACTGACACGTGAGCTTGTTGTTGTCTGTTCAAACAGGGTCTCATTAAGTAGACTGGGTTGGCCTTGAACTCACAGAGAGCCACGTGCCTCTTCCTCCTGAGTGCAGGGATTAAAGGAGTGTGCCAACAGTACCTAGCAATCTAAGTTTTTAAGAACCTATTTTATGTGTGTGGTGTGTGTGATGCACGCATTTGCATCAGGGTGAACACACAACAGAAGCTGGAGGCCAACTGTGGAAGTTAGTTCTCTAGCTCAACCACGGGGGGGCTTGAGGGGCACACTCAGGTTGCCAGGTGAGTGGCCAGCACTCTCACCTGCTGAGCCGGCTCACTGGCCCTCTTTTGACTTTCTTAGTTTCCAATATGGTTGAAATTCCTTGTCTCTTTATGTGTATTTTCCATTTTTCTCATTAGTCCTTGTATTTTAATTTATTGGTTTTTAAAAATATGAATTACTTTTTTTTTTTTATAAACTACTGTTCACAGTGCCATGGAAATTTACTAACTTTTAGAGTTCTTTTTCTAATTAAAATCACATTTTTGTTGGTTTAAATTGTAAAAGTTTACATATAGGGCTTAACTCTGTAGCCAGGGTGTTCTGGAACTGGCCAGGGCTGGCCTCAGACTCCTGACAATCTCCCTCCATCTGCCTCCCACCTGCTGGGACTTACAGGATGAGCTGCGGTGCCCTGCTCTGTATTTATTGCTTTGTCAGTTACTGCACATCCTGCTTCTGTTTGTTCTAACATCTGGTTGCTCAGAGGTGAGCCCTGTGGATGACTGGCTGTCTCCTGACAGCGCTTGCCTGACAATTTTGGGCTTTTTATGGTTTTAAATGAATTCCACACTTCATGTGCAGAATAGCAGAGGCCAAGGTACACAGCTCTGTTCTCTCATGGCTGATGTGTAGGGAGCTGAGCGGCTCCCGGGTTACTTTGCGCTCTCCTCGTGGGCACTGCGCAGCCCGTCTCTATGTTCTTGCATCTCCGCTGGAGGTCAGAGGCTGAGCCTGCTGGCAGCAGCTGACCTGGCAGTGGTCAGGAAGGCCTCTGTGCTGCAGAGCTGTGGATTGTGTGGTGACTGCTCCCTCTCCCTTCTGAAGAATCAGGGTCAGTGGCTTCTCTGGTGGCTCTGGGAATGAGGTGTTGTCTTTCACTCTTCTGAGCTGAGCAGGTCTTTCCAGAGCGTGGAGATAGCAGCCCTTGCTCCCTTTGCACGAGGGGTTTGTGATGTATATCCTTTGAGAAAGCGTGGGAACTGGTGTCTTGGTCACAGATGGTCACAGTCTTCTCTGCGAGGCTCACATTACTGAGGATGGTCTTTCTACTATGTCTTACAGGGCCATGGCACAACATCTACATATACAGCACAGAGGAGCCTGCTCAGAGAGGCCCTGAGGAACGAGCACGCTCTACTAAGCCTCTGGAGAGTTCTCCTGGCGAGTCCAATCCTTTCTGATAGAGGTGAACAGTACAGGCTCCACTTCCTTGCAGTTCGGCACCTCCCTCTGAAGGTTCAGGACCAGTGAGGACTCCATCCCGTGTCATTTCTGACTTCTGGGGGTTAGAGTGGAACCAGCTTAGAGCTTCCTGTTCCACACAGACTGGGAACTCATAAATCTTGGAGGAGCAGCCCTATAGCACTGCCGCAAAAGCAGCAGAATCAACATGAAGCTGCGCGCACATGTCATTTAGCTCATGACCTCCACTCTGACTTGGTAATATGGAATAATGTGCTCTCAGCCAGCTTCATGGACGCGCAGATTTACCCAAGGGCGGAGCTGCACAGTGCCCGAGCCAGCGAGTACCTGTAAGGCCTGGGTCAAGGAGAAAGGCTGTACTCTGACATGCTGGTGCCTACTGCTCATGGAGCCATGAGAGTGACTGACTCTTAGAGCGCTTTCTCTTATTAAAATAATATTTTAATTGGTTTAAATTATAAAACAAGTAACTATTCTTTCTAAAAAGAAATAAAAAAGTCAAAACCCAGATAAACATATCATAAAACCTGACTCAGAGATAGGTGTGGTGGTGCAAGCCTGTAATCCTGGTGCAAGCACTCAGGAGGCAGGGGCAGATGTATCTCTGTGAGTTTGAGGCTAGTCTGGTCTACAAAACAAATCCAGGACAGCTAAGGCTACACAGAGAAATCTTGTCTCAAAACAAACAAACAAACAAACAAACAAAACAAATCAAAACCTGACTCAGTTCTTTCTCAGCTCCTGGCCATTCGGCTTGCTGGCCAGTCTCCAGATGTAGAGTCTGGATGACCATTTTGTGGCCTGTCATGCCATCCTGTCCTACAGCATCCTCACATAGACACACAGTGTCCTACAGCATCCTCACATAGAGACATAGTGTCCTACAGCATCCTCACATAGAGACATAGTGTCCTACAGCATCCTCACATAGAGACACAGTGTCCTACAGCACCCTCACATAGAGACACAGTGTCCTACAGCACCCACACATAGAGACACAGTGTCCTACAGCATCCTCACATAGAGACACAGTGTCCTACAGCATCCTCACATAGAGACATAGTGTCCTACAGCATCCTCACATAGACACAGTGTCCTATAGCTTCCTCACATAGAGACACAGTGTCCTACAGCATCCTCACATAGAGACAGTGTCCTACAGCATCCTCACATAGAGACACAGTGTCCTACAGCATCCTCACATAGAGACAGTGTCCTACAGCATCCTCACATAGAGACATAGTGTCCTACAGCATCCTCACATAGACACAGTGTCCTACAGCATCCTCACATAGAGACATAGTGTCCTACAGCATCCTCACATAGAGACACAGTGTCCTACAGCATCCTCACATAGAGACACAGTGTCCTACAGCACCCTCACATAGAGACACAGTGTCCTACAGCATCCTCACATAGAGACACAGTGTCCTACAGCACCCTCACATAGACACAGTGTCCTACAGCATCCTCACATAGAGACACAGTGTCCTACAGCATCCTCACATAGAGACACAGTGTCCTACAGCATCCTCACATAGAGACACAGTGTCCTACAGCACCCTCACATAGAGACACAGTGTCCTACAGCATCCTCACATAGACACAGTGTCCTATAGCTTCCTCACATAGAGACACAGTGTCCTACAGCATCCTCACATAGAGACATAGTGTCCTACAGCATCCTCACATAGAGACACAGTGTCCTATAGCATCCTCACATAGAGACAGTGTCCTACAGCATCCTCACATAGAGACATAGTGTCCTACAGCACCCTCACATAGACACAGTGTCCTACAGCATCCTCACATAGAGACACAGTGTCCTACAGCACCCCCACATAGAGACACAGTGTCCTACAGCATCCTCACATAGAGACATAGTGTCCTACAGCATCCTCACATAGAGACACAGTGTCCTACAGCATCCTCACATAGAGACATAGTGTCCTACAGCATCCTCACATAGAGACATAGTGTCCTACAGCATCCTCACATAGACACAGTGTCCTACAGCATCCTCACATAGAGACACAGTGTCCTACAGCATCCTCACATAGAGACACAGTGTCCTACAGCATCCTCACATAGAGACACAATGTCCTACAGCATCCTCACATAGAGACACAGTGTCCTACAGCATCCTCACATAGAGACACAGTGTCCTACAGCACCCTCACATAGACACAGTGTCCTACAGCATCCTCACATAGAGACACAGTGTCCTACAGCATCCTCACATAGAGACACAGTGTCCTACAGCACCCTCACATAGAGACACAGTGTCCTACAGCATCCTCACATAGAGACATAGTGTCCTATAGCACCCTCACATAGAGACACAGTGTCCTACAGCATCCTCACATAGAGACACAGTGTCCTACAGCATGCTCACATAGAGACACAGTGTCCTATAGCATCCTCACATACAGACACAGTGTCCTATAGCATCCTCACATAGAGACACAGTGTCCTACAGCACCCTCACATAGAGACACAGTGTCCTATAGCATCCTCACATAGAGACATAGTGTCCTACAGCATCCTCACATAGAGACACAAGGCACTGATTTAATGGCTGTGTGGATCCCCCCAGTGTATGCATGTGGTGTTTTAATGGGTATTCTTAACTAATGTTCTGTTTTGGTTTGCAGTTGTTGAGTATTACAAACAGTGTTACACAGCACAGCTTTGGCATAGAAATGCACACGCTCAGGGACTGTAAGGGTGCCCTCCACAGGAGAACCACTGGTTTAGGGGAAAGAGCACTTAGTTGACAGCACCTGGCAGATCTCCGTATAGGAGATTGGCACTCCCTACCACTCACAGCATCTGAGGACCTTTGTTTCCCATACTCCCTTACGAGGCAAGTTTTGGACAGAATCAGTCTTTGAAATTTGCCAACTAAGAGAAGAAAACATTCCTATTCAAAACTAATTCAGTAATTTCTTTCTCTAAGAGCACAGCAGTCTGTCACTAATGCTGTGTTGTGAACTGTGGCACAGAGAGAGGGCTTTCCCCGCAGCTCCTACACACTTGGACGGAGTGAAGAGCCACCTAGATCCAGGTGGCACCGTCTCATGCCTGGGGTCCTGGACTGGACACTAAGGAGAAAGCGTGCTGAGTGCCAGCAGCTATCTCTCTGTTTCCTGACGGAATACAAAGGACCCTGCCTCATGTTCCTGCAGCCATGATTGCTGCACACTGAGGGCGCACCCTGGAACTGTGAGCCAACATTCATGTCTTTCCTCGAGTCCCCCATTAGGCGTTTTGTTGCAGCCACGAGGCAATCACTGGTCCACACAGACTGTTTCTTTCCTCTCTGCGCTCTACTCCAGCTTCTCACCCACTCTGACGTTCTTTACTCCTGGAGGTCCTCAGGACTTCCAGTTTGCCTGTGGGCAGTCCAGCAGCAGCAGGTCCTGATGCAGCGTTACGCCAACACACCATGAGATGGTTTTACAATCCAGTGCTTTATACCACCTGGAACAAGCGGGAAGCCTTTCCAAATAAGACACGCAAGCCCCGCCCCCTCTGGAAACTTAAAGGTTATTCAAGTCCCTCAGTCCTGAGACTGAGTTTGCCACCCACAATCACAGAGAACACCAGTCGTGATGGTGGAGCCACCGAGGCCTGGAACCAAATGAGAGTGTTGAGACAGGCGAGTCAGGGTCCCAGGAAAGCCATCTGCTCCTCTGCCAAGTGTTCCTTGCAGGTTGTTTCTGTGTGAGCAGTCGTTCTCAACCTGACGCTGCGACCCTTTCATGCAGCTCCTCATGCTATGTGACCCCGACCACGATATTATTTTCATCGCTACCTCATCACTATAATTTTGCTTCTGTTATGGGTCACAATGTAAATATCTACCACACAGGATACCTGATATGTGACCCCTATGAAAACACTATTCAATCCCAAGGGGCTGAGACCCACGGGTTGAGAATCATGTCAAGTGGGTCCTCTTGGCCATTGCCTGTGCAGGGTCCATGCCTCTGACTCCTGTGGTGGCAGCACACCCCCATGTACTGCACAAAACTAAAGAGTCTATGCTGAGCTGACCCTTCGTCAGGATCAGGCCCAGCCAGTGTCACCAGCCTCTGAGGACTGTCACCTACTGCCCTGTTCTCGGGGTGGTGTGCACACTATAAACAATGCTTTGTGAACACAGAGCTCAATTTTAAGTCCCAGGGCAATGCATTTGGAGTCACCTGTGCCTTTCCTCCCATTAACCATACAGGGATAACAGAGAAAGGCCTTCAAGAAAAGATTGTCATTAGTGTCCTAGGAAGTCACCATTCCTGCCGGTCAATGGCCCACATGGCTCCAGAGGACGATTCTGGAGGCGCCCAGTGTGAATGCTCCCAGTGTCGCCTCTTGACCATCGGGCAGCTCTAGCTCACTGCCTAAGTCCAGACCACGTACCCTCCTTCCTGTCTCAACTGTTGTCCCAGCAGTCGGAAGGGCGCACTCCCCGAGTAAGGACAACATGGCCACTGGGAAGTAAGTGCAGTGGGTGGCCATGGGCCTGTTCTTGTCCCTACAGCTTGCCCAACACTGGGAAACTGTGCAGGCTGATTTCCGTACGTCCCTACCCTTCATGCCTGGATCGAGAGAGCAGGTACCAAAAACGGATACAAGAAAGTTACACTCAGTGCCACCACCATCAAGGTGTCTGAGGTCACTGAGTTCCTTCTAGGATTTCCCATGAGCACTTGGGGTCCCAATGGCCTATGGAACTATTGTCATTTAGAGGCTTGTTCAGCTCTTGTTCTTTGTCTAAAAGCTTTTGCCATCAGCATTTTCTTATGCTATGAATTTTAAAATCTATTTTGTTTTAATATAGGGTCTCAACTATGGTGTGGCTGACCCCTGACCCTGAGGTCACAACCTCCTGGGTGCTGGGATTACAGATACACATCACTACACCTGACTGGTAATTAACTTTCAAATTTGTTAAAAAGTTTTAATAGCTTCAATAGTATATGATTAAATGTTTCATAACTTTCTCTTCACTAGTATTTTATTTTATTTTTGGTGGTCCTGGGATAGAAGGTGAGGCCTCTAGTACAAGAGGGAAGCTGTCCAGCACTGAGCCACACCCTCAGCTCAGTCAGGCCCATTTCAGAATTTTTAACCAGCCAGCCTCTGTTTAACATTTCAGTGGATCTCAATTTTTGCTTTTATAAGGACTCACAGAGACCATCTATATTTGATTATTTTTGAATTATTTTGCATCTTAACAAAGCAATGATTAGTTTGAAGGAAATTGTGGCCCAAGATGTGGAAGTTTGGCTATTTTATATTTTAATGCTTATTTAAGTACTAAAAAAAATTTTTTGTACGTGGGTATTTTGCCTACATCTAAGACTGAACACCAAATATGTGCCTGGTGCCCATGGAGGCCAGAAGCAGGCATTGGATTCCTGGAACCAAAGTTACAGATGGTTGAGAGAGACCACTTGGAGGGTGAGAATCAAACTCAGGTCTCCTGGGGGCGCAGCCAGTGCTCTTAACAGCTGAGCCACCTCTTCAGCCCTTGTTCAAAAAAGTGGAAAGGATTCCTCCCCCCCACCATTCCCTCAGCAAAGGCACTTAAGAAGTCAGAACTTTATCACTTGCTGAAGGTGCTAAAAAATGGCTGCGTGGCAAACCAGCCTTCACTATGGGAAGAGGAAAGCAGGGGATGCTGTGAGCGAGTCCAGATGGTTTCCAGAGAACTTACTGGGCATCTAGCTAGACATATAGTTAAGGATAAACTGGTGTTTTCCATTTTCACTTGTCAATATGCAGGGAGGAGAAGATGTCCTAAGAACCAACAGCCAATCTCTGCAGCCTCGAATAGAGACGGAGACAGACCGACCAGAGTCAGTTTGGGGCCATTAGCTTGGGCACCAATCTCTAGTCGTGCCCATCAGGACCAGGAGACCGTCTTGCAGAGTCCCAGAGTGCTAAGTCACCAAGCGTGGCCCAAGGACAGACTTGAGCACACCCTTCAATGGGGGCGCTAGACTCTGCCAGTGGGGACAAGGTGACATGCGATGCTGGCATGTTCTAGACAGGCAGGTCTTTGCCTTGGCTCTTCTGCCTTAAGTGTTGACGCCTGTACCGTGACAACAATTGGTGTCACCCTCCAACAGCAAGCAAAGCACGATAGGAGCCACAAAAACCAAAGGTGATGCTGAACGTGACTGAGCTCGGCCGCACCCCACAGATCCCTGCCCCCCTGCTCAGATCACAGCTTCCAGCTGCGCTAACAGGGCTCAGAGAGCCAACGATGGGGACAGGATGGGGCTTAGTGTCACTAGTGAGTCTAAGGAATGAGGATCAGACACCAATGTCGACACCAGGGACACATGGGCAAGGAGAAGGCAGAAAGAAGACCCCCAGCCGCCGGCGGGGGCCCTGAGGCCGTGGCGGTGCACCCCCTAAGGTTCCGCTGTGGCAAAGGACACAGGACTCACCTTCATGACCGGCTGGGCGAAGTAGCGGGCACTCCAGTCACAGAACCCCGTCTGCATCGTGGCACAGATGAAGCTTTTGTGTGCAGCGGCATCGTCCGCATCGTCTGTGGTCTTAAGGGGTGTGAGAAGGAGCCGAGTCAGGAGGGCATGCCTTCGTCTCGCTGCTCCTGGACTGACTTTAGTCTTTGAGGACGTGTCTCTCTACGTGGCCCAGTCTGGCCTGCCGTCCTCATCTTCCTGCCTCGGCTCCTGGCCGCGAGCCTGCTGCCCCTCTTCTTCTTATACTTGAAAGAATGCCTAACTTAGGACAACGGCCCAGTGGACCACACTGTGGCAGATGGTCCTTCTCTGTAATGAGTACTGGGATTCCAGGTGTGTGTTACTGCTCCAGGCTGTGGCTCCTTTCTTCCCAGATGACACCCTCTACTGCTGAGAGATACCCTGAACACCTCTCTCCTGTGCAGAGGGTGACAGGATGGGGCTCATCTCTGTGGCTCTCACAGCCTGGGGCAGTAGCATATTTCTCTCTCCTGAACCATGTTCTCGTGTGCGCCTGCTTTTGTAGAATAATCAAACAAGCCACTCAGAACAAACACTGAGGAGCAGCAGCCACATCAAGGGGAGATGGAATGCTATTTACCTAAGAAGGGAAAAGCAAATTTACCCCACGTGCTTCTTGTGAGTCATGGAGTGGCCCACTGGATGAGCCGACCTCGAGGAAGAGCAGACCAAGGGCACTGACTTGGGGCCCACTGTGTCTCAGACAAGGGCTGGCGCCATGTTACGGGAACAGAATGATCCCAAACTAAGCTACCATGTTGAAAGTCAGGAAAGCAAAGTCCCCAGCACCCTGTTCTGATGCTGAGGGGCTGCAAAACAGCCCATGTTGGTCAGCATACCTGATCAGGGCCTTTGTCAAACATCTTTCGTGTCCGAGGGAACTGGTGGGAGTGAGGAGTGTACTGTGCTCCCGTGGGGCCTGCGGTACCCGGGCGGCTGGAGGGCAGGTCACGGCTGACAGTCTGCTTGGCCACGTCATTGGTCAGGCTGCAGCTGCTGGTGCTAGAAGCTGGTGGGGAGCCGCTGCAGTTGGGAGAAGAGCAGACAGCACACTTTACTGAGGGGTCACTATGCACAGGTGAGATCCCAGGCCCTCTCCCTTGGTGATGTCTCTCCCAAGCATGCCAAAGCTAAGTGAGGACTGTCCTTGCTGGACGTTTCCTGGCAGGTGTTAGTGAGGACAAGGTAACAACCTGAGCTGATGTGGCCAGTCACACTGCTTCCTGGTGTAACAGAGTGGGCTGTCCTGTAGCTCACCTACATAGAGAACCCAGGTCCTCTGAATAAATTCCAAAGCCACAGAAATCAGGCTCTGTTCAACTTTTCCTGTTATGCTATGTGCAGATGAAGTGTTCTTGGGACAGGGAAGATTCTAGAAAGGGGCACCCAGCACAAAGACGTTAGCATGTGGTGTGTGCTTAAGGAGAACGGAGGGAGGGAGGGTGGAGGAAGTAGAGAAGTGGAGGAGAAGGGAAAGGAGAGCAAGGACCTGGCAGTGATGTGGCGCCTGGGCCAGCACAAAGGAGGGGCTCAGCAAGCCACTTACCCCACTTGGTGGATGTGCATGCCCTTGTTGGTTGGGCTGGCTGGGGCTGACTGGGTGAGAGAGGAGGTGTCGAGGATTCGCTGGGGCCGGGCGTTCATTGTGGCCTAAAAGAGCAAAGGAAGAATGGCGAGGCCAGTGAGAGCCCTAGGAGGGATCCCCAAAGGTGACAGAGGACAGGAATGGCGAGGGAGGCCAGTGAGAGCCCTAGGAGGGACCCCCAAAGGTGACAGAGGACAGGGGCTGCTCTTTGGGACAGCCTGTGAGGCTTGGCCCAGGGAGGAGTCCCTGGCGGTACCCCTAGAAGCTGAGATGCCAGGTGCTCAAGACTCCTCTCCTGCACCAAGGCCACCCAGGGCCAGTCCTCTGCACTACACCCATCCTGGTGGCTCTCAGCTGCCAGCTGTGGCTCAGGCAGGTGTACTGGGGTCAGGCAGTGCTACTGTCTGACTAGTATGTTAGGTCATCAGACAGAGCTGTGGCTGCTGGGCACTCTTCACAGGGGCCCATGAAAGCAAGGGGGCAGGAGAGGAAGAGGAAGCACATGGACTTCCCCTTCCCAGGACAAACCACTCCTGACTTGCTGCTCTACCTGTCTTAAAGCCTCACCACAGGGTTGGGTGCAGCTGGGTGACTGGGCACAGACTTAGCATGTGACAGGTCCTGGACACTGTCCCAGAACCAGATAAAGCACATCGTCCTTGCAACACACTTTTCCCTTCATCCTCACACACTACGAGGATGGACACAGTCCTTTCCAGGGCAGGCAATGACTAGGGAAAAGGGCGAGCTGGCAGCAGAGGGGTGAGGCAGGCTAGAGGCCAGGTCTGGCTTGCTGATGGGGCAGCTGGCTTCACCCAGAGTCCTGGGTGGCCACTCTGGACTTAACAATCTACGGAAAGACATGACCTGGGCTGTTTTTAGTTTCCATATTTCAGGGGCAGGTTTGGTCCCAGCATGCTCTGTGCACACCTTTCACAGAGGTGTGCAGGGTCTGAGCGTCTATGCAGGGAGTCTCCCATCAGCCTGTGGTGCTGCATGCAGGCCAGTGCTTTGGTTAGTGTTGGCAGGGGTGCCGACTGTGTCTGTCGACAACACTCATGTGCCAAGGTGGCTATAAGTCTCTCCCTCAAAGCTGTAGCTGACTCTGCAGGCTCCTCAGAGAACCCTGATATTAGGAAGATGCCAGCGGACAGTGGCCACCTGTGGTTTAGAGCTCCGGGGAGATGGTCAGACCCACAGACCCTGGGAGAGGTCTGTTCTGCGGGTCGCTGTCCAGGCCCCACATTTCTAAATCATCTGCCCACTATCAGGAACAACGCCGCCACAGTACAGGCCCCTGACAGAGCCCTTATGCAGACAGCACCCTTTCCCAGACAATCTGCGGCTTCACCCTAATAGGAGTAGCAAGTGGAGCAAGGGTGGCACACGTTTCACAGATGTTTGCTTGGCGTTTACAGTTTGCAGGCTAAGCTGGGCGTGGTGGCGCACGCCTTTAATCCCAGCATTCCAGAGGCAGAGGCAGGAGGATCACTGTGAATTCAAGGCCAGCCTGGTCTACAAATTGAGTCCAGGAAAGTTAGGGCTACACAGAGAAACTGTCTTCAACAAACAAACAAAAACAAAACAAACAAAACAAAACAAAAAACCCAAAAAGCCCCACAAGAGTTTCCAGGCACCACTTCCCTGCCCCCTAGCCTGACAGCCGCATGCTTCCTCACGTCTGTAAGGGAAAAGAGTTAAGTGTAGGCCTTGAGTTTAAAATGTGCCTTCTCAACACGGCAGATGACGGGACACAGAAGCTTTAGAGTGGGTTCCTGAAAAACCCAGGGGGCTCTCCCCTCCCCGAACACAAGGATGGAGACGGGAGCCCATGGTTTCCAGCTTGGCCTGCTGCAGTAGCCTGTCAGACAGCGCAGAGCGGTTTCTACCCAAGACTGCTTCAACAAGGCTCGCTGTGTGCCATGCTCGGAACCCTTCCAGGAAGCCGAGTGATAAGGAGAGACAGCCTTACGATAGGCTCAGGCTGCCTTCAACACACTCTCCTGCTCACACCCTCCTAGGAGGCCAGGTTATAACATGCTTAGTACAACAACATTTTTACTTGAGCTACTTTTTGCATCTTAGGCTGGCCTTGAACTCATTAGCTAGCTGAGGATGACCTTAACCTTCTGACCCTCCATCCTCCATTTCCCTAGTGTTGGCATTATGGGCTGGCTGGCACTCCTAGTTTTGTGTGGTCCTGGGGATGGGCCTATGGTTTTATGCATGGTGGCAAGCGCTCCACCGACAGCCATGTCCCAGCCTAATGGAGCTTTCCTGTGGTGAGCTTCTGAACATGCACCTCTGCGAAGCTCAGGCCTCATTTCCTTGGGCTGAACAACCCTTCACCTGGTCATCCTGTTGAAGGTGTGGATCCTGTGGGGGGGGCAGCAGAGGCTGTGCCACTGTGCTTAGGTGACTGAACAACCCTTCACCTGGTCATCCTGCTGAAGGTGTGGATCCTGTGTGTGTGGGGGGGGCAGCAGAGGCTGTGCCACTGTGCTTAGGTGAGCTTACATTGTTTTGCATTTACATTTCTCCTGACCCCACTATCTGAGCACCCACGCTTGGAGCTGCACCTCTGTTCTCCTCCATCCTCAGTACAGGAGAGGGCAGAGGGCAAGAGCTGACGGGGCCACATGGCTCCATGGAGCTGCTATGCCCTCTTTCTGCCTCTGTGTGCTCTGACATTCCTGGGAAGGAGGAGGGTAAGCCTGCAACCGAGCTGTGGCTGGGAAGCAGTGCAGGCTCCTCAGATATAGCTAGCAGCAACGTCTACATCTGGATGCAGAATTCTAGGGGCATTCCACAGTAATGAGGCCATTGTGTGTCTTATGAACGGAAGTTTGGCTTCAGAGTTAAATAATGCAAAATAGCTTCATTTCTTTATAAAGTGAAATATAATCTCTTTAGTTCCTAGAGGAGAAAACGAGGCATCTTTTAAAATTAAAATTATGACACATACAAAAAGAATTTCTATAATGTTTAGGTTCCTGGATTTTTCAGTAGTGCTTATTCTAAACATACACACACACACGCACACACACAGCCTCTGCAACCCTGGCTGTGGTGCATCTCCATTGGTGGTATGTACACACTGGGATCTGTCGCTGTAGCAGAACACACATAGAGGTCAAATGTTCTCTTGCTGGGGGTTCAGGCTTCCTCACAGAGTACTGTGCTAGCTTGCTTTTGGGGGCAGGTGGTGGTTAGGAGGCACAGTACTTTACAGTGGAGAGCATGGGCCCTCCCAGTCAGAGCTGCAACCCTAAAGCCAGACCTGGGATGTCAAAGCTGCCCCCTACTGTTCTGGGTACTTGAAGCTCTTAAAAGATGCTGTGTCTGCAGCACTGACCGTACAGTCATGAAATTCAGTATCAGGCTCCAGGATTATGGTGTTAAGTAATTCAGCACAGTATCTGTAAAGGCAGACACACCAACTCACTGCAAGATATACACCGATAGCTGAGTTCTGACTTGGCATGACCAATACGCTCCAGATGCTGAGCCAACCGGGTAAAGTGTCCTCAGTAAGTCCTAAGTCGTGCAGCCTGTGTAAGTATGGCATGGTCGGGAGGCTGCCTTGTGCCTCCAACAGCAAAGAGTAAGCCACCAGGTGCCTCTGTGCCAGGAGCTGTGATGAGGGGCTGGGACTGCTTACAAGCTTTGAACATAAACTGAACTCCCGCGGCTTAACGTCCACACGAAGGTTTAGGAGGATGACGCTAGAACTAATGATTTAAGACTCAGCTTGAGGGACCCGCGCGGTGGAAAGGGAGAGCCAACTCCACTCCCCGCCCTCTGATCTCAAGGCTATGGCATGGAATCGCTCGCGCACACAGACACAGACACACACACACACACACACACACACACACACAGACAGACACACACACACAAACACACACACAGATACACACACAGACACAGATACACACAGACACAGATACACACACACACAGATACACACACACACACACAGATACACAGAGACACACACACACACAGACACACACAGAGACACAGACACACACACAGACATACACACAGACAGATACACACAGACACACACACAGACACACAGACACACAGACACACACACACAGATACACACACACAGACACAGATACACACAGACACACAGAGATACACACACACAGATACACACAGACACACACACACACACAGATACACACAGACACACACACACAGAGACACACACACACAGACACACACACACAGACAGACAGACAGACAGACACACACACACACACACAAACTGTACAGGGTGGGAGATGCTCGAGTGTGCAAGGGTAGTGCTCAGTGGTAGGAGTGATGTTTCCTAACAAGCACAACAAGTACAGGCACACACAGCTCTTGCCGGGAGGGCGGTCCTTTGTCCAGCCAGACTCTCACCTTCCCTTCCCTCCTTTTTCCTGTATTCCCCTTGCCTGCCTGCCTTTGGCCTCAAACTGTAACAAGTGTTTACTTTCTTACTAAACAATGAAACCTTTAGTTTTTCGCGGGGCCAGTGGCTGGTCTTGGCAGAGTGGGTGGAGTGTCCCTGCGGGTGGGTGCTTCTCCAGGGGGTCACACACACCCTAGTGAAGTGAGGTGCAATCAGGTTGGGAAGTGAGGGGGCTAGGTCTCCATAGGAGGAGGCCAAGCCAGGCTGGGCTTAACCAGCTGGGCTATCCCACGCTGGGCACACTCAACACTTTGGCATTAAACTGGAAGATTACTTGGGCAGGAAAAACAGCAAAATTTCCCCTGGTCCAACAAGCCTATGCTTAGGATACCAATAAATGTGACCTCATCTTGAACCGAAAACCCAGAACACACGCTGTGGTATTCACAGTGCTGCTTTAACAGAAAGGTGAGCTTGGCCACTGCAGCCTTTTAAAGCTGGGCACAGGGAGGCTGTGGCTATCTTGTGTGACACACCAGGAGCTGAGGGAGCAGCAGCTGCAGACAGCGAGACAACTTCAGTCAGGCAAGGAGAAGACAGAGCACATTTCCAGTGAAGAGCTAACAGCACCAGCACAGGGGCCCATGCCTCACGGGGAATGAGAAAGCCATGGCCGCTGGCCTTTCCCACCGACTGACCCCTGAGGACAACTGCCCAGGAATGGTGTCAGCTGAGGCCTGAGCACCAGGCAGGCAGCCTTTCTCTGTATGCTCACTGCAACTTCTCTGCATGCTCAAAAGTTTGACAAAGTTATAACAAGTTTTATTCATATGAATGACCTATAGTTTGCACTACTTATGAAAGCTAAACTATCTAACTTAAAAACAGTTAGAAAAACACCAAACAACTATTTCCAGAAGCCCCATGTACAGATGGAAAACAACTACCTCAGCTTATGGGACACATGGCTCGCAGCCACCATCCACCTGTGAGGCAGAGAAGGGGAGCCCAGAGCTCAAAGGGCGAGAGAACCCTCAAGCTGCAGAGGGTGGTGGGTGGGATCTGAGGGTAGAACACGGGGAGGAGGAGCCTCCAGGCCACAGAGGAGGTGTCCTGAACCTCTGCCTGACACTCCTCAGCTCCTGGGTGGATGAGCATCCACACATCTTGGAAAAGAACAGGGAGGGTTAGGTTGGCTTCCCAGAGCACATAACAAGGAATAGGAGGTAATACTCCCCAAGGACTATGCTTTTCTACCTTAAGAAATGACAGCCGGGCGTGGTGGCGCATGTCTTTAATCCCAGCACTCGGGAGGCAGAGGCAGGCAGATCTCTGTGAGTTTGAAGCCAGCCTGGTCTACAAAGTGAGTCCAGGACAGTCAAGGTTACACAGAGAAACCCTGTCTCAAAAAACAAAACAGACAACAACAACAACAACAACAAAACCTCAAACAAACAAAAAGACAATGAGAAGAACAAAAAAGCTCAAAACAGAAGAAGCCAAGTGAAAACACAAGAGCAGCTTAAGTCAAGTGGGAAGTGAAATCAACAGAAAACTGGTGAGCACAGAAGCCCAGAACCTATCCCTATGGGCACTGGAGACGCGGAGGGGGAACCACCACAGACCACGCGGGAGGGGGAACCACTACAGACCACGCGGGAGGGGGAACCACTACAGACCACGCGGGAGGGGGAATCACCACAGACCACGCGGGAGGGGGAACCACTACAGACCACGCCGGAGGGGGAAACCACTACAGACCACGCGGGAGGGGGAACCACTACAGACCACACAGACACAAAGTCAGGAAACACAGTGCCAGCCCTACATCTGCAACTACAGTGCAAATAAAGGTCAGGGTTTATTATGATGCTCCAAATTCAACACGCTTGCTCAAAGCTCTATTTTTTAAGCTTTGGCGTAGCCTGGATTTCCCTGGAGCTCTTGATGTGAGTACTGTGGGAGCTCAGTGACAGTGTCACACATACCTTGTAAGCAATGCTGTTGAGGACTTTCATGGCCAAATCAGAAACATCTGGATAGGGATCAGCGGCCAGATGCAGTAACACTCTCCAAATCTGAGTGTAAACACTATTAAAAGAAACTCCTGGAGAAGAGAAACAGGAGATATTTTAGTAGCAAGTAGTCCCTGTGCATGGGATGGTGGCTTTGGAGGAAGCTGGTTTTCTGAACACCCCACGCTGTCCAAAAGGAGAACTTTAGAGCCGGGGTTACAGGATGCTTCCCAGTTTGAAGATGCTTGCCATCAAGTCTCATGGCCTGAGCTCAGCTCGCACACCCACACGGTGGAAGGCAGAACTCCCCTCCTCCTCTGCCACATGCATACCATGGTACACTCGTTACATCCTCGAACACACATGGCATGTACACACACACACATGCACACATGCAAATGCACACACTTGATAAATGTTTTTTAAAAAAGAAAATTCTAGCAATAAACAGGTCTCATATTTCATTACCTTTTCCCCTTCTTTTTGAAACAGGGTCTCACTATTTTTCCCTGGGACTCTCACTCTGTAGATTGAGCTGGCTTTGAATTTACTGAGATCCACCTGCCACTGCCTTCCATGGGCCACCATACGGCTCTGCCCCCGGCCCACTCCACGGTCTGTGCCTGTGGCTTGCTGAGCTCCTCCTCTTGTTCACTCCCTGTTCCGGCACAGCTCTAAGTCCCCAGGGAATCACAGGGTGCAGATGATGCGACGTCTGCCCCAAGGATATCCCGTCTTACCCAAAGGTGCTCGGCACAGCCTTGTGCTGCAAATTCAGGCAGGACAGGGCCCCCGAGAGCCAGAGGAAGAGGCGTGCTTCCCAAGGACCGTAGTGAAGGCTGCTCAATCCTATGTAAGCCCGCGGGAATTGCCAAGGCAGGCATTGCTCCTGCCATGACTGAGGGCGATGAAGGCCCGGTGAGCACTGTGCCAGGGTCAATAGGAAGTATGTGAGTGGACGTGTTGGACCTTCAGGCCAGGCCAGGAAGATGCACAATGCGGGTCTGTTCCCTCAGCACGTAAGTGGAGGAGGAAAGGCTGGTGGGAAGGAGCATGTCTGCAGCTCACAGGGGATGGAAACACCAAGCCTCTGGAGACGCACACATGAAAGCTGAGATGCTTGCAAGGGGCAACCTGCCCAGGAACCTGAAGGGGGCATGGGCGACAGGGCTGCTGGGCCATTCCATGCTAGACGGGAGAGAGAAAGGGAACGCAGGGACCCTAGACGTGGCTCCTCAGCTGAGAGAGCTGGGATGGAGCGTGGTGTCCCGCTCGACTGTCGGCATGTGTGGAGTCAGTTTCATGCTGGAGTGGTGGGGACAGCCAGAGGCAGCTCCACCGTGTGTTTTAGGGTAACTTATTCCACAGCAGCAAGAGATTCCAACAAGCCCTCACCCATATCCCCTGCTTGCCAGGCCGCCAGGGGACACGGTGCCACTTGGGGAGTGCTTTCGTGGAATGGGCTTCTTGAACACACTCACGTTCTCAGTCAGGCTGGGGAGGGTTTGGGTGAGGGCGATCTGTGCATATGACTTCAACACACATGTGCATCCCTAATGCTCCGGGACCTACACTGACCACTGTAGATTCAAGGTGAATCCAACTTCCATTAATCTTGGACTGAGGCCTGAACCACGGCAGCCGTGTGTACCCACTCACCAAGAGGGCTGCCTGTTGGCTCCTCAGCACATGGCTCCCTACTGAGGTGATGGACGTGTTACTGCCTATCACCAAGAGGATAAGCTGTAAGGCAGGCATTTAAAAATAATTATTTAAAATTTTAAATTGGGAAAGTATGTATGCACCATGCATATGTAAGAACCCAGAGAGGTCAAAAGAGGCACCAGATCCCCTGGAACTGGAGTTACACACGGCTGTGACCTCCTGTGTGGGGCTGGGAACTGCACCCAGGTCCTCTGCCAGAGCAGTAAGCATTTCCAACCATTAGCCATGTCTGCAGCCCTGAGACAGGCGGTAGGTAGCTCACAATGTCTTGCAGCGGCACTGTGGGCACGGCACACTCACAGGCGCACGAAGCAGTTCCTCAGAGCCTCACAGTACTGGCTCTGGTCACAGCTTTGAGTCCAGGAGGAGCCAGGTAGGCACTGTGGGCACGGCACACTCACAGGCGCATGCAGCAGTTCCTCAGAGCCTCACAGTACTGGCTCTGGTCACAGCTTTGAGTCCAGGAGAAGCCAGGTAGGCACACGTGCCAGGAGACGGAGGCCTGTGGTAAACTTGGACGTGGTGGAATGAAACAACATACAAACCCACTCTAGCGTGGGCTGAGCAGTGCAGGGACAAGCCAATGACAGCAGCCTGCTCACGCCACGCGCTCTCGTGTGGCTGTAGTTCAGACACAGTGGACCAACTTTTCAACTTAAACTCCACAGCTCCGAACTAAAGTCTAGGAAAACTAGCACAATCAGCGCAGAATCTCTCTGGGCAAATGTCTTCAGAACTAATTTCCTGCTCTGGGGCATGGAGCTGCCAAGCAGCAGCCGTATCTCTGTGCCTTCTTGAGAGGAGGTGGAGGGGCTCTGAGTGTACTCAAGAGACAGGTCCCCATTTATGATGCTCAGAGAGGAAAAGACGCCATGTGTGCTGCACGCAGCGTCGTCTCCGAGAAGCAGGGAACTGGCCCCTCTGACAGAGCTGGAGCCCTCTCCAGCTGACAGCTCACAGAGAAGCCACAGGTGTGCCCAGGCATCCTCCAGGGAGTGATACTGAGCTGCCTGCGGTAAACCTGTGTGACTCAGATGTGGACCCTGTCACAGACTGGGGAGTTAACCCTGGCCGGGGGCTGGTGGAGGGCAGGGAGTGATCAAACATGAAGACACAGCTGTGCTCCTGAACTGACCAGCGTGGGAGGGCACAGGTGCGTCCCTGAGCTTCACGCACTGGGTGGTGGGTGTAGGCACAGGCTACTCTGCAGAGTTGTTTAGAATCAGGAACCCGCAGAATCCTGCCAGGAAGGCCTAACAGTGTGCAGGACACAGAGGACAGACATCTGAAAATGTTACTGTTTAAAGTAACTGTTTCAATTACTGCCTTCTTTGTAGATCTTGAGTTCTACATAAAATTGCCCAGGACACAACAGAGAACACAACCTCTAACTAAGGCTCACACTGTCGGCTGTGGTGGGAGCACCATTTTTTCTAGTGAGCAAAGCTGGGATCACAAATTGCCTCTTGACTTCATGTCAATCCTTGCTTTGTCGGGGTGATTCTCCATGGCTCCCTGCCAAAGGCCTGCCCTGTTTTAACATCTCCAAAACACAGCCTGCTACCCTCTCACAGGGATCAGGGGCCATGTGGACTACGTCAAAGTGGAGTTCTGCCTCAAAGCAGAGGCAGGAGCTGGGCCTGGCCTAGCTGGGCTTGCCCCTCGCTGAGCCCTAAAACCATGGATCTATTTTCATGTCTAGACTAGAAGTAATAAAAGACCATGATGTTCTAGGATTGATTTTCAGAGCAACAGCCACAGCTTTCAAACTGCGTGTGATGGAATATGCTCTGCAGCTGGTTCTGAACCCACAGTGAAAGGGACTGCACTGGACTCAGGGCTGCGAGTCCTCACCAGGGGCTCAAAGAGCTGGCCGAGTCAGGTCAGGTCCTCCGATGACCTGGAGAATGGCCAGGTCTTCTGCTCATCTTTAGCAACACAGGTTCCAAGGCTGGGGTGGTGGTGGTGTGTGTGTGTGTGTGGACTCTGCTCTGGGGCTTCAGAGTAAATCCAGTGATAGGTTCCCTTCCAAGTCCACATTGTCGGCCTGATGCAGCCTTTGGGAGAACTGTGCTCTGACCGCCTCCCACCTGTATGGCTGCAACTGTTGCCTCCAGTGGCCCCCAGAGCATTTGCATGGTCTGTCTAGCTGACCCTCAGCATCCTTGTATGACCCACGAACCAAGGCTTCTCTGGAAAGAAGAATCACGTTCATAGGTGTGGGCCCCCATTCAGAGCACGTGCAGCTCCCGTGGGCACTTTACCCCATGGTGCTGGGGACCAAAGCAGGGCCTGCGTGTGCTGGCTGGGCAGCTCCCTGCTAGGTTCCTTTCAGTCAGGGCACATGCCAGCACGGCCTCGACCTCACTCAGCGCCTCACGGGATCACTATGGGCCAGATGTAAAAGAATCGGTGTGTTCTGACTACCTGACAAGAGGGAAACAGGGACGAGCAGGGGAGGGTAATGGCTGGCTGTCACCTTTACGCTGACTGACCAGTACTCACAGGGGCTCAGGGGTTCTTGGCTGCTGTCTTCTCTCTGGAGTCACTGTGCCCCTGACTGAGTGAGGCAGAAGCTTGAGATTTAAGTCCCACCCCACTGTAGGCTCCTAGGCTTCGGCTCCCATTGGAGCGCACACTAGAGGAGGCCTCTGGATCAGCAGCAGGGGTGAGGGTGACGGAAGCTCCGTGGGTCCCTCTTCCTGTCGCTCCGTCCACTAGCAGCTCTACCTTGGATTTGTTACCATGGTGATGCATTTTCAACATGATATAAAATGTCACTGCTCAGCAGAGTTGTAAAAACCCTGGCCCTGTCCTTTGAGGCTCCCAGCGCTTTTGAAGTGAGACCATATCCATCCCTCTCAAGTCTCCAGACAGATTCTCTTCTGTCTGATGAAGGTGCAGGTGACAGGCAGGAAGGCAGGTGTAAACAGCGGCACCACTTCCCCTCCTGGGGTTGGAGCTTTGGCAGAGCATTTGCCCACAGTTCAAAGTGGTATGGCTTGGGCTGCGTGCAGAGTGGGCTCTACTCTCACGGAGTAAGAGGGTGCTGTACAGCTGGCCCCGAGAGCCCGGGCCAGGGCCATCACACCCTGCAGCTCCTATCCACCCTGTGCTGCCCTCTGCTCATGGTGGGCATCAGGAAGGAACAGAGGGAGCTAGGTGGAAGGCTGCTCACTGCACAGGGCCAGCCAGACGGCTCAGTCAGCAGAAGGTGCTTCTGGTGTAACCCTGATGCGCTGAGCTAGACTCCAGACCCACTTAGAGGAGGGAGCACAGAGCCGGCTCTGTAGGGTTGTCCTTTTGTCTCCACATGTGCACTGTGGCATGGAGACAGCTACAAACACACCACACACATACTCAATAATAATAATATTTAAAGAAAAAACTCAGCTCTTCAGAAAACTGATAATAAAAATGGCAGCCATGAGTCTAGGTACAGCTTGGGACAAGAGATGCTCTGTCAAGCAGGGACACTGGCCTCGAAAAAGCACCCTGCTCTGCTCTGTGGAAGGAGGACACAGAGAAGCCGAGGTCACATCGGAAGGAGGACACAGAGAAGCCGAGGTCACATTGGAAGGAGGACACAGAGAAGCCGAGGTCACATCGGAAGGAGGACACAGAGAAGCCGAGGTCACATCAACTCTCGTAGGGCGAGGGGGTAGCACAGGGGTGCACAGTCCAGCTGTCCAGCTGAGAGCCGCATGGAAGGAAGGTGTGGCCAGCTCCAGGCTGGGTCTGCTAGGAAGTGCATGCAGAACTCCCCAGTGGTCCACAGGTGCCTGATGCAGCGTTAGATCAAAGGCCAGAGGATCCACGAGGTCATCAGGCCATGACTTATTGGGAACAAAAGGAGTGGCGACATCAAAGAGCCACATATGAGGTGAGCAGAAATTGGTGCTCCCACTGCGGCAGGCCCTGCTGTGTCAGCTGGCTGCAGAGCCAGAGAGCAGGCCACCTCAGGGAGCTCTTTGATAAGGCAGAGGTGGGAGAGGAGCCAGGGAATATGGAGGGGGTCTGCGTTTGTGGGAACAGGCGCAACGTGTGCTGTGAAGTTGCCGTGGTTTTAAAAACCTTTCTGCAATATTCGGAGAGAGGCTAAAGAGAATGCTGTTCTTCGGTTGAGGTGAAAGGTTTTAAGCACGAAAGTGTTGCCAGAAATGGATTTTACAAGTTATGACTCTTAAACCCTGCACAGGCTGTGAGGTCTCCATATGGATGTGGGCACCACCACGCAGAACAGGGAGAAGGCTGCGGTTTCCTTTCCTCCCCAAACTATACTCACTTTGGAACTGCCTCTCTCATTTTTTTTTCCTTTTATGTGTATAGGTGTCATGCCTAAATGTATCTGCATACCATGTGTATACCTGGTGCCTGCAGTGCCCAGGACAGGGTGTCAGGTCCCCATAACTATATTGAGACGCGTACAGTTATAAGCCACTGGGTGCTGGGAACCAAACCTGGGTCCTCTGCGAGAGCAACCAGTGCTCTGAACTACGGAGCCGTCTCTCTAGCTGCAAGCACATCCCATTTTCTAAGATGTGAATGGTACACAGATAAAACTTGTTTCCTGCACACATGCACATAGGCAAACACACATGCGCACACGCACACACACACGTGCACACGCACACATGCGCACACACTGGTCCCAGCTTTTGAGAGGGTAGGCAGAGGAGGGTGAAGCAGCCACATGGGGGCTCCTACAGAAGCTGCTGCGTATCATCTGCTGTGGCCCCAACACAGCACGATCTCTTAACCCTGTCATCTCCAAGATGAAGACTGAAGGCAATGCTTGCATTCACTTGTCAGACAGAGCAAAGAGACGGGCTGAGCTGTCCTGTGACGAGGCCCTGGCTCTCAGCCCTTGAGTCAGATGAAGATTCCAGGGACCCAGGCCACACTGTGCATGTCACACAGGGTCTCACTAAAATGACCCACAAGAGAAGTATGGCCTGTTTAGGGCTCACATTTCAACTCTATAGTCTGAGGATGAGCAGAGGCGCATAGCAAGAAAATCCAGCCAATTCTCTTTCTGTGTGATGTCGTAAAGTCCAGGAGTTACCACTCACGGCAGATTAAGAGAATGCTGGTCATTAGACCCCAACTGTGGGCAGTGCAGGGTCAAGCTGCTGGGCTGGGTAGGGGTTCAGCAGGGGAGCACTGAGGGCCCTCCAGGGTGAGTGCCACCCTCTGCCTTATGCAACAGGCTCTCAACCTCCCACAGCGTATTACAGGCAGGAGATGCGAACAGCATCCTTGGCTTCTGCCCACCAGAACCTAGCAGCACCCTACTTCCTCCTGGTTGTGATAAGCAGGGTGCCTTAGCTGACCAGAAACCCGCAGCACCCACTTCCTCCTGGTTGTGACAAGCAGGTCCCTTAGCTGAGAGCTTCACACTGGCACACACGAGGAACGCAAGAAAGACAGATGGTTTCCTCTGGCAGCCTTCCTGCCTGGCAAAGCCAGCAAGTAACATATCCCTGGACCAGCCTGTAAAATATGGTCCCATTGCAAAATGCTCTCCTCACGTCTTCAAGCTCCAGTTAACCCTATTCTTCTGCATCCAATGGAGATGGTTTTGGCTCACTTATCTGAGCAAACAAAGGGGAGTGCTGTTTTGGGGTAGAGCAAACCCTTGGCAAGGGGAGACATGCAGGCGGCAGCAGGACAGACAGACAAGGCAAGGACTCACCGATGAGGGAGTTGAGGGCTGAATAGGAGCTCACACGCCGCATCTTGTCGATGGTCTCGAAGGACAGGATGTACTCCTCGTTCTCAGGGCTTCCCAGGGTGCTGCTGGCACTACTGCTGGTGCTGAGGTTCCCAGGGGAGAAGGCCACTGCGCTGCCCGCTGGCCAGAGTGAGACAGGCAGGAGGACAGGGTCTGTGGTTAACATCCTGCATGACTGAAATGTGAGCGTACAAACTGGCGGACCCCCTCCCCGAAACTGAGGTTGTGAACAGTCAAGCCCTGGCCTGACTGTAGAAGGTCCATATCATGATCTTGACTGATCTGGGTGCTATGCCAATATCTGGGAGGAAGATTCTGACTCGAGAACACTTGGCCAGTTGTCAGGCTGGCACAGAGGACACCAGGGCCCATGTTCTGGAGAGCAGTGTGAAGGGAGGGGCCCATGTTCTGGAGAGCGGTGTGAAGGGAGGGGCCCATGTTCTGGAGAGTGGTGTGAAGGGAGGGGCCCATGCTCTGGAGAGTGGTGTGAAGGGAGGAGCCCATGCTCTGGAGAGCGGTGTGAAGGGAGGGGCCCATGCTCTGGAGAGCGGTGTGAAGGGAGGGGCCCATGTTCTGGAGAGTGGTGTGAAGGGAGGGGCCCATGCTCTGGAGAGCCGTGTGAAGGGAGGGGCCCATGCTCTGGAGAGCGGTGTGAAGGGAGGGGCCCATGTTCTGGAGAGTGGTGTGAAGGGAGGGGCCCATGCTCTGGAGAGTGGTGTGAAGGGAGGGGCCCATGCTCTGGAGAGTGGTGTGAAGGGAGGGGCCCATGCTCTGGAGAGCGGTGTGAAGGGAGGGGCCCATGCTCTGGAGAGCGGTGTGAAGGGAGGGGCCCATGCTCTGGAGAGCGGTGTGAAGGGAGGGGCCCATGTTCTGGAGAGCGGTGTGAAGGGAGGGGCCCATGCTCTGGAGAGCGGTGTGAAGGGAGGGGCCCATGCTCTGGAGAGCGGTGTGAAGGGAGGGGCCCATGCTCTGGAGAGCGGTGTGAAGGGAGGGGCCCATGTTCTGGAGAGTGGTGTGAAGGGAGGGGCCCATGCTCTGGAGAGCCGTGTGAAGGGAGGGGCCCATGCTCTGGAGAGCGGTGTGAAGGGAGGGGCCCATGTTCTGGAGAGTGGTGTGAAGGGAGGGGCCCATGCTCTGGAGAGTGGTGTGAAGGGAGGAGCCCATGCTCTGGAGAGTGGTGTGAAGGGAGGGGCCCATGCTCTGGAGAGCGGTGTGAAGGGAGGGGCCCATGCTCTGGAGAGCGGTGTGAAGGGAGGGGCCCATGCTCTGGAGAGCAGTGTGAAGGGAGGGGCCCATGTTCTGGAGAGCGGTGTGAAGGGAGGGGCCCATGCTCTGGAGAGCGGTGTGAAGGGAGGGGCCCATGCTCTGGAGAGCGGTGTGAAGGGAGGGGCCCATGTTCTGGAGAGCGGTGTGAAGGGAGGGGCCCATGCTCTGGAGAGCGGTGTGAAGGGAGGGGCCCATGCTCTGGAGAGCGGTGTGAAGGGAGGGGCCCATGCTCTGGAGAGCGGTGTGAAGGGAGGGGCCCATGTTCTGGAGAGTGGTGTGAAGGGAGGGGCCCATGCTCTGGAGAGCCGTGTGAAGGGAGGGGCCCATGCTCTGGAGAGCGGTGTGAAGGGAGGGGCCCATGTTCTGGAGAGTGGTGTGAAGGGAGGGGCCCATGCTCTGGAGAGTGGTGTGAAGGGAGGAGCCCATGCTCTGGAGAGTGGTGTGAAGGGAGGGGCCCATGCTCTGGAGAGCGGTGTGAAGGGAGGGGCCCATGCTCTGGAGAGCGGTGTGAAGGGAGGGGCCCATGCTCTGGAGAGCAGTGTGAAGGGAGGGGCCCATGTTCTGGAGAGTGGTGTGAAGGGAGGGGCCCATGCTCTGGAGAGCGGTGTGAAGGGAGGGGCCCATGCTCTGGAGAGCGGTGTGAAGGGAGGGGCCCATGCTCTGGAGAGCGGTGTGAAGGAGGGGCCCATGCTCTGGAGAGTGGTGTGAAGGGAGGGGCCCATGCTCTGGAGAGCGGTGTGAAGGGAGGGGCCCATGCTCTGGAGAGTGGTGTGAAGAGAGGGGCCCATGTTCTGGAGAGCGGTGTGAAGGGAGGGGCCCATGCTCTGGAGAGCGGTGTGAAGCGAGGGGCCCATGCTCTGGAGAGCGGTGTGAAGGGAGGGGCCCATGCTCTGGAGAGCGGTGTGAAGGGAGGGGCCCATGCTCTGGAGAGTGGTGTGAAGGGAGGGGCCCATGCTCTGGAGAGCGGTGTGAAGGGAGGGGCCCATGTTCTGGAGAGTGGTGTGAAGGGAGGGGCCCATGCTCTGGAGAGCCGTGTGAAGGGAGGGGCCCATGCTCTGGAGAGCGGTGTGAAGGGAGGGGCCCATGTTCTGGAGAGTGGTGTGAAGGGAGGGGCCCATGCTCTGGAGAGTGGTGTGAAGGGAGGAGCCCATGCTCTGGAGAGTGGTGTGAAGGGAGGGGCCCATGCTCTGGAGAGCGGTGTGAAGGGAGGGGCCCATGCTCTGGAGAGCGGTGTGAAGGGAGGGGCCCATGCTCTGGAGAGCAGTGTGAAGGGAGGGGCCCATGTTCTGGAGAGTGGTGTGAAGGGAGGGGCCCATGCTCTGGAGAGCGGTGTGAAGGGAGGGGCCCATGCTCTGGAGAGTGGTGTGAAGGGAGGGGCCCAGGAGCATTTTTGATAAATGTCTTGTAAAGAGCACACTGAACCTTCCCACCCCAAATACTGGTTTCTAGCATCTTACATTCTTCCGTCAAGCTCAGATTCTGCAAAGATTTATTCAGGTTCCTAGCTGTGGTGACGGCTCGGATGTTCCCATAGGAGCTCACTGAACGGAGTCTGGGGGTGCAAGGGCTGTCTCGAACTGGGGTCAAGCTCCCTCCCTCTAGGAAAGAGGGGAAAGGAAAGAGTTAGCAATGGGTTTCAGGATGGGAGCGTGCTGAACGCCTGGAGTCTGCAGCCATGGCAACAAAGACAGTTGGTGCTGCTGAGACGAGACTGAAGGTAGATGGGCCTTCATGTCACTCAGCTGACGTGAGTGCAGGACTCAGTGGGACACGGCACTGCTTGCAGCCCTGTGAGCATTACATCACAAGACAGCATGGACCAGAGAGCATGAGCGACTCTGAGGCCATCCCTATGTTGGGTGGCAGGTAGCAACAGGTGATGTCAATGCCCTGGGCACTCTGGCAGCTGCCCTTTGACCTCACTGGCTGCCTCCACCCAGCAAGCTCCGGCTTCATTTCCTCCCCAGCTGACTGGAAGGAGGAAGGCTTTGTTACTGATCACGAGTTCTTTCCTGGATCTGGAGGGACGGTGATGAAATACGAACAGAGGAGATGACTGTACTCTCCAGCAAAAAGGACAAATGTGAGAAGACGCGCTTCCTAACCTGACTCACGGAAACATGAAGCCTACAACAATGTGACTCAATTACTCATCACAGGAAGGCAGCTAATGTTCCTTTTCAGCACGCCCCACGGCAGAGGTTTGCCGCCTTTCAAGATGTCCCCAGATTTGAATTCCAAGAAGGATAAGAAGGCAGGAAGAGAGTCAGAGCCGGCCCGGCCCTTGTGCTGTACTTGTGCTCTTCTGAAGGCCTGAGACCACTGAGAGCTCAGGAGCCCAGCGTCCCCAGAGCTGTGTCAGAAAGCCTTGCGCAGACCGGCTGCACCACGGACACTGGCAGCTCGGGCGCAGGGCAGCAAGGAGGCAGAGCTCCCAGGAGCTGCTTACCTGTGGCTGCCGGAGAAGGCAAGGGGTAGTTCTTTTCCTCTTCCATGAACTGCAGGGCCACAGTGCAGAAATTGCTCTCATACTGAACTACGAGGTGACTCAGAGCCACCACCAGCTCCTGTTGAGAGGGAGAAGGGACAATTATGTGTACAGACACAGGAAGTTGACTGGACAGCAGGTCTGCAAGCTAATGCCTAAGGGGACTCGAGGAAAGGGAGGGTTAGAACAAGCCTGCGCTCAGCAGCACAACCGGGAGCAGAAGGGCGGGGGACGTAGGGCTGTGAAGGCAGCAAGCCAGTGGCTGCTGAAGGGTGTCCCCCAAAGCTGGCATGCCTACCTTATCTGCTCAGCCATTGCCAGGCAGCAATTGCCAACCCAAGGCTTCCTGAATGTGAACCCCACCCTTGGGCTCGGGACCCTGGCTGAGCCCACCCTTTTGATCCAATGGACCGAGGGCACAGCTGACAAGCTGAAGCATCCTTTCTTTCTGTTTAAACTAATTAAATTTACATCCCGAATGCAGTTTCCTCTCCTCCCAGTCCTTCCCCTGTACCCCTGCCTCCCACTTCTCTTCAGAAAAGGGGAGGCCTCCCACAGAAATCAACCAGGCCTGGCATACTGGGGTGCAGTAAGACCAGGCATGCCCTCTCCCAGTGAGGTTCGATGAGGTAGCCCAGCAGACGAGAGGGTCCCGAAGGCAGGGAGCGGAGTCAGAGACAGCCCGTGCTCCTGCCTTTAGGAGTCCCACATGAAGAAGAAGGAAGCTGCACACGGTAACTTGTGTGTGGAGGGCCTAGGCCAGCCCCAGGCAGGTTCCCTGGCTGGGTCAGGTTGGGGACAGAGTACTGGGAGAGCCAACCAGACCCAGGCACGTGGGGAGGGGCTCATCTCAGGGACGAGCTAGAGACCTGAGGCACAGGGACCCATGGGGGTGAAGCTGCCTTGGCTACAATAGGCTCCAGTCACTAAGAGGGAAGGAGAAAAGTCCTTCAGTTGAAATGTGACAGCTAGAAAGGGCTTCAATGTAGTTTATGATAGGTTAGCACCACACTGACGTGCTTAGAGACTGAAAGTCAAAAGGAACAAACAGAACGTCGGATTGTGGACGCGAGCGCTGCTCTCCGTAAGGAGCACGCGGGTCTGCAGGAGCCCCTGCCCTGCGGCTGCCGAGGCGCTGACCGCAGGCGGCACTGCGCTCGCACCAGGCTGGCTTTCCAACAGCTCACTGTAGCTTCTTCGTCCATGCCCCTAAAGCCTCAGCCTAGCATGACATGTGATGGTAAACGGCTCTGCATTCAGACCCACTATAGCTTCTCAGTTGGCCATGTAGCTTAGGCTTCTGCCTTGCCCCTTCCACATCCTCAGATGCTGAGGTAGACTAGACCAAGGGTGAGGGCCCTCTGAGTCGTCACAGACACTGTCACCTGAGGCTGGTGACTCATCAGCATGGAGCCAATTCCCTTTACCTCTGGAAGGGACAGGCCCAGCAGGCTGGAACCCACTGGCCCGCTGGGGAAGAGCCTGTGCCTGTCTTTAGAAACTTCGTTCTCCCTCCACACCCACAGAAAGTGGAAGAAGCTGGTGTGGCCCTAGTAGTTGATCCAGACCAAGGCCTTGCACTCTGGTCCACAGATGGCCATCAGGGCTGTGCCTGTCACTTAAGGAAAAGGTCAGGGATGTCATTCACACCCAGTGTCCTTACTGTGCCTAGGGAGGACAAAGGCTCTCTGCGTCTGCACAAAGCAAGCCTTTGACAGCAGAATGCATGTACTGAATGTTCCCTAGTTCACCCAGAACACAGAAGGCCTGCCTGAGGGACCCAGCCTAGAGCATGGGCAATGCCTCCAGCGATGCTCAGGAGCAGGCCAGGCTGGTGCACAGTGCCTTCCCACATGCCCATTGGTGAGCAGTGGGGACCGCCTCAGTGGTCCTGGATGGGCTGGCTGTTCAAGGCAGCACTGTACTCTACACTGCTGAGCTCCTCTGCTCAGTGCACACCGCACACTCCCATCAGCAGCACTGGGTCTCAATGCCCATGTCCATCACGGTGAGTCTGAGCCACGCCCATGGCTGAGGAAGGCGAGCAGCAGGGAGCTGCCCTGTGGGTCTGTCTTACTTCACACAAAGATTAATAAGTATCTGAGCAGTGTGAGGCCCAGAAAAATGCCCCACAGGGACACTCTGGTGGGGCACAATCTACATCCTTTTCAGGCCACTATAGGCCCAAGCAAGGCAGAGTCACCCGACCACTGACAGCTCACTTTTATACTTTACGGACACACTGAAGTTCAGAGTAATGTGGGGGCTGATATGAATTTGCTGACTTTTAAATTCTGCAAATTAACCTCATTAAAGACTCACCAAACTAAAACTTACCTTGCTATTGTCAACAAGAAGTATACTTCTATCTTCTAAAATATTTTTAAAATTATATTTATGAGTTCGTTTGATTGAACTTTGTGTGCATCAGTGTGGGTGTGAGAGGGGGCTGAGGTGTTGGATTCCCCTGAAACTGGAGTTAAAGGAAATTATGAGCCGCCTGATGTAGGTGCTGGAAACCAAACTAAGGTCCCGCAAGAGCAGCAAGGGCTCTCAAGCTCGGAGCCATCAGTCTAGCCTCCCCCGCCTTGCTGGTCTTGAAGAGATCCACCTGTCTCTGCCTCCCCAGTGCTGGCACTAAAGACACAAGGCCACCATGCTGCTTCTTCCACCACTAATGCAGGACAGAGATGACCTTTTGTCCTGTGTGTGCTGTACACTGCACATGGAGGTGGAGGCCAGAGCCAGACAGCAGATGCCTTTCCTGTTCACCCTGCTTCCACCTGTGTATTCAGGAAGAGCCAATTCAGCTACCACCTGTGTATTCAGGAAGAGCCAATTCAGCTAGCTTGCTCTAGGATTTTCTGTTTTTACCTGCAGAATGCAGGCCACCATGCTCTGCAGACCTTACATGTGTGCTGGGGACCCAACCTCTGGTCCTCAAAATTACACTAAGAATTTTACCGGCTGAGCCATCTTCACAGCCCAAGAGGTAATCTTTTTTCTTTAATTGATTTATTGTGTGTGTGTGTGTGTGTGTGTGTGTGTGTGTGTGTGTGTGTGTACACGCACGCACTCACTCTATCTGCATGTACACCTGCCTGTACACCAGAAGAGGACACCAGACCTTGTTATGGATGGTTGTGAGCCACCATGTGGGTGCTGGGAATTGAACTCAGGACCTCCTGAAGAGCAGCCAGTGCTCTTAACCTCTGAGCCATCTCTCCAGTCCCTGAGGTAATCTTTTTATATGAAGTGTTTCATCTTATGAGCCACTGGCCCTGATGGCCTTGTGTCTCTCACTCTCTAGGGCCACTGAGCCAGTAGCTCATTCCATATTTTGGACCATATTATGGCCATATTCACAGCCACACCCTCAGGTCCAAAGCTGGGAGACACCAGGGAACCCCATAACAAAGAACAGAGCGTGAGAAGAGGGGGGCCAGTCCTGGGGTCAGCACCAGCATCCTGAGTGGCTCGGGAGGCCCTGCTGTCTGTGTACTCTGTGTGCGCGTGCGCGTGGGGCCGAGGGCAGCTGCTGGGCCTCCCCTCAATCTCTACCTTACTTGAGACGGTCTGAGCTGGACCCGGAGCTTCCTGATGGACTCCATCTCCTCCAGTACTGGGGTTAGGGGTGCTCACTGCCATGCCATGCCTTTTATGTGGGTGACTATGTAGAAGATGGGCTGTCACCACCTCTACACCAGAGCCCCGGACAGGCAGAGCGTGCATGTAAAGTGCAGGGATGGATAAACAAGTGAGGCAGGAAGACTTCCTCTCCCATGCTGCCCACCTGGGACCAGCCGCAAACTCCTGACGCCCTAGGAGAGAGGACAGCAGGCATCTCTGCAGTCCACTGAGCCCACACAGCGCAGCCCACAACGATGAAGTGAAGCATGCTGGAACCTTTTGGAATCAAGGACTGAGCCCCTCAAAGGGACACCAAGGGAGCACAAGAAGGGACAGACACAGCGCCACAATGGGGCCTCGGAACCACTCTTCTCCTGACGCCAGGTCTCCGGCTCTCCAGCTACCCTTTTTATTTTAAATTATTTCTGGAATGAAGGAGAAAGCCTCCCATACTCTGTAAAGGACCTTTTCGTTGTTTTGTTTTTGTTTTTCGAGACAGGGTTTCTCTGTGTAGCCTAGGCTGTCCTGGACTCACTATGTGGACCAGGCTGGCTTTGAACTCAGAGATCAGCCTGCCTCTGCCATATGTGTTCTCGGCTCCAGGAGCAGCTTCCGCTTCAGCAGGAAACCAGAGCATTTACTTCAAAGGCCACTGTGGGCTGGGGAGGACAGGGGATCAAGGTCACATGGAACCATCTTTTTATGGAGGTGTGAGCCTTTGGGAGCTAAGAAATAAGACCTTGCTATAAGCAAGTGAAAGATAGAGTAAGGGGTCAGACACTGCACAGAGAGCCAGTGCCATGTGCTTGTGCCCAGGCGTGGAGCTGGCTACTGTGTAAAGGCTGAAGCAGGGCCAGTCAGCTCAGTGCCCTCAGGGAGCAGACACAAGCAGTGAGGACACACTCTGAAAAGAGGGGCAGCATGCGAGATCAAACGATGCACACAGTGGCCTAGGAGGCCCTCGGCACTGGCGCAGCTCCAGGCACTCGGGGAGGGCCGTGGGTCCCTACCTCGGCCGCTGAGCTGGCACCCACATACCTTCCGGACCATGGGGCTCCCATCATTTATCAGCTGGGCCAGCATCATGGCCACGTTGTGGTCGATGGTGGTAGAGTGGTCTGTCCTCTCGGCAGAGTTTCCCACAAAGGTGCCGAGGGCAAACACAGCTGCACATCGGACCTGCAAGGCAGGAGACGGAATCAAGAGAGGCACCCACGGCTGGCGTGTCTGCCATCTGCATTTCTGCTGAGACTGTCTGCAGTTAATTCAATTCAGTTCACATAAGTTCAACTCAATTCAATTTCACAAACACTTATTGCACAGTGCTCAAGGCCCAGAGCTACGCTGGTATCGACGAGCAGAGAAGGTGTGTGTGGTGTGGGTATAGCCGGGGAGCTGAAGGTGGAGGCAGGGATGACCTGGCTGGGGAAGAGGGGACAGGGTTTCTGTGGGAGTCTGTGGACTGCCTTGCACAGTGGGCTTTTCATTACAGAGCTGAAGGAGACAAAGGTTCTGGAGAGGACTGGCTCAGAGCTGATGGCGGAAGGTGGGCTGGGCTGAACCATGGAGGGGAAGTCGTGGGTCCATTCTGAGACAGAGGAGCTAAGTGGAGGGAGACCAGCAAGGGCACAGTCCCCACAGGAAATAACACTGGACTGTGCATGGTACCTGGGGACCTCAGCTCAGCTTAGCTCCCAAGGCCATGTGAGCTTGGGGAAAGAAGCCAACTAGGAGAGCCAGTGCTTTCCCCTCTATGATGAGCAGCATGAAGCATCCTGCACAGGGCTGGAGGAGGACCAGGGCCACAGTGTGCAAACAACCCCGCACTACCCGGAAAGTGAAGGGCGGCCACGGAGGGGCAGTGACGTGAAGCAGCTGGTGAGTGAGGTCAGAGGAGTGCCAGGAAGTGCAGTGGCTCTCAGTGGCCAGGCTACGAGCCACTGTTGCCCTGAAAGCCACATGCATGGGGCTCCAGACTCTTCCTAATCTGGAAATGGCGTTACACTGCAGAGTTAGGGTGTGGCTGTTCTAAGTCTGTGCACCCTGAACTCCTTTCAGTCTGCATATGGCTCGCACAGGAGGCTGTCTGTCTTAGGAGACAAGTCTGGAGGACAGAGGAAGCAAGCCACGTCTTCCAGTTAAGCAAAAGGACCAGCATCACTAAGAAACCCTCCATAGATGATTCCAGTGCAGACTCCTGTGGACTTTAAGAACTGGCTTGTCTCGGGGCTGGAGGCCTTGTGATGTTTCTCATGGATGCCTGTCAGCAGCTATAAAGTCTGGGGCTGTCTCCAACAAATTCAAATGTGGAGTTCCTTTGGCAGGGCAAGTGGCTGTCACTTGTGGGTAAGTGAGGCAGAATTTGGGCCTGAGAAGGTGACATCTCTCAAGGAGACAGGGCAGGGCCTCCCACGACTGTATGCGTTTCCTCCCTGGACAAATTGCAAGATTTATTGGCAAGTTCATTTTAAGCTTTTCTGCAAGAAATATTCTGCCTTTGGCAGTAACTGCACAGGTGAAACCTAACTTTCTCAGGGCTCTCCAAGGCCACAAGGGGGCTCGAGACCAAGACAGATGGGCATGGACCTGTCCTTAGCATGTCTGGGGACGGAGGGCTCTGATTTCTCAAGGAGTTAGCCCTGAACTGATGTGATATGTACACCGAGCAACTCAGAACCACCCAGCAAGCTACAGCCAGGACTGCACACTCCACCTGGACCCTTGGCTCACTAACAGCAATCATTTCTGACAATGAAAGTGGCCTCCCCTATTCCCACAGAGGCCAACCAGTCTATAACTTGGTCTCCTTGCTTCAAAAACGATTTTGTAACCTGTGTGTTATGTGTTCTAGTGACGTGGGATGTCATCTGCGCCTTCAACAGCTCACCTCTCAGAATGGAGTACCTGAACTTGTCTCAGACAGTGCCCAACACCTTCTCCAGTTTGCACCAACCACGGGCACAAGGCTCTGACTGGTCTCTCTGTCTCTGTGTCTTCCCCGCTACTTCTCTCTGATGACAATCTGGCCCTGGCCTGCAGGATGTGCAGTACAGAATGGTTCAAACTTGTTTCTAAGACTTAGTTGGTGTTGTGCCATCTTGTAGCATCCCCAATCACACAGAGGTGGCACAGTATGAGTAGAAAGTCAAACTGTGATTCAGTGGCCCAGCGTGGGCTCGTGCACGGCTCTACAGGTTCTGGATGTGGCAGGCTCCTGCACACTTGTCCCAACCACCACCCTGACCCAGGGTGGAGGTACTTCTGCACGGACAACTCACCTCAGGGATGGGGTCGGAGAGGAGGCTGTAGAGCTTCTCGTGGGCACTGTCTCTCACGCCACACCACCTTGCGGAATCGAAATTCTGCCAGATCCTTCCCAGGCAAATGGCTACCCACTGGCGCAGCAAGGGGTGTGGGTCACTGAGCTGCTCCAGACAGATGGCAATCAGGTTCCCCTGCAGGCAGGCTTCCTAGAGAGGCAGGACACAGGTGAGTGGCCTCTGCCCTTGTACCCAGGGCCGGAGCAAGGACCTCATGAGGGTGGCAGCTGCCTCTCGTCCACTCTACCCTACATTTTCTTACTCTAACCCTGCCAGTTCACATTTGCCCTCAATACTGAACTAAGGAGAGACCGGCCCTCTGTGGAGAGGCCCACCAGCCCTGCGGCTGCCGTGACAGGAAGCTCCACAGACCACCCAACAGCAGTCCCCTCAGCAAATACGGCCTGGGCTGCGCCCCTCTCCTGGAATCTATTTGAGACAAGTCACCTTTCTGCGGTTCCTGGAGGGGCTTTGGTGGCTGGAGCTGCTGTGATACTCACTTGTCCTGTCGTGTAGCTGTTGACAATCACAGCAAGAATGAAGGCCGTCATGGTCCTGTGTTCAGCCTGGAAAACAGAATGCACCTGGCTGTGCGCCTTCACAGCGGGCTCACCTTTCTAAGTACTGCGCGCTTTTTGTCTTCACCGCTTGCCTCACATGCACCTTTTTAAAGGTCTGCACACATGGACCAGGCGCTCCCTTGGGTGCTATGGCCACAGAACACGCCCAGGTTGCTCCACTGCCCTCTGTCATGGCAGACAGGGTGGTCGGTGGTATTAACTGCTCTGCCAGGCCCAACACCCATGCTTTCCCCTCTGTGCACGTCTTACTAGGACCGTGTCCTCTAGCCAAACACACTGGTAGTTAAGACCAATGCAGCACTCTTAACTTTGCTTCAACTCTGGTCTCCCGGACAGATCAACCTTCATTTAACTGCCCTTGCTCCGTGTTTGGAAAGCCAACAGCCCATGATGGCTTCTTCGTGGTGTCTCATGGATTCTACACGCACATCAGCAGACTTGTCGCATGTTCCCTGGGATGGGGCCAGGCTCTCAGGGTTGCTCTGATCCAATATTCCTTCTTACCCGTGACCCTTCCTAGTAACAACTATCTATGTTTACATCACCGGCATCTTGGCTGCGTTCCTAAGGGGATGTCCATTGAGTTGACTGACAGAGTGCAGGCCACTGTCTTCACTGTGGAGGAGCACCCAGCCCACGTTCTGTGTCTGCACTGTGCCTGCACTCAGCATACTGTGGCAGTGGCTGGAAGGACCATCCACTGTGCTAGGCCCATCGCTGGCATTCTCCGAGGCTTTCCGTGTCCCGGTTGCTTTGGGGATCTTCTTTATGTTTCTGGCACCTGTCACTTTGACTACGCTGCATCTCTGTGGATCCATTTTCAAAGGTTCCAGGGCTCTCTGTGTGTGCCTTTCTTCAGTTCTGTGAGCTCTAGCTGCCGCATGCTCAGGTGCTGTGCCTCCACTGCCTCCCTTGCAGCGCTCTGGAATGACGTCAGCGACAATGGCCATCCCCACCTGTGTTCACTGATTCTCTCCCTGGCTGTGTGTCAGCCCTGTGAGCCATCACCTCCTGAGGTTTACATGGGGGTTAGGGGGAAGCTTGTATTCCGTATCTCCAAATTTGTCTATTTTAAAAAGTCATCAATTTAAAGGACAGGTAAAAAGCAAACTTTATTTTCTTGCAGCAGGCAGGACTTTGTTTCTGAAGAAAACACAGTGGTTGACTGGCAGGATTAAGCTAAACTGCCTCTATCCAGCAACCCTCAAATGTCTTGACTGCTTGTGTCTCAGGGACTTTTCTGGGAGTCCCCTTGGCCCTTTCTTAGGGTGCTAGGTCTCTTGTGTTTTGACACAGTAGCCTCCTTCCATTCGGGGTATTGAGGCCTGGGTTTCCTGGGCTCTAGGGCAGAAGCTCTGTAGGAATGCTTAGGGTTGCCTCATCAGGACGACATACTTGAGACCCAGATGTGGTTTTCCCAGCTGCTGCTTTGCTGTGGCTCTCAACCAAGGGCAGTGCAGACTCAGGCCCTGCCCTCAGTGGAGCAGGCTAAGTCACAGAAGCAAGGTAAGTTCTGCTGGTTCTCAGAGGGCCAGGCACATCCTGCAGGCTCCTGGCATGAGCAGAGGGCCAGGCACATCCTGCAGGCTCCTGGCATGAGCAGGGCTGTCCCTCTTGGCAGTGCTGCCTGCTCAGGGCCTTTTATCCTACATAGGGTCTGTGTAACACATGGGGTTCTGAGGTCACTGTGGTGCAGTGACTGCTGCCCACTGGGCCCCGACGGGCTCTTCTCTTCTCTGGTGTTTGAAGGTCTCTTTTTCTCAGGTCTGGGCAGTGAGGGTGTGGCTGCCCAGGCCAGATCAGCCAGTTCAGAGCTTTCACTTTCCTTTAGTTTGCGTTCTTACTTCCTCTGAAGGGAAGGCAAGGGCTTATTTTCCAGAATACGGGTCATGATAGACTTAAGCTGCCTATGACAGTGTGTAAATATCACTTGGGTAAAGTACATTAGTACCATTTACCCACCACACACCAAACCAGTGCCGCTTACAACTTTGCTGGCAGCTTTGTTCTTTCCTTTCTCTTTAAAAATTGCATCATTTCATTTAAAACAAACAAACAGCTAGAGGAAGAATTTACAGTAACAGCTCCCTCTGTAGCCACCATGCCAGAGTGACAATGTGCTGCTGTACTAGGATCCTCTGGCTCCGGGAGCCGTATGTAAGAGTGAGCGAGGCCGGCCGTTCTGTTGCAGCACCACACAGAGCAGCTGGAGGGAGGGAGACTAAAGACACCGGTGATAGTAAAACCAGCGAGAAAGCTACCATCTACCCTATGCTCATCTAATTGTTTTAAAAACAATACAATAAACAGTATGCATGAAAGCCAAACTTCCAAACAACGCTTTCCTTTCTTCAGTAAAGCATGCCAACAGTTGGTTCTGTTACGGGAGCATCGAGGCACCTGCGGCACCATACTGCAGACATACAAGTATTCACCCGTCTGGCCTTCTGTCCAGGGTGCAGGTTCTAGGCAATGGAGATGCCACGGTTAGGCAGAGATGTGCGATGGCCGAAGACCAACTGGCATAGGAAGACCAGGTTCTCACTTGGGACAGGAGGAAATGGAGCAGCACACAGCGTGGGCAGTGAGTGGCCACCCTTGTGTAACTGTGTACAGCACCTCTCTACCTGGCCCCCAGCGAGGAACGGCAACCCTAGTGTGCGCGTGGAGACAATCCCATGCTGCCTGAGAGAGAAGGGTGGCTCAGTCCTTACTGGCATGTACGGGTCTGCCAAGACGGAAAGGAAGTACTTGTGACCGTTGTCCTTCACGAGGTCAGCCTGGCATGACTGGAGAGAGAAGGAGACAGGAGAGGCCGTGAGTGCGGAGCCAGCGGACGGCGCCGCGCGCGTGCGTTGGGAAGCGGGAGCATGCAGACATGCAGGACTACTTCGTTACTACCCGTCTTTCTGTGCAAGTCCAGTTTTCCCCTGGGAAAAAGCTCTGGCTCTTGCCCATGGGGAGAAGGCTGGAATCCTAGTTCTCACAAGAAAGCACACCACTCCTCTCAACGCCTCTGGCCACTGGGCTGCTGGCAGCTGGGTTAGGGACGTGCTCGCCACCCTGGCTCGCCCTGCTGTGCTCAGTACAGACGCCTTCCTCTCAGCCTCCCAGCTTCCGCCCAGGTTCACCAGCTTGGCAGAAAGGAAGGTATTCTGACATCTTTAGTTTATTATTTTTATGTGTAAGAATGTTTTGATTGCATGATTGATTACACATATGTAAAAATGTGAAGCACATGTGTGCTTGGTGCCTGAGGTGGGCAGAAGAGGGCACGGATGCCCTGGGACTAGAGGACAGATGGTTGTGAGCCACCATGTAGGCACTGGGTCCTCTGCAAGAGCAAGTGCTCCTAACCACTGAGCCAACTCTCTAGAGCCAGAAATGAAGAAATTTTAAAGAAACATTTGTAAACTGGGCATGGTGGGGGTACACCTTTAATCCCAGCACTTGGGAGGCAGAGGCAGGTGGATCTCTGTGAGTTCAAGGCCAGCCTGGTCTACAAAGTGAGTCCAGGACAGCCAAGGCTACACAGAGAAACCCTGTCTTAGGGGGAAAAAAGGTACCAGACAGAGGGGTCACTGTGTTCCGGAGACTTCATACAGACCACTTTACATGCGGAGACTAACAGCCAGATGGGCCAATAGAGGGTGGGACAGATGCTTGACTGGTTCTGCTTAGGTGTGCAAATCTTTTGCCTTTTGTTTAAACTCTAATCTCACTTCTGGATCCTGAAGGTGGAATGAGATGGGGGGGTGGGTGGGTGTTTCTCTGTATCTTTTTGCTTCTCTTCACAGTGTGGCCACACTGAATACACCTTTTTCTTTCAACTTTTAATCTGGTTTTTTTGGGGGGGGAGGGGTGTTTGAGACAGGGTTTCCCTGTGTATCCTTGGCTGTCCTGAAATTTGAGCTGTAGACCAGGCTGGCCTCGAACTCACAGAGGCCCGTCTACCTCTGCCTCCCGAGTGCTGGGATCAAAGGCGTGCGGCACTGGCTTTCTGAGGGTGGGTGGCTGGACCTGACTTGGGGCACGGGTCATAACCCCAAAGTTTGAGCACACTGTCAAGCTCCTTCCACCACTCTCGGACTGCTCCCCTCTGGCAATCCCGACCCTGCAGGAGCCACACTCTCTTCAGGTCGCTCTCGTGCTCCTGGTGTCTTTTAGAGTGTAGTCCTCTCAGGCTCATGGTCAGCTCCCTCACCTGCCCTCTCCTCTTCCTGCCAGGCTCCCTCATCTTGCTGTCCACGTAAGGATGCTTGGCAGCACTGCTGCTTCTGTGAAGTTCTAAGGATTTTTTCTGGATTTATGCCATCGAATACTTTAATGGGAGTCCCTAGACACCCTTGCTCCTAAGCGAAGAAAGAGCTCTAGGATTCGAGGTGCTAAGAAGCCCCCAGAGACGCAGCCTTTCTAACTCGCTGACTCCTTGCTGTGACCACTATGCCATCTGTGTGGTCACTGCGTGCCACATACAGGAGGCCCTGCCGGTGCAGTCACTGCTTGTAGCCTAGTGACAGAGTCAGTCAAGCCCTGCTTTTGACTGCGGAGGGAGACAGCTGAGCAGACGGATCCAAGAAGTCACAGGGAGCTGGAAGGTAGGGAGGGGTGTGCCTTCTGGAGGACAACAGTGCAGAATTAAGGAGACAGACAGAAGGGAAGGATGGGAAGAAGGAAACACAGGCCAGTCCTAGAACATGGGGTGGGAAGAGGCAGGTGACCAGGTGCGAGGAAGCACCGAAAGCCAGCAGCTGCGCACAAGGGACACAGTCAGCTGCACTGTTAACAGTGACCAGTAGCTATCTAGAGCTTACAGGAGACAGAGAGCCTCTCTAACATGTGGCAGCCTCCTATGGCCTGGGGTCCTACTACATACAAAGGTCATGTGCCGAGCAGTAACATTTATCCTTCTCTGCGTCTGACTGCAGTGTAGCCAGCTGCCTGAGCCTCATGATCCTGCTGCCATGACGACCCGCCACCATGGACTGTGCCGTTGAACTCAGAGTGCACATAAATCCTTTCTTCCGTAAGTTGCCTTTGTCAAGTACTTCACCACAGCAATGAAAACAAACAAGTCCAGGCTATAGTGTGGCTGGGAGCAGAGGTGGGGGCCATGTGTAGCACAGGCAGAAGAACAGAGACAGTGCAGAGGCGTGAGGAAAGCACTGAAGGGATGGAGGGTAGAGGTCTTTACCACCTACATCTCTCCCTGAAGAGGTGGGTCACACAGACAGGAGTGCGACACACTAGAGACAGAGACACAGGCAGATCCATCCAGGAAGAAGGTGAACACAGGAGCGAGATCAGGGCTGATGTCAGCCACATAGGTCCTGGTCGTAAAAGCTCCTCAAGGTGAAGAGAGGAGAGACTGAGACTTGGCCCAGCTGGGAAGGAAGCTGCTGATGGCCTCTGCCCTGCCGCTGGCCCTACCTCCCACCAGGCTGCCTGATTTGGGGGCATACTTGAAAGTCTGGTTCTTCATGAGCTCAGAAGTTGAGGGTGATGTTGCGGGAGGTGGCAGGAGGAGGAAAGGAAAGATGGAACGGTTCAATCTCAGGCTCTCACCACTCGCCTTGAGTGGTACAAAGATGGAATAGTCTAGAGTCATGTGACCCATGAATGAAGGGCACTGTGGGGACAGACACCAGGGCCTTCTGGGACCAGCACTCAGGGTGACGCGCCTACCACCTTCTCAACAGCTCCAAAAATCTCTGCTCTAAGCTTAGAGGCCCTCTAGGAACCCAGCCTGGGCCTTAAGAACTGAGATGAGAAAGAAGAATGGCGCACCCTGCCTAAGGACCCCCCTAACTTTCCAGAGCAGCCTGGTCCTGAGCCCTTCGCAGAGGCAGGTGGCCATCGCATGGGCTCTCAGCGTGAACACCCTCACGACCCTCCTTTTGTCAGCGTCCAGAAGAACGCCTCACAGTGGTACGGTGATGATAAGCTGGCACATGGGGCGAACGCTGCCCTGGCTCTGCGAGGCGTCTTAGACAGGATGGAGACGGCCGGCCCAGACCGCAGGCTTTGAGGCCAGCTGCTGCTCACCCAGCCACACGCATCATACAGTCCCCATTTCAGTCGAGGCAGCCAGCAAACAAGCTGGAAACCTCAACCTGTCATGTAGGCTGGGCCCCCCGAGCCATGGACCACCGCCTCGGCAGAGGGCACGCCGCGGCTCAGGAGGAAAGACACCTTTCTTTGTTTTCAAACTGGAGCTCTGACAAGTCAAATCAAAGCCCACACGTTTACGGGAGCTCCTGAAGCACAGCTCATCTGAGAGTAATAAACTGTCATTAATTCATATCCTACTAATTCCACGTCTGAGCCTCCCAAGTCAGAAGATCTGAAAGGATCACTTTAATACGCCTTCAAAAGCAGAGTCTGCTGATTATGAGGCATATATTAAAAGATTTCTGTTTTGATAAGCTTGTCACACTGCTGGCAAGCAGCAGTTATGGCTGCTCTCCACACATGATGCTCACAGGTGCTGTGTGTATGCTGGCTGCACTGCATGCAGAGCGCCCCTCCTCCAGCAGCTCCACTTGCTAAGGGAGAGGTGCAGGTCCCCTGACCGGCTCTCTCTGTGTGTCCTAGGCCAGCAGCCTCACTGAGCTGGAAAGAAAGCAAGGCTGCAGCCCGCCCGAGACTCTGCTAAGCAGTGCTTCCCAGGGTCAGGAGCAATGACCACATAGTTAAGGCTAGAGTGAGAAGCAAGGGAAGAAGGGAAGGCTGGAAAATGGGGCTTTCTTGGTGGACCGTCTCGGCCACAATGAAACCCACTCCAAGCCTCATTCAGGACTCCAGGAGACCAGACAGAGGAGAGGGCAAAGGCGAATACGCTCCGAGGCGGGCTGTGCAGCTATACCTGCGGTTTGCAAACAGCACGGCTGCGCAGCAGGCCCTGGCTCTTACTTTTTTCTTTCTAAAAATTTTATTGTTACATTATGCAGGATAGAAAGACGAGGAGAATTATGGAACTCTGGGAAGGGAAAGGGGCACTGGCTGAAGTCTCTGTCGGCTGAGCATCAAGAACTCTGTGGGGGCTGGAGAGATGGCTCAGTGGTTAAGGCACTGGCTGCTCTTCCAGAGGTTCTGAGTTCAATTCCCAGCAACTACATGGTGGCTCACAGCCATCCATAATCAGATCTGGTGCCCTCTTCTGGCCTGCAGGCCTAATGCAGACAGAGCATTGTATACATAATAAATAAAGAAATAAATCTAAAACAAAACAAAACAAAAAAAAACCTCTGCGTGGCTCGCATTTGCTGTTCAGGTTGCCAACACAGGACCATATTCCTGTTAAGAGAGACATTTGTAGGAATATTAAAATGGGAGAAGATGCTGCTGGAGGCTGAGCATTATGTGGACTTCTCCCTCTCAGCTGGAAATCCCATTTATAACCAAAGCTCCATCTTTACCCTCTTGTGTGACCTTGTGACCTAAGGCTTTATCTTGTCGGACTGAAATCCTTTCCAAGGCCCCTGGAGCCATGTACTGTCTCATTTATCAGAACGCAAGCAAAGCAAAGGAGGCTTCTCGGCGAGCCTCTGAGCGGGGACTTGGCCGCCACTGAGACAGTACGCAGGACTCTGTAAGCCCTCAGACGTGCCACATTACTTTCCTGAGTGCCTCTCTGCGTGTTTAAGTGCTTAAATACATGTTGAAATGCCTTCCTAATAAGCCTCGCTCTGTTTCACACTGACTCACACTGTAATCCCTTTTCTGCGGCCAAGTCAGGGACTGGCTCTTGCTGAGTAGAAGTCCCTTTAGGGACGCCTTCCTCAGGCTGCTAGCTGCAGAGTTGGGCTGTCTCTTGCTGTTTCAAGCTTATCTATGGCCTACAGTATAAAGATCCGATCCCGCACCCTTACTTTCTCATGGACAGCTCCTTGCTCCTTTTACAGTTCCGAATATCATCTCTGTAGGGACCCACAGCACTGTGGACTTAACCAGCCTCACTGTGCACTTAGGAGAAACAGCAACCCCACACTGTCAAGAGCCATTTGCATCAACTTTTGTAAAGATTTATTTCATGAATGGGTGTGTATCCCACGCATGTCTGAGCACATGTGTGCAGTGTCTGAGAAGGCCAGAAGAGGGCGTCAGATCCCCTGCAGCTGAAGTTACAGATGGGGTGGTGAGTTGCCCTGAGAGTTCTAGGAACTGAACTCATAAAAGCAACAGGTGCTCAAAATCACACGCCTCTTCTTTAGCTCCTGTTGCACTCGGCTTGGCCACGCGCTAACTGAACTGTTGGTAGGTTTTTTGTGTTTGTGGGAGCCCTTATGCATAAGGGAACCCATTTATTTTTTACTTGTTGCATAGTTTTTAATACTTCCCTGCATAAAATTTATCTATAGTCAAGTAAATTTCTTTTCAAAGGCATTTAAATTTGGAATTGTGGTTTAAAAGCGTACTCAGCCCAAGTTAACATAGAATTTACCTGATTTCTCTTTTAACGTTTTTATGGTTTTATTTTTACTTAAAGAAGCTAGTTCTTTAAATCCTATTGTTCAAAGTGCATAATTAATCTCTGTCAGTCAGGTTTCTGTCTCTGTGATAAAATATCTTATACCCTCAACTTAAAAGAAGGAAAAGTGAAAGAAAAAAAGGAAGAAAAAGTGGGCTGGGTGTGGTGGCAGGAGGTTCTCTGTGAGTTCAAGGCCAGTTTGGTCTAAATATGGAGTTCCAGGCCATCCAGGGCTGTATAGAAAGACCTTGTTTCAAAGAACAAAACGAGTTCTTCTTGCTATATGTAGTTTATTGTATTCATGTGTAATAATATAAATGTATATGTAAAAAAAGAAAAATAAAAGGAAACAAAACAAAACAAAAGGAAGTGTTGTTCTAGATGATGGTGTTGGTGTCTGGCTGGCCCGCTGCCTTTGAGCCCATGGTGAGGCTTTACATCAGGGTGAGGAAGACGCGGGAGGAAGGAGCTTCCATTATGTGGCCTAAAGCTCCTAGCCGTCCCACCTCTTATGGTCTCAAACCACTTTTGCTCGGCCCGGCTTTCCCCAGTGGCTTCGGGAGCCACTCACCATCTAAACTACGGCCGCCTCCTGGCTTTTCTACCGCACAGCTGAAGAGCTGCACACCTGAGGAGCTGCCACTGTCATTCGCAGCATCCACTGGGGACCACTTCTGTAATGCGCACCAGTGCACGTGTCTGTGAGGCCTGGTCCACGCTGCTCCTCATTACTGCTGCGTCACAGCTAACTGGTGTCTACGAGGACAGGATCTCCATCGCTCTTCCGCCTGGCCAGGATTCCCTGCCTCTTCCCACTTATTTCTCCACATGAAACCAAGAATGTGTTTGTCTAGCTCCAGAAAAAAAGCCCACTGGTAATTTTACTAGGATTATATTAAGGTTATAAATTAAGAGGGAACACTGACATGCTTACGACACAGAACCCTTCTGTAAGAGAGCAGGGTATGTTTTTATTAGCTCAAGTTGATTTTATGTCGCTCAGGAATGTTTTAAGGTGTTTGTGGCAGCCTTCCCCATCTCAAGTTAGATTATTCCTGGATTTACGACCCTCCCACCAACAGGCTGCTCGTCCTGTCTAATCTCCCGGCTGTTGTCTCTCTGGCTTCTGTATTAAACTTCTACCTCACTAAGTTCTTTTATTAGTGTTAATAGACCCTTTGGGTTTCCCAGACCCAAACCTACCCCACTATACACAGAAGTGGGGCTGGAAGTCACTTGCTGCCTAGAATCGAGTTCAGTGCCTTGAATGGCTTCTGTTACGTAGGCCTTGCCCTGTGCCTGAGGGTCCCACAGAGCACTGTCACACAGGATCTGGCCTGGCACTGAGGCCATGCTCCTCCTTCCTGCTGCGCAGCCCTGGCTGGCCTGGAACTCACTACGCAGACCAGGCTGGCCTCAAACTCAGGGTTTTCCTCCTTCTCCCTCTTGAGTGCTGGGGTGAAAGGTGTGCCCAGCTTCTTTCTTACTATTGTGTGCATATATGATGCACGTGTGGGTCCCTGTGGAGGTCAGGGACCAACTCTTGGTCCTCTCACTCCACCTTTATGTAGGGTTCAGGGTTAAACGCAGGTTGAGGCTTGTAAAGGAAGCGCCTTTACCCACCAGCCTTGATACCAACATTAGTCACAGCTGGTGCCGATGACCTGAGGCGATCGGAGGTGACGCCTGCGTCCTTTTGAAGGAGGACCTTCATCTTGTCCTTCCCCCATTAGAGATCCCAGCTTGCTGTCCCCAGTCCCCACTGCACCTCAGGTAGAAAGGCCTCCTGTAGCTTTGTCTGCGGCTATTCAGCTTCCCCAGCTGGGGAGGGGCACTGGAGCTTCCCGGTCCAGACCAGAAAAGCTCCTTTCTGCACAGACCCTGACAGAATGCAGCGTGGGGGTGGCCACTTTTACCTCCCACTTTCTTGGCTACACTGGCAGGGCAATTACTCCGTGTCGCAATTTGTTATGGCCCTGAGGTAGCACACCCTGGCCACTTGAGGCTTGTGACGTGTGCTGCTCACGATGCATGCCGGCACTGGGGGGAAACTTCCCATGTGGATCATGCACAGCGCTCGGTACCTTCCTACGGTGTTCTAGCCTTGCTGAGGGGCTTGCACAAAGCAAAGGTTTCTGCAGACATGTGTCCCTAACACTGCCCTTCCCTTCACTGGTTTTCTGCAGACTACAACCTATACTCCAGTCATAACGTACCCTCAAAGCAATGAAATCACATGGAGGAGGTGGCAGGAAGAGGGGAGAGAAGACATTTATTCAATTTTCCTGTGAGCGTTCCTGATTCCTGTCCACGAGCTGTGACTGTCACAGTGACAGCGAGGACGACGTCTCCATTCTGCCCCATCAGACCTAAGAGATGCCCCATGAAGGTAGCTTCCAGGAAGAAATGTGGCTTCATTACAGAGAAGGGAGACTAGAAAAACTCAGAAGTATAAAACTAAATCCACCCCAAACACAGATTTATAAAAGATGCCTGATGGTTTGAAAAGGAGGCTTCTGGCTGGCAGTGCCACTGGGGGGAGGTTGCAGAAGCCCTAGGAGGTAGAGCCCGGAGGAGGAGGAGGAGGAGGAGGAGGAGGAGGAGGAGGAGGAGGAGGAGGAGGAGGAGGAGGAGGAGGAAGAAGTATATCTTTGGTGGGCTTTGAGTTTATAGCCTTCCCTGCTCTGGATTGCTGTCTCTGATCCACATCCATGGCTGATGATGTGACCTTGGCCTCCCCCCTCCCCTCTATGGGCTCACTCTGGAACTGCGAGGCAAGGTAAGCTCCTTCTCCCCTAAGTCACTTTTGGCCTTGGCATTTAATCAAGCAACAGAAAAGTAACTAATACAATGTCTAAATAAATAATGAACCCCGCCCCCTACTACTCACACAGATCCACATTCGGGTCCTAAACAGAGCAGAAGTGACTAAAGAAACTAAGCAGTGTTTGCAGCAAACCCCAGCATGTCCCCAAACTGCTGTCACGAGCACAGCAAAGCTGGGGGAGGGGAGTGGTGACTTTGGAGGGAGAAGGTTGCTAACACACAGCAGGGCACATGTGACAGGGCACTCATCTGTCTTCCACCTCCAGCCTGTCACTACCCAGCTGAGTCCTGAGGAAAACATGCAGAACAGTGCAGCAGGAGCTGTGCAGGCCTGGGGACACGCCCCATGCTACCATGGCCATCAGAGGGGCTGTGCAGGCCTGGGGACACGCCCCATGCTGCCATGGCCACCAGAGGGGCTATGAAGGCCTGGGGACACACCCCATGCTGCCATGGCCATCAGAGGGGCTGTGCAGGCCTGGGGACACGCCCCATGCTGCCATGGCCACCAGAGGGGCAGTGGGCTGAGGGAGAAGCCCTGAGGTGAGATGGGTGGCTGGATGGTGTAGTGGTGGTAAGGCACCAACATGGGACTCACTGGTGACAAATGTCCACTAAGATGCCTCAGACAGAGAAGGCTATCACCTCAGGTTTCTGTAAAGCTTAGCAGACAGGAAGCACAAGTTTCTGGACACAAGAGTGGGCTCAGGTGGAGCATGCCTGCCTTCCTCCCAGGGCAGCCCTTGCAGTGGCCAGCAGAACCAGTGTGGAAGTTCCAGTGCCCGAGATGGGACATGAGGCACAAGCGACAGTGAGAAGGCTGACCTTGAACTCTCTTTCAACTGCGCTCTGCCCATGTGAGGGGCGAATGTGGACTGTGGGGACAGGGAGAAGTGAGGCTGAGGACCTGACCAAACTTCCTCAGAGAAAAATCGGTTTGCAGAGCAAACAGCACACACTGGGAGACTGTAAAGGACTCATGGGCCAGAAAGGCGGAAGGAAGAAAATCCCACCTCGTCCCCAGCTGTCTTCCCACGGAAGCCCTTCCTGAGGACCAGACCCTATGCACACAGGGTAAGCCTCTGTATGTCTGACTTTGGACTATGCCATCAGTTCCAACTCACAGTGTTTCCCCACATTCTCTGACACTGTGCCCTTGACGTTCCCCAGTGGTGCTATAAATAAAACTTTATTAACTGTAATTTGGAAGGTCTGCCTGAATTGCACATTAATTCTGTCTATGAAAAAACCCTCAATTAGCTGGAACCCAGCTTACACCAGTCCTTAATTAACTGCCTCCCTCCCTTATTCTTGTTAATTAGCAGAGAGACAGATGATAACAACACTTGGGGAACTTATTAAAACCAAGCAGGCATGTCCTCTCTCACAAGTGGATCATAGCTTCAAATTTTTAGGCTTGTGTGTTTAATCTGGAGTGTCAGGAAGACAGAAAAGACCCACAAGATGGAGCGGGAGCAGACCCTTAGGGTCAGGGACAGTAGAACACATATGCTGTAACAGTGCAGGAATACCAACCCAACACTAACCCTGACCTGACCTGACGTCCACCTCAGGCCTCTGCGCACATGTGCCCTCCTACTCTAACCCTGACCTGACCTGACGTCCACCTCAGGCCTCTGCACACATGTGCCCTCCTACAAAGAGGGCATTTCCTTCCATACTCACAAATCCCTTGCCACTGCTCACTATGCTCATGTGTTGTGTGTCATGGCCTCTGGCTTTGGTCTAGGGTCAGGTCCAGGGCAGCGTTAGGTCACCTTGCAGCATCAGTTTAATAAAGAACAGCAAGTTACGACACAGACTTAAACCCCAGGACACGTGCATACTGTGAAGCCATCACCACCACCCAGCCTCTAAAACGTTCCTGCCCCTCCCCTCCCCTGGCCCCAAGTAGCTGAGCTGCCTCCCTTGACTACAGACAAGTTCAAGCCTTCTGGAGTTTTAAACACACAGAGCCACATAGTACACACAGCTCTAGTACCTGCATCATTTAAGCAGAACGTTTATGTTGGTGTGTGTGTGTGTGTGTGTGTGAGAGATTGTGTGTGCGTGTTAGTTTTAACTTCTGGTAGCATGTCTGGGTAAGCTGATTTACTCACCTGCCAAGTGTCCAGTTTCAAAGTACTAGAACAGAGCTTGCTGTGGTGACCTGCTCCTGTGTCTCCAGTATGTGAGAGGCTGATGACAGCAGCAGTCTCAACATCAGCCCCCTCTCCGAGAAGCTGCTACAGATGTTAAGATGTAAGTCTGTGTGACAAGCAAGAACTGAGTGGAGCTGCTGGACATGGACACTTGGTGCCAAGCCTGATAGCTTGAGGGTAACTTTGATCCCTAGAACCAATGCCTGCAAGCTGTTGCATGCTCACCTGTGGCCTGTCTGCTCATGACAGAAGACACTTCACCTTCATCAAGACCATGCATGAAGTTACTCTGTGGTCTTGTATGAAAACACCACCACCACCACCACCACCACCCTCAGCTGTACCAGTGGTCAGTTCTCTTTCCCTGATGCATTCTTCCAGAAGTCTTATAGTACTGAGTTTTACACTTGAACTAGGATCCATTCTGACATAATTTTTAATATGGTTCACTTTTCGTCACATGGATATCCAACTGTCTCAACTGTTCAGTGGAGAAGACAAGCTGTTCTCCTGAGCCTTTGTTGAAATCGATTCTCTGCCTCGTGTGTGTGGGTGTACTTACCCACTTTATTCCATCCCATAACAGTCACTCTGATGCCACATTAGGTTTTGTTTTTCTTTGTAACAGCCCTGGCTGTCCTACACCCACTTTATAGACCAGGCTGGCCTTAAACTCAAGAGATGTGCCTGCCTCTGCCTTCCGAGTGCTGGGATTAAAGGCGTGCGCCACCACGCCTAGCTGTCATGTTAGGTTTTATAATCTATACATTTAGAGTAAGTCTTGAATTTGAGTTGAACTTCATAGACTCGAATTTATAGAAATATAGAAGCTTTGTTTGATTTCAAGATTGTTTTGGTCATTGTGGGTCCTCTGCCCATTTCCATATGAATTTTGGACTCAAGGTCCTGGACACAGACGGTTTCCTGTTGACTCAGATGTTTCCTAATTCCTTTCAGTAGGATTTGCAGTGTTCAGATGTATAGATCTTTTATTATCTTTTGTTAGAATTTGCTTTTATTTCATGTCTATGAATCTGTGACATCTTTATTTTAATTTCAACTTCTAATTGTTGATTAATGATATTAAGATATAAATTCATTTTTCTGTATATTGCTCTTATAACCAACAAACTTAGCAATATTTTCATATGTTCTGCAGAGATTTAAAAAAAAGATTTATAACCAGTGTGGTGGCGCACGCCTTTAATCCCAGCACTCAGGAGGCAGAGGTAGGTGGATTGCTTTGAGTTTGAGGCCAGCCTGGACTACAGAGTGAGTCCAGAACAGCCAAGGCTACACAGAGAAACCCTGCCTCGAAAAACCAAAACCAAAACCAAACCAAACCAAACCAAACAAACAAAAAAGATTCAGGGCTGGAGAGATGGCTCAGAGGTTAAGAGCACTGGCTGCTCTTCCAAAGGTCCAGAGTTCAATTCCCAGCAAGCACATGTTGGCTCACACCATCTATAATGAGATCTGGTGCCCTCTTCTGGCGGACAGGCACATATGCAGGCAGGATGTTGTACATATAATAAATAAATACATCTTATTAAAAAAATTCAACCAGATTATCACATGCTGTTTGAACACAAAAACAACACTTATCTTCCCTTGTTCAACTCAGGTATTTTTTTTCTTCGTCTTGCTTTGTACAATTGACAATTTCCGGGGCAAGAATGAAGGCAAACAGTGAAGACAGCGCCGTGGCCCTGATTCTGAGGTCAGCATTGGTCTGTCATTATGATGGGCCATGGTGGGGGTGAACTTCTTACAGGTGGGGCTTGTCAAAGTCAAGAAGGTTCCCCTCCATTACTAGTTTTTAATTCTTTTCTCTTTTAAATTTTTTCTCTATTTAATTTTGTTTTGTTGCTTTTGTTTTTCAAGACAGGATTTCTCTGTGTAGCTTTGCTGTCCTGGAAATTGTTCTGTAGACCAGGCTGGCCTAGAACTCAGAGATCTGCCTGCTTCGGCTTCCAGAGTGGATCAAAGGTATACACCACCACAGCCCAGGTAAAAATTTAAATTATTTACTTATGTGTATATATGTGCTGTGTCCTTGGAGGCCAGAAGGGGTGTCCCATCTGCTAGGAGCTGGAGTTATGGATGCTAATGAGCTACCTGCTATAGGTGCTGGAAACCAATTGAAAGTTGTTCAGATTATACGGCTTTTTCTTCTTTTGTTAATATGGTCAGTAAGTTTAATGGTTGTCTTAGTTAATCTCTGTCTCTGTGATAGAACACCCTGACAAAGATTTAAGGGAGAGGATTTCGTTTGGCTTACAGCTGCAGGCCACAGTCCATCACCGTGGGGAGGCCCAGGCGGGAACTGAAGCAGCATCACGGGCAGGAGCAGGCACGCTGGCATCCTACCCCTCAGCGCCTGTCCTCATCTTTCCACAGTTCAGGACCAAGGCAATCCCCCAGCATGCCCCAGCCAGCTGCTGCAGACGGCCCTCACCCAGACTCTTCCTAGCTGACTCTAGAGCAGTGGTTCTCACGGTCTAATGCTGCGACCCTTTAATACAGTTCCCCAAGTTGTGGTGATCCGCAACCATACAGTATTTCGTTGCTACTTCCTAACTGCAGTTCTGTTACTGTTATAGATTGTAATATAAATGTCTGGAATACAGGACATCTGATACGCGACTCCCAAAGGGGCCCTGACCCACGGGCTGGGAGCCACTGTTCCAGACGGTCGGGCTGGCAAGTAAAACTCACTTTCACAGCTTTAAAAACCCTGACAATCCTGAAAGAAAACCTACTGAGGCATGATGTATTATTTATTTATTAGAGAGAGAGAGAGAGGGAGAGGGTGAGGGAGAGGGAGAGGGAGAGGGAGAGAGAGAGAGAGAGAGGGAGGGAGAGGGAGAGGTTGAGGTTGATTGTGTGTGACTTGTGTGTGTGACAGTGAATGTGGAGGCCAGGGGCCAACATCAGGTGTCCTCCTTGGTTTCCCACTGAGCCTGGTTGCACCTCACCCCTGCTCCCATGTCCCCAGGGCTGAAGTTAGGATGCCCCTCGCCCCTGCTCCCATGCCACATCCTTCTGCTCTCACGGTAAGCACTGCAGCACCTGAGCTGTACCCAGCCTGCGCACTGAGGCTTTTGTGAGGTTCTCTATCTAACTTCTGTGTGCTCGTGAGGTCTACAGTGTCTTGTGTTTGCTTGTCTGGTTTTGTTTTGGTATCAGAGTGTTACTTATCTCATGGAGCAATACAGAAAGGGCTATACTGCTACCATATGCGTCTTCCTTAATTCTCCATGGAAACCATCTGGACTTGTGGTGTTCCCTGATACAGAGCTACTGAGATCAGCTGTTTCTTCTTCAGCAAGTCTTCCGTGTCAGTCAGGAACAAGCCTGTCTGTCAAGGTCACTCACAATATTTACCTCTCATCCTTTTAGAACCATTAGTGCTATCACCTGCTGTTCCAAATTCCAGAACCTTCTTTCTGTGTTTGCTTCCCAATCTGGGTGACGTTCCTTACCTCCAGCAATGTGTCTGGAGAACCAGCCCTTGGCACTGATTCTCCACAGGGTGGCCATGTTCCCTTGTACTGCCTTTTCCTCCGTCCTCACTCTCCCACTCTCCTGTGCTCTTCTTCCACTAACACCCTGGGTGGGAACTGAGGCCGGAATCTGAGCTTCCCCCTCCTAACGCACGCACTTAGGGCCTCAGCATGGCTTCGCTGTGCTCCAAAGACTAGTTGGCTTTCATGTAATGGGGAAAAAAATTTTTTTTGTTTCTCTTGTGTAGCCCTGGCTGTCCTGGTCTTGTTTTTGTTTTGTTGTTGTTGTTTTGAGACAGAGTTTCTCTGTGTAGCCTTGGCTGTCCTGGACTTGCTTTGTAGACCAGGCTGGCCTCGAACTCACAGAGATCCACCTGCCTCTGCCTCCCCGAGTGCTGGGATTAAAGAAGTGTGCCACTGTGCCTGGAAAAAAAAAAAATCAAACTTGTTCTTTTTGAGGCCAGTCTGACCTATGTTGTGCGTACCATGCCAGCTAGGACTACCTTAGTGAGACCCAGAAAAGAAAAGAAAAGAAAAGAAAAGAAAAGAAAAGAAAAGAAAAGAAAAGAAAAGAAAAAGCTATTTCTTGACCTTTTGGCTAAGGCCAAGTGTACTATCTGTCTTATCAGTTGCTCTAATATGTCCGCTATCCAAAGACAATGAACTAAATAAAGGGGTTTTTGGAGTTAGGAGTTGGAGTGGGGGCTTGCTCTGTCCACTCCACATGTCAGCCTGGTACTGCAGTACCTCCAGGAATAGTGCACCAAAAAAGAGTTCCTCTTTGAAAAGTTTATTAAAATTGTATTTCATAGTTATAATTACATGTGTATTAAATTATAAATGCTATTAATAATTATAATATATTACACATTCTGTACTTCGATGATTACTTTGGGCCTGGAGAGAAGGCTTAGTCAGCAGAGTACTTGCCGCTACACAGCATGAGGACCTGAGTTCGGGTCCCCGGCACCCACGCAAGGATCTGGGTATGGTACGGTGCAAGTGCAATCCCAGAACGCACAGGAGAGGGCAGAGACTGGAGGATCCTGGAGGCTGCTGGCCAGCTAGCATAGCCAATCGGCAAGTTTTCAGGTTTAGTGAGAGTTGACAGTGATTGGAAAAAAACCACACCTGCCAGGCGGTGGTGGCGCACGCCTTTAATCCCAGGACTCAGGAGGCAGAGGCAGGTGGATCTCTGTGAGTTCAAGGCCAGCCTGGTCTACAAAACAAGTCTAGGACAGCCAAGGTACAGAGAGAAGCCTTGTCTTGAAAAGAAAAAAAAAGAAAAAGAAAAGCTTCACCTAATGTTGACATCTGGCCTCTACATGTATGTACATACAAGTACACATATGAATACAAACGCATAGAGACCCTGATGCCATCCCACCCACAGGTGTCGAGCACACTGCGTGATTTAATGTCTTTAACTGGCTGTAGTGTGTGCAGTGTGACATCTGTTCTCCATTTGCTGCTTTCTTCCTTCTGCTTACTCTGCTCATCATCAAGGCCCGCGACTCTCCACCAGGGAGCTGCACTCCTACCTGACCTGTTCTCCCGCAGCCTCCTCTGCACCACGCGGCACCCACTGCGACCCTGCCCAGCAGCCTTCTCTGGCTTCATGGTAGCCTGGCATACCCTCTCCTAGCTGTTACCTTTAACCCACGTGTCTTTTTATTGAAAAAAAAATTCTTTTTGTAGGCAGCCACAGAGCTTTTTCTTACTTTTTACTTAATTGGATAACCCCTCCTGCATTAGTTACTTTTCCTACTGCTTTGATGTGGAAAAGCCTAGGGGAGGAAGGGGTATCTGGCTGGCTGGGGCAGTGCATCACGGTGTGTGTGTGTGTGTGTGAGTGTGTGTGTGTGTGTGTGTGTGTATGTGTGTGTGTGGTGTGTGTATGGTGTGTGTGTGTATCTCTGTGTATGTGTGGTGTGTGTGTGTATCTGTGGGTTTGTGTGTGGGTGTGTGTGTGTGTGGGTGTGTGTGTGTGTGTGTGGCTGGGGCAGTCCATCACGGTGTGTGTGTGTGTGTGTGTTGCTTGGATCAAAGGAAAGAAAGGCCAGCTGCCTTTTCTCTCCCCCTCACTAGAGCACACTGCAGCCAACATTAAGGGCAGGTCTTTCTTCCCCAGTTATTCCTTTCTAGAAATATCTTTAAAGATATGGTCAAAGGCGTCCCTCACCACAGTCCTGGGTGCTTCCTTTGCTGCTGTTTGAGGAGGCCCTCCATGTCCTGAGCTAGTGTGAAGACGGAGACCACCTGCCTCTGCCTCCCAGTGCTGGGCTGACAGCTGTTCCCAGCCTGGCTCTAGGTGATTCTTGACTCAACTGAGCTGACAAGCAAGTCTAGCCATCCAGCCCACACTTCCGCCTCCCTCTACCACGGTGTTCAGCCTGTGCATATCTTAGTTACTGATGTGGCACAGCTCAGACACTCGGCTTCCCCCCAATTCCTGGCCCTTCTCTTCCCTTCCTTCCACTGTGCTAGGATGTGTGCATGAGATTATCTTCTGTGGTCTGCTGTGCCGGACAGTTTCATGTCAACTTGACAGGAGCTAAAGTTATCGGAGAGGAGGGAACCTCAATTAAGAAAATGCCTCCAGCCGGGCGCACGCCTTTATTCCCAGCACTGGGGGGGGGGGGGGGGGGGCAGAGGCAGGTGGATCCCTGTGAGTTTGAGGCCAGCCTGGTCTACAATGGGAGTCCAGGACAGCTAAGGCTACAGAGAAACCTTGTCTCGAAAAACAAAACAAAAGAAAAACAAAAACAAACAAAACAAAACAAAAGGCCTCTATAAGACAGGTCTGTAGGCAAGCCTGTAGGGCATTTTCTTAATTAGTGACTGATGGTAGAGGACCCAGCCTATTGTGGGTGGTGCTTCCCAGTTCTATAAGAAAACAGGGTGAAGGACGGAGAGATGGCTCAAAGGTTAAGAGCACTGGCTGCTCTTCCAAAGGTCCTGAGCTCAATTCCCAGCAACCACATGGTGGCTCACAACCATCTGTAATGAGATCTAGTGCCCTCTTCTGGCCTTTAGGCTTACATGCAGACAAAGCATTCATAAACATAAAATAAATAATTTTAAAAAAAGAGAAAGAGAGAAAAAGAAAGCAGGCTGAGCAAGCCACAGGAGCAAGGCAGTGAGCAGCATCCTCCACGGCCTGCCTGAGTTCTTGCCCTGCCCTCCTTCAGTGATGCACAAAGAGGCACAGATGCAAGCCAGTTACTCTCCAATTTCCCTTTTGGTCACGGACGAGTCATCAGAGCCACAGTAATCCTGACTAAGACAGCTGTCGTCAATTCCTGTGGTGTCCTAAGGGTTATCTGTTTCTTTTTTGGAGGGTGCTGGAAATGGAACCCAGGGCCTTGTCCCCTGGACAAACCCTGTTCAACACTGTTAACAGTCCACACGCAGGCGACACAGGCCACCTTAAAGTGTAAGAGCCAAGTAAGTGGATTCCTTCCACCTCTCTCCTCCCAACCACACGCAGACCGGAGTTCTCCTTCCTTCTGCTGTACACCCGGGACACACTTGCTATTCATGTTCAAACAATCACCTTCCTCACGAGATCTCGGTGTTGGGGGGAAGAAGACCCAGACATCCACACAGCACTCGCCCAGGAGCCGCCACTGCCATCACGCCTCAGTGAGACACCTGGGGGCTTCTCGTGTGCCTGACATTTCTAGTTGCTTCCATCCTTGAGACAGTGTTTTTTTCAGATGCTGTTGCGTGGCCAGCTTTTTCCATTCTCACAACTTGGCTATGAAGTCTGCTGTGGTCCTAAACTTTGCCCACCTGTTGCTTTTTCTTACTGGCTGTGCTGTTGTAGCCGTTTGGTCATAAGTGGTTGGTGTAGTCTTCCTCACACTGTGTGTGGCTGGGGTGAAACTGAAAAAACATAGTCATTCCTTCTTCAAATATATCTATGTCCCTCACAGGGAAAACGCAACAGGTGGTACCTTCTGCAGTTGCTGCGCGGCTCCATGATACTCCTCAAATTTCCAGAACACTCCTTCTCTCATGTAATCTCATCACTACTTTCTCCTGTGAGGCTGAACTCACTGTTGACTGCCCAATGTGTTTTCGTTTCTAGACATTTGTCTGGTGACTTTTCTGACGGTGTGGAGCATACGTCTACCTCTCTCTACCGTCCTTGTCTGCCATCTGTGACAGCTTTGAACAGATTTACACAGATCGATTTTCTTCTCATTATAGGTCTTATTTCCTAGTTTGTCACCTGCCTGGTCATTTGACAACAGTGACAAAGTAGAATATCAAGGCACAGGGAGGGTCTCTACAGAGAGCTGATGCTGCGGCAAGGCTCTGCAGAGGCGCCGGGCCAAAGGCGGTGCTGTGCGCTGCCCTCAGCCAGAGGGAAAGTAATCCTTTACACCCTTCTTTCCTACACTCTCCTGCTTCTCTTTTGCCCACAACCCTTCCCCCCCCCCCAAGGCTTTTACTGTGTGTGCAGACACACGGCTGCCGTGTGCATGTGGGAGGCTGGAAGCAGGTGTCTGATCACTTGGGGCTGGGGGTCCGGCAGTTGGGAACTTCTTGGCATGGGTGCTGCATCTCGTCAGGTCTAAACCCATCTTACGGGCTGGATGGCTCTTGCCCTATGCTTGGGTCCTCTAAGACCCTATAGGAGAGTGGCACACAGTGTTCCTCAGGCATCTGGGAGAGAACTCTGATAAGCTTTAGCAGAGTCTGGCCTGAGCGGGCATTACTCTTCTCAGACCTCTAGAGCACGCCAGAAAACTGCATACCTGCAGCACGGCAAGATGGAGCGCTGGCAACAGGCTTGTCTATATCCATAGGTACCACATCTGTAGAGTGCTATGTGCTGTAGACCACAGGGCATCAAATCTCTACACTATTATGTACTAATGGACCACAGGCCACTTCCTCTGTAGAGTGCTGTGTGCTGTAGACCACAGGCCATCAAATCTCTACACTATTATGTACTAATGGACCACAGGTCACTTCCTCTGTAGAGTGCTGTGCACTATGGGCCCTCACAGTGGCAAACTTGGAATCACACGGGGCACTCATGCTTGGTAGAGAGCATGTGCCACTCGAGCAGGGAGGCCGGTGTGAGGAGGGGAGGAGAGGCTGCTTAAATACATGTGGAATTTTTTTTGTCTCTAGGAATTATGGCCAAAGTCAGAAAAGAGGAAATGAGGCTCAGCTTCAACAGGAAACCTTTCAGAGTGTCTCCCAGCAACATGACTGCTGTTAGATAACAGGTGCAGCAAGCTGGCTGGGAAATTAACTCACAGGATGGCCCTGTGCCTGTAGGCAGTCAGTAGACGCTGCAGGCAAGGGCATTTCCAGCGGAGCACTATGTCGGGCTACAGCCCACAGAGCCTTCGGCGTGGTGCACTGTGGGTCAAGGCTGTGTCTGCTCTCAGAACAGCTGTGCTCACAGCTGCCTGCAGCCCCAGGGTGCAAGGAACCAGTGCGTCTGGGAGAGAAACATTCTCCACCTACTGGAACATGGTGCCAACTGAAATGTCAGTGACCATAATCATGGTGAAGCCCTGGTAGGAAACGCCACTGGCTTTTCTATCTGACGCCTAACATTTCAAATGCAGCTGTACCTATCTTTACACACAAAAATACTGAATCCAAACCAAAGCAACAGACAAATAAAAACGCACTCCAAACTGACAACCATGGTAGCTACCCTGGCTCACTGTGCTCAGGCAGCACTAGCAGAAGCTGATAACCATGATTACTACACTGGCTCACTGTGCTCAGGCAGCACTAGCAGAAGCTGATGACCATGATTACTACACTGGCTCACTGTGCTCAGGCAGCACTAGCAGAAGCTGATAACCATGGTAGCTACCCTGGCTCACTGTGCTCAGGCAGCACTAGCAGAACGGGTGCTGGCAAGGGGCCATGCTCCATGTCCCACTCAGAGTCTGAACAAAGGCCTGAAGCTTGGCACCCACAGTCCCAGACTCTGTGGCCATTTCTGCTTTGCGCGTGTGCTCTGCCTCTGCTGCACGGCAGACTCCCAGGAGCCTCTCCATGTGGCTTCACAGCCAATTCTAAGCGCATTGATATAGAGGATGAAGATAATGAGGTAGAAGAAAAGCCATTTAAAAATGAGTTCCCGGGAAAGGCCTTTTGCTTATGTACGTTGGTCTTTCAGTCAGTCTGAATAAAGGTACAACAGAAATGGCCAAAAGGCACCGCCCCTGTGAGCCATGAAAGCAAACTTCCGGTTTATCAAGAACGGAGCTCAGCAGCACAGGTAAGCTGGTCCCTGAGGGACCCCGTTACACGGAAATTAGCAAAAGGGCTTTCCAGGTCATGGCCCTGCTGGTTACATTTTCGCTGCTGGAGGTGGAGCGCCCAGACACACTGGCAGAATGTTCAGAGAGGCCAGTGACAGCCCAGAGAGTGAGAGCGGGTGCCGGGACAAGCGAGGGAGGCTTCACCTCCGTCCTTTACCTCTACATCCAATGCTGTGGCTATGTTACTTAACAGACAGAATGGTGGAATATCTGATTGTTACAGGGTATAAGGAGCAGCCAGGTGAGTGAGGCCAGAAAGTCAAGTTCAGCCCCAGACGAGCCGAGGAGTGTTCCAGCAAGAAGACTCAAAACGCAGGAGCTGCCTAGGATGCGTACAGTATGGCAACTGTTCAGCATGCACTAGGGTCCTGCTGGGCTGCAGCCATTAAAACCAGAGAGCTGTGATTAGAGGTGACACACCAGGCTGGCCGATGCTCTATAGAGACTACAGGGACCTCACCAGGCAGGTCAGGAAGCAAACATCAATAAAGGTGACAGGCAATGGAGGTGGCACCATGGTAATAGTGACTGTGATTTCCAGATGGAAAACTACCTCATACAGCCTGCACCACACGGAAGCTGTCTGTGAGCACTTATTCAGGGAGCGGAGTGTCAGGCCCAGCACAGTGCACGCTGAGAGTGGAGGTGAAGGGGGCAGGCGCTGAGCAGGTGCTCAGGGATCTGTAGTGAGAAAGGTCAGAGCAGAGTGTGGGCTGAGGCAGTGAGGAGAGAAAGGGACCGTGCAGTGGCACACTGGCAGGACAGACAATGGGCACACTATGGGATGTGGTACCTACAGACTCCAGGCTGCTGTCTGAGGAAAGGGGAACAAAGAATATGGCGTAACAAGGTCCAGGGCAAACAACTGACAGTGCTGTGGCCATGGCACAGTGGCAGAAAACAAAGAGGAGCCCAGGTTTCAACTTTGGTGACCAGGAATGAAGAGCCCCCTGGGGACAGGCTGAGGATGTGGCTCGGTAGGCAAAAACGCTCACCCGCCATACACGAGACGCAGGTTCTACCCCAGCACTGCCCACAGCCACACTCCACCACTGCCCACAGCCACACTCCACCACTGCCCACAGCCACACTCCACCACTGCCCACAGCCACACTCCACCACTGCCCACAGCCACACTCCACCACTGCCCACAGCCACACTCCACCACTGCCCACAGCCACACTCCACCACTGCCCACAGCCACACTCCACCACTGCCCACAGCCACACTCCATCACTGTCCACAGCCACACTCCACCACTGCCCACAGCCACACTCCACCACTGTCCACAGCCACACTCCACCACTGTCCACAGCCACACTCCATCACTGTCCACAGCCACACTCCACCACTGCCCACAGCCACTCTCCACCACTGCCCACAGCCACACTCCACCACTGTCCACAGCCACACTCCACCACTGCCCACAGCCACACTCCACCACTGCCCACAGCCACACTCCACCACTGCCCACAGCCACACTCCATCACTGCCCACAGCCACACTCCACCACTGCCCACAGCCACACTCCACCACTGCCCACAGCCACACTCCATCACTGCCCACAGCCACACTCCACCACTGTCCACAGCCACTCTCCACCACTGCCCACAGCCACACTCCACCACTGCCCACAACGACATTCCCAGCACGTGGGAGATTGGGCGAAGGGGGTCAGAATAAAAGCTGTCCACGATCACCTACTCTGCTCTCCATGCCTCACAGGAAAGGCAGTACCTGTAGCACTAAGCCTGGGCCTTTCCCAGACTTGCAGTGACTTAGTCCTCCTGCTCACAGTCAGACCAGAGCCAGCACCAGCACAGGTCTCCCCTCTGCTGCTCACAGTCAGACCCAGAGCCAGCACAGGCCTCCTCTCTGCTGCTCACAGAAACATGACCCCGTCACTTCTGTATTTTCTTCTCAATCACTTCATGAGGGCGATGTGGGAACATGAACTCTTCCTACATACTGCTTGTGTACTGCTGTACATATGTGCACACCTATGACGACGTGACCAGGAGCCAGCTGAAGCCCTTAAATACAGCTTTCATGTTGTGCTAATCCTCAACCAGAAAATTATTTTGTTGGTACTTCATAACTGTAATTTTGCTACTGTTATGGGTCATAATATAAATATGTGATATTCAAGATATCTGATATGCGGGGCTGGAGAGATGGCTCAGTGGGTAAGAGCACCGCCTGCTCTTCCAAAGGAACTGGGTTCAATTCCAAGCACCCACATGGCAGTTCACAACTGTCTGTAACTCCAAGATCTGACACCCCTACACCAATGCACATAAATTAAAATTAAATAAAATATTTAAAAAAAAAGAAAAAGAAAAAGAAATCTGATATGCGACCCTGAGAAAGATGTCTCTGATCCCAAATTCTAGACTGTCTCAAAAGCAAGCAGATAAGCAATGTTAGTGACTGCTGATGGTGCCCTCTTCACACACACCCCGCCCCCGCCAGCTCCGTATGTAGCCTGACCACAGGTCAGTTCCATCTGCCTTGAGCCTGCTGTCCACATCTGCACCCAAGCATCTCACAGGCTATGACCACTAGCTTGGCCAAATCCTGATCGCTCACAGCAGCCATCTGTGTCACACAGAGTCACCACAGCTCCCCTCCTCAGAGAGAACCTTCTTCCCTTCCACTCCCTCCCATGAGCTACTTTACCCCTGCGCTCTTCACACTACTTTACCCCTGCCCTCTTCACACTACTTTACCCCTGCCCTCTTCACACTACTTTACCCCTGCCCTCTTCACACTACTTTACCCCTGCCCTCTTCACACTTCTTTACCACTGCCCTCTTTACACTACTGTGGATCTTTCTCCTGTCCCTTGTTTGCTTGAAGTGTCAGCCCCAGCCCACCCTTGTTATCACGGCACACCTGCAGCCCCACTCATAGCCTCACTGGGCTGACTTCACTCTTTGTCATCTTTATTTCCAGTGACTCCTGCTCCTATAAGGGGTGACTCTGGCCCCACAATAAGGTTTTATTTTTTTTTTTTAAAGCTGTCTGTGCCTGTATCCCTTAGGGACAGTAAGCCTTCTAAAGTCAAGGACAGTTAGCCTTTTTGTCTCCTACAGACCTTAGCACAAAGCTCTGAGTACAGGTACCACTGATCTCTGTGGAGGACACAAATGGCTGCAGAGCCAGATGTGAGGGGCTGTGCCCAGGGCTACAGGCAGCATGGGTAAAGACAGGACAGGGGGTAGGCTCCAGGACCAGTGCTAGCATGTTCAGGAACAGGGAAAATATAGTGTGGTGGGACAGAGCTATGAGGGGGAGGTAGGATGCTGCCATTGTCAGGAACACAGAGAACAGCCTTAAGAATGATCAGGGCGTAGTCAGGGTGCAGGTGCCAGGGGACACAGAAGTGACACACAGGGGACACGCAGGGGATACACAGGGGACAGACAGATGACCTGGCATCTGGCAGAGACTAGGCTGGTTTGGTCACCAGAGATGGATGTTGGAGGAGTTTTACTCAGTTCTGTAAGAGAGAAGGCCTGGGAAGGATGGCAGCCACAGACTGCAGGCACACAGTGTTGGAAGGGCAGGGAAACATAAGAGTAGCGATCACACCAAAACCTCTGAGGGGGTTGTCACTGTCAGGTGGGGTGAGGCCTGCTCAGGACCACAGGCAGAGAGAGCATGGCTTCCTACCCTTGCAGATGACGGAGGTTACTCACACTGTCCACAGCGAGGATTTTGGCCCAGATGAAGACAAGGAGCGGCCGCAGCTCTCGGGCGGAGCTCTGAAGCAGCTTCAGCACGTAGGGGAAGATGCCCACCGACAGGGCCTGGAGGTAAAGAGTCGGCACAGCCATGAGCCCCTCCTCCTGGTGCCCGCTTGTCTCACGTCACCCCTCAAGCCGCCAGCACCACTGGCCTTCCTCTCCAGGACCAAGCTGGAGGAACCATTGTTGGAATCTTTCGCCCAATTTTAGACTTTTCTCTTTCCTCCTTCGAGTTATTCTTCCTACTTCTAGGCTTTCCCTCCTCCTTCAATGCTAGCCTGCAAATGATCACTCATTGTTGATAACATCTAATTAATAAAAATGTGAAGAGTGCTAACCTGCTCATCCCACAGCGCCCTGCAGCAGACTGTTTATAATGTGAAATAAGCAATTCATATGAAATTTCTATTGTTCCATCAGTACTGGTCTAAACTTCATTTATTTAATTTATTGTAAAGTGTGTGTGTGTGTGTGTGTGTGTGTGTGTGTGTGTGTGTATACATCTTATATGCTGGAACACGTGTGTGTATAGGAAGGCAAGCAGAGGTTGACTTGGGGTTTTCCTCTACCACCTTACCCTGTTTTCTGATGGTCTTGTACTAAAGCTGGGGCTTGTTGATTTGGCTGCCAATGATTCTCAGGGATCCATTTACCTGCCTCTGCCTCCCCCAATGCGTCCCCTAAACGCAGGCTGGGACCTGAACTCAGGCTCCTGACCCACTACTCCCTCTTTTTAGTCCTTGTCTTAACCCTTTACTTGCAAACAGAGCCAAACAAGCTGTCCCCACTGCAGCTGGCGGAAGGCTCGTGGCCCCTTCAGTCTGCAGTGCTCCCCCAGCCATTTCCACTTCCTTATGACTTCTCTGCTGGGAACATGGGTCACTGCTTGGTTCTACTTCTGCCTGCAGAATGAGGACCCAGAAGAACAGTTCAGAAGTGTGCCTAGATCCAAGTGTGTGAGGGTATAGGCTTCCTGGGAGGAAAAAGGCATGGAAGGCATACACCTCCCTGCCTGTGGCTCCTGACTGGGAAGTCTGACACAGATGGGACAATGACAAAAGCCCCCAAGCACCAGAGAGAGAGAGAGAGGAGCACAGCCCAGATGACATGAGTGGAGCTCACAGACGATCCCACCGAGTCTAACCTCTGTCTCCCTTCCCCCAGGTAAGGCTGATGGCACGCACCAAGCTCACCGCCCAAGGACCCAAGTCCAAAAAGCGTCCCAGCAAGTCCAAGGCCCTCAGCCGGTGCACCTGGCTTAGCAGCACCTAGAAAAGCAAGAAAGATATTGAACCACAACAAGATGACACTTGATTGCCACCCCTCTAAGAAAGCTCCGGTGAGAGCTGGTAGCCTCGGAGGGGTCTGACAGCTCAATGGCTCCTTTCGCTAGCTGGGCTGCCTCCTGTACAGTCCATGCTTTAGATAGTCAGTACACATGTTGCATAGACATACACGCAGGCAGAACACTCAGATACATACATACATACATACATACATACATACATACATACAGAGTTTCTTAAAGTTAAAAATAAACAACTGTGAAGCAAACTCCTTATCACAGATGACAGCAATGGGACAGGCTCTGCCTCCTGTTCATCATGGAGTGCGGGACTCAAGAGCAAACGAGACTGCACAGACTCTAGGTGGTGCACGGCCTGTCAAGGCAATCCATGTTTGCTTCATTCACTGGGTACAAACAGTGCTCAGGCTTTTTGCCTGAGACAAAAAACTGAGGCTCTGGGGGGCAAGGCCCTCCCTTCAAGCAGGCGACCCAGGAACTTCTGAGGGTAGCACCATCATGGAGTACAGGGTGGACATGTGGTGGCATGCCGTCACTGTCTTAACTCCTGACAACAGCCTGGCATTTTTAGGCCCAGACTATATTTGAAATAAGAGGCCCCGACAGCAAACACGCTTGAGGTGAAATGCTTGTGATCCGCAGCATCTGGGTGAGAGAGCAACTCTGCCTGGTGAGACCATTCTTGCCTTTCTGGTTTGATGCCCATTTTCTTTCTTCTTCTGTCTGGGGTGCTCTGTCCAACTGCCCCCTGAGGAGGGGAAGCCAGTCATAGAGTGTCCCAGGTAGACCCCCACAAAACCAGAAAGGCCCACCCTCTTTGGGACTGCTTCTTGAAAGGTGATGGTGGCCACAGATGTCAGCTGTCACAAGTTGGAAGACATAGCAGCTGAAAAACATTCTCTCTTCTCTCTGATGTCATTTTTAACAGGCAGAAAGGATCCTGAGGCTGGTTGGGAGAGCTCGGTCCATGTTACTGTTTGATGGGGCAGCAACTCAACAGAGCCCAATGGGACCTCTCAGTGCATCTACAAACCATCAGTAAATGCCTCTGTTGCTGGGTAGAAAATTCACAGGAGTAGCCGGGGCCTGGAAAGAGATCCCTGCCATCTGTAGTAAGATGCTTCCTCCCTTTCTAACAGAGCCGGTCCAGGCTTTGGCAGCAATAAGGGTTTTCAGGACACAGTGATGAAGGCCAGGTGGGCCTCATGGAGCTGCACCCAGCGCTCCCTGCCTTCCTTCAGCCTTCCCCTCTCTCTTCGCGAGCTTCAGGCATCGGGCTCACCCTTGAGTCAGACTGGGCCCGGGAGACAGAGCCTTGCACGAGGTAGAGGCCTGCGGCTCACACCTGCCTGGGAGTGCACATGGACAGTGCCTCGTGCTCTTTCCACAGCTAGCGCTCTATGTTTGGGCACCAGGCTGGCTCCAGAGGTCTTCTCTTTCCCTCAGAGTGTGGGTTGTAAATGGAACATGAAAAATAAAGTCGATAAAAGCCATTTACAAAAGGACTGCTTGCCAGACCCAAAGAACTGGATTAACATTCCTGTCGCTGCAGCCCTGCTGTGGGGAGGACCAGCTTCACTCTGCTGTGCTGCTGCAATAAGAGGCAAGCTGAAGAGAGAGCCGAGTGGTGACCCAGGTGACCCGGAGAAGCCCCCAGTGCTGCTGCCACTCATGAAATCACGTGAGGCTCCCCTCTGCAGGCTCTGGCCTGCTGTTGCTACTTTGTTTTGAAAACATTTGCTTATAGTTTACAGCTACCTTGCAATCCCAGGATGGTCTTCAAACTAATCTAGACATATGTAAGAGGAACAGGGATAATTATTTTCATAATGTCAGGAAAATAGTAGCAATAAAATCACCTCCCGTTTGACCCACTGTCACTCTTTAAAGGCTCCCACCTCAGCAGGAACAGGCTATTGCTAACACTTCATATCTATGTGCGCTCTTCCTTCTTGCCTCCTGTTTTGCTGCCTGGGATTCCTGGGGCTCTAGGTGGGGAGACACCCACGTTCTAGGATAGGTGAATCAGCCCCCCACTCCCCCCTGGACTGCAAGGCTGGCTGTCCTGAGGTAGAGATCGGGGGCGGCGCACTGTGTGCTATGGGGTAGAGACTTGCACAGCAGTTGCTCTGAGCACTTGGCCAGAGAAGATGATGACTGTCCATCAGAGTGCAGGGAGCAAGGCCGATGTCCTCGTGCAGGTGGAGATCAGATCCATGGCCCATTTTATGGAGAAAAGTAATTTGATAATTGCTGTGGGGAGTGGTGGCCCTTGGCAAGTTCTGTACCTCCCACTGGGAGGGCGGCCTGTCCTCTACTCCTCCAGGGATGTGCGATGGCTTCTTACCTTCCAAGATGGTGCCCCCTCTCATGGTTTCAGCAGCTTCTTCCTGAGCTCAACCGCCCCACAACTTGAGAAAGAATATTTTCTGGCTTCTACAATAAGTTATGAATCCTTAGTGTCTGACAGGGTCAGTGGTACCAGAGTAAAAGGTCTTTTCTTATTCACAACCCATCTCACCAGTTTCTCTCACAACCACACATTTAATAAAATGCAGACTGTGTGACTTGCTATCTACCCACTGGTGATGACAAATCCACTATTCATATCCCTGTCCCATGCCATTTTAGTAACCAAAAGTCAGCAGGCAGTAAATGGGTCCCCCACACCCAGACCAGTTTGCTCATGAATTATAGCACACGCGGAAGGTACTGTTTCTTAGAGGACCACAGCAAAGGAGGGTTGATGGCATCTGGTCTGTCTGTGCCACATTGGTGCTGGTCAGGAGAATGAATGCTGTTAGGATTTGCTTGGTGGCATAACTCTCTCCTCATGGGACAAATTTACATCTCATGTCCTTCCAAAAAGAAGGAGGTAGCAATGCTAACAGTCTGTACCACAGTGAAGCTCACTGGCAGCAGCACTGCATCAATTCCTGACGTGTAAACAGGAGGAGTAGGGAGTGGTGATCTATCCCAATTATATTTAATTGGGGGAGGAAGAAGGGAATTCACTGGCCTTGCCAGGAAAAGGCCACGGGGAGCAAGTAAGCATCTACCGACTTCCGATCAGATGAGAGGCGCCAATGCACCATCTGCCTGAAGCACAGCACTTCGTCCATGGGACGGGTGCCTAGTCAGGCCTGTGGGAAGCGACTGACCTGGAGGACAATGGGCAGCTGCTCCGGGGGGCTCCTGTTTTCCACACCCATTGTGAGCCACACCTGGAATGCCGTCAGCTGCTCAGCAAAGAACGGGCTGTGCTGTGGGGAAAGCACACGGTCTGGTTAGGGAGGCAGAGGCTTCTTACAGCACCCTGACTCCTCAGTCCTCACACGACAGTGATCGCGAGGGGCAGACTGGAGGGAACAGGTCTTACAGTCTGTCAACAGCCTCAAGTGGAGAGAGAGGAAGTCTGAGGCTTGGATATGTTCCTGTCAGTAAGCAGGAAGCTGTGACAGGAGGAAGCCTGGGTGCACACTATGTATGTGGTGTCTACCACCCCCTCCAGTAAAGACACACACATGGGCACTTAGTCTGGCCAGAGACATGAATCTGCAACAGATTTCAAATCTTTTTTAAAGATTTACTTCTCTCTCTCTCTCTCTCTCTCTCTCTCTCTCTCTCTCTGTGTGTGTGTGTGTGTGTGTGTGTGTGTGAGAGAGAGAGAGAGAGCGCGCGAGCGTGAGCGCACACAAACGCACGTGAGTGAGTGCACTGCTGGCAGCCGTGAGCCACCCAATGCGAGTACTGGGAATTGGACTCAAGCCTTGTGCGAGAGCAGCAGACCTATTTGCAAGAACGCTAGGCCATCTTAAGCACAGAGCCAGCATGTCTTTCCTATTACTGCTATTATTATTTGGAGAGACAGGGTCCCTCTGGAGCTCACCATCTTCCCTCCTCAGTGTCCTGAGAGCTGAGATTACAGGTGTGCACCACTACATTTGGCCTGGTTATTTTTGGAAGCTCTGGAGAAGGGACCTAGGACTGAGTTGGGCCTCTAGAGGCCAAAGAGACAGGTAGAATGTCCCAAAAAACTGTGAAGGGAATAGCCTTGGAGAGAAAGCAGGATTATCTGGGCTTTGTAAGGCGGCCAGTGATGTCCTCAGCAGTGCTGAGCGTGACTTGAATCAAGCAGGACTCAGATTATAACCCAGCTGTGGGTCACTTCGGAGACACAGAGGTCATCCCAAACACTCACATCTGTCTTGGATACAGCAAAGCATGGCTAGAGAGGAGAAGGACAGAGGGGCTCCAGTGCAGACACACTGTGGAAGGAGGCAGCCGCCCAGGGGAGAAGGACAGAGGGGCTCCAGTGCAGACACACTGTGGAAGGGGCCAGCCACCCAGGGGAGAAGGACAGAGGGGGCTCCAGTGCAGACACACTGTGGAAGGGGCCAGCCACCCAGGGGAGAAGGACAGAGGGGGCTCCAGTGCAGACACACTGTGGAAGGGGCCAGCCACCCAGGGGAGAAGGACAGAGGGGGCTCCAGTGCAGACACACTGTGGAAGGGGCCAGCCACCCAGGGGAGAAGGACAGAGGGGGCTCCAGTGCAGACACACTGTGGAAGGGGCCAGCCACCCAGGGGAGAAGGACAGAGGGGCTCCAGTGCAGACACACTGTGGAAGGGGCCAGCCACCCAGGGGAGAAGGACAGAGGGGGCTCCAGTGCAGACACACTGTGGAAGGGGCCAGCCACCCAGGGGAGAAGGACAGAGGGGGCTCCAGTGCAGACACACTGTGGAAGGGGCCAGCCACCCAGGGGAGAAGGACAGAGGGGCTCCAGTGCAGACACACTGTGGAAGGGGCCAGCCACCCAGGGGAGAAGGACAGAGGGGCTCCAGTGCAGACACACTGTGGAAGGAGGCAGCCGCCCAGGGGAGAAGGACAGAGGGGCTCCAGTGCAGACACACTGTGGAAGGGGCCAGCCACCCAGGGGAGAAGGACAGAGGGGCTCCAGTGCAGACACACTGTGGAAGGGGCCAGCCACCCAGGGGAGAAGGACAGAGGGGCTCCAGTGCAGACACACTGTGGAAGGAGGCAGCCGCCCAGGGGAGAAGGACAGAGGGGCTCCAGTGCAGACACACTGTGGAAGGGGGCAGCCACCCAGGGGAGAAGGACAGAGGGGCTCCAGTGCAGACACACTGTGGAAGGGGCCAGCCACCCAGGGGAGAAGGACAGAGGGGCTCCAGTGCAGACACACTGTGGAAGGTGGCAGCTGCCCAGGGGAGAAGAGGCACGGGCTGTGCGTGGAGGGAAAGGAGACCAAGATGGGCATTTAGAGTTGGGAGAGCAGTGAAATACGGAAGCTGATGGAAAAGGAGCAGGCAAGGGACTGAGAATGGGGTGAGGGCACTGTGGGAAGGCGGGCACTGTGGGAAGGCTGGCGCTGCAGGGAGGGCACTGTGGGAAGGTGGGCACTGTGGGAAGGTGGGCACTGTGGGAAGGTGGGCACTGTGGGAAGGCGGGCGCTGCAGGGAGGGCACTGTGGGAAGGCGAGCGCTGCAGGGAGGGCACTGTGGGAAGGCAGGCACTATGGGAAGGCGGGCGCTGCAGGGAGGGCACTGTGGGAAGGCGAGCGCTGCAGGGAGGGCAGGGCAAAGCATGCTGCAAGGCAACCAATGCTTAGATGTCTATGAGAAGTTCCAGGCTTCCTCGACTGCTTTGTTCTGAGGGGAACAAGGTTTTGAGATGACTCCAGTAAGCTGTAGGCCAACCATCACAGTAAGGATATGAATTCAGTCAAGCAGACATACAGAACAACACATATACAAATAAAAACCATAATTTAGCTGTGTTGATTCGAGAATTAGAAGATTCAGTATTACAGATATCAGCACTCCCCAGCTGAATGTAGGATTCTCCACAAACTCAGTAAAAGGTAGAAGGTTCTAGATGGCTAAAAGGTTAAGAGCATCTGCTGTTCTTCCAGATGTCCTGAGTTCAATTCCTAGCAACCACCTATGATGAGATCTGGTGCCCTCTTCTGGTGTTCAGGCATACATGCAGGCAGAACACTGTGTACATAATAAATAAATAAACCTTAAATAAATAAATAAATAACTGAACATGTGACCATAATAGTCACACAGAAGCACAAAGGGTCAAAAGTAACTGATGCAAATTTGGAAAAGAATGAAGTTGGAGGACAGACTAGCAGCTTCAGTAACATGTGTAAATGTTTAGTGTTGCAGGATGTTTGATCCCATTGTGAGCCCGAGACTGTGAACTGTAAAACCCTGTTTCTTGTTTGGTGTGGCTCAGCCCTAGCACACACCTTTAACCCAGGAGCTTTCAGTTTATTGTAAACAGGCGATTATACTGTGGCTCAGCCCTTACACACACCTTTAACCCAGGAGCTTTCTGTACACAGGATTTGATAAAATTAATCCTAGGTCAAGAGGCAGAGCAAGAAACCAGCTGACAGGATTAAGTAGCTGGGTATTTGAGAGAAAGGTATTTAAGAAAGCGTGTACAAGAAGAGAGGGCTTTTGAGCTTTGATCTAGAAAGCTCTTTGGCTTTTAGTCTTTTGGCTTTTCTTCCTGGGCTGTCAGCTGAGCTAGTGAGCTTTTTGTTTTTTTCCCTCTGAGACGTGAGCTGAGGAGGAAAGTCAGCTGGGTGCTTTCTCTGCCTCTCTGAGCTAACAGGTTTTCACCCCAGCAATTGGCTCCTGAGTCTTTATTGGTTAAATCCAACATTTGGGATATTCATTCTTTAGAACAGTTTAGAATCCAAACTGTGTCCCTGGTATGGACAAAGTGCCAATGGAGCAGAGAAGAGAAGCTAGAAGCAGCTCACGCAGATGGTCACCGGGTCCAACGAGATGACACTCAGAGCAGACGTCACATGGACAGCAAACACTTCTGCTCCAGGCACACCTCCCATGCAGGGACTATGGATGGGTGGCTAAGCTGCGAAACACAAGCAACACACAAATCTAGAGGGGAAGACAGAGGTATTTGGGGGTCTTGCCTCAGGTAAGTCAGGATGGCTTTGGACAAGGCAACCAAGGCCCTAGTCATTAAAAAATTTTACTAAATAGGAATTTGCTCAACAAAAGATGTCTGCTGAACAAGAAAAAAAAGGTAAAAATATGAAAATACAGTCTGCAGAGTAAGAGATATTCACAGTGAGACAGAGGACGCTGACAGAGCCACACTAGCTCAGCAGACAGATGCATGAAGACAGACCTCCCAGAAGACAGGCAACCACGTCCCGCTAGCCTGCGGCGGGGGCACATGATATCACTCAGTTCATGGAGCCAGAGCCTGCACAGCAGGAGGTATGAACCAAAGATGGTGTGGACAGCTATCCAGTAGCATCTACTAAACACCCATGCAGTTTGGTGCTGTCTTACCCGCACCCCAGCAAACAGCCAGTAATGTGCTCCCAAAGCACACACAGGAGTCAGCATCACCCAGGGACCGTGTCAGTGAGATTGTCTGTAGTGAGCTCAAAACTTAGGGGTCAGTGTGGGGAGAGTACTTCCCCTGAAGCCCAGAAATGAGGGTAAATATCTTTTTATTTATTTATTTATTTATTTTATATCTTTTTTTTAAATAAAATATTTATTTATTATGTATACAGTGTTCTGCCTGCATGTGCACACCAGAAGATGACGCCAGATCTCTTTGTAGATGTTTGTGAGCCATCATATGGTTGCTGGGAATTGAACTCATGACCTTTGGAAGAGCAGCCAATGCTCTTAGCCTCTGAGCCATAGACAGCGTTTCTCTGTGTAGCCTCAGCTCACAGCGATCTGCCTGCCTCTGCCTCCCTGACTGTGCCACTGCGCCTGGCTGAAGGTAAATATCTTAGTATCATGTACAATAGGATGACTGGCTTCCCTCTGTCTCAGGCTGTAGTCCCTGGGCCAGCGAGCACTAACTGTGAGGACCACAAATTGACCATTTTGGAGGCTGCTGACACAATCACTCTTTCTATGCAAAGGGCGTACGGGCATATCAAAAGAACACTATTAGCCAGACACAGTGGCTCACGCCTGTAATCCCAGCACTGAGGGAGGCAGAGGCAGGCAGATCTTTGTGAGTTTGAGGCCAGCCTGATCTACAAAGCGAGTCCAGGAGAGTCAAGGCTACACAGAGAAACCCTGCCTCCAACCCCCAACTCCCACGCCAGAAAAGTTAAGTACTGTTTGTGGAAGTAGCCAGACACAGAGAGCACACGCTATAGAGCGCTCAGGCGCGGCAGCACACAGACAAAGGCTGCAAAGGGAAGGAGCTGCTTGTGACTCATGGCTTGGGGACTGTGTATGAGAGTGTGCTACACTGGTGAGAATTCACCAGGCCTGTGTTTATAACACTTGGGTTTCTTCATGTATTCTATACATTCCAGAAAGAGGAAAAGATAAAGTAAAAAAAGCTAGAGCACAGTCCAGATCAGTTGCCCCAACCCCTCAATGTTCCTTAATGCAGAATACTATTTCATGAGGGTAGAGATAATGCAGTGAGATCCTTGGCAAAGGTACCTGGCATTGGGACACAGGTGCTCAGTGTGAGCGGAACACAATACAAAGTCTGTTACCCAGGGGGCTGAGTTCTTATCTCGTAGGCAGAGGGAGGCCAGGATCTGAAGACAAAAAGATTTCCAACAGGCTTCAAGTCGTGGTGTGTGTGTGCGCGTGCGTGCGTGCGTGCGTGTGTGGTTTCCCTGTGCAGACGAGGCTGGTCTTGGACTCAGACATCTGCCAGCAGAGATTAAAGGTGTGTGCCACCACCTCCCAGCAAGACAAAAGTCTTAATGGGTTTTCCCGACATCCATCTGCACCAAAGAGGCCATGTCCTTGGAGAGAGCACAGGCCCCTGGTATACACAGACAGTAAGGAACAGAGGTGGAGGCAGCTGTCATGTCTGCCATGGGCCAGGTGTTTTTCTGTGGAGGTCTGTGGCTCTGAAGGAGATTTGTCCCTGCATCAGTTTAGGGAAGGCAGACACACGGGCTTTCTGTCTGGAAACTGAGCAACGGTTGCTACACACACCAGGGAAAGACAAGACAAAGCAAACGCAGTGCAGATGCTCAGGGTGGGGTCTACACCACATAGACAGACAGACAGACAGACAGACAGACAGACAGACAGACAGACACAGAGACACACACAGACACACATACACACACACAGACACACAGCACACACACAAAGACACACACACACATAGACACAGACAGACAGACGACACACACACACACAGACACACAGAGACACACAGACAGACACACAGCACACACACAAAGACACACACACACACACAGACACACACACACAGACAGACACACAGACACACAACACACACACAAAGACACACACACACATAGACACAGAGACACAGACACAGACAGACAGACAGACAGACAGACGACACACAGACACACACCCCACAGGCTGCAGGCACAGGAGGACGCTGCATGAAAACTAACACTAGCACTCAGTCATGGCAGCATGGCTGCTGGCTCTAGAGTCCTTCCAACTTCACTTGAGGCTTGGAAGTTTCTATAATAAAATGTTATCGCCCTCTCCCCAAACCCGCAGCAAAGAGCAGAGCAATACTGACAAAGGGGATCCAGAGACCCCGACATCTCGCCCTCAGGGCACATCTAGGGAGCCAGCATAGCCTACACAGCGACCGTGCTAGTGTGACTCTGCAGCAGGATGCTGACGGGTGACGCTGACACGCTGAAGAACACGTCTAGGTCGGGGACAGAGTCCCTCCCGGCTCCAGGCTGTCTGGTCCTGGCTCACTTGTCAGTGGGCAGCGGCCTGTGTGAGAACATGTGGGGCCTAGCAGAAGTGTAGATCTGTCCTTAGCAACTCAGGGTACTAACTCACTCAGCCATCACACAGCCCCTAGAAGTCTAGGCGTCCCCACATCCAGGCTGGCTGTGTTAGTGCACATCTGGTAATCCAGTACTCAGAGGGCAGAGGCAGGCAGATCTCTGTGAGTGCAAGGCCAGCCTGGTCTACATAGTGAGTTCCAGGACAGCCAGGGCTGTGTAGAAAGAGCCTGTCTTAAACAGCAGCAGCAGCAGCAGCAAAATGAGTAAAGCAGAGCGCAGGGTGGTTGTTTCACTGGTCCACAGAACGCACACTGCCTGGCTCTTGGTCTTGAAGTCCAATGGCCTCCTGAGCACTGTGAGGTGGACCCTATGCTGTGGGCAGCCTATCGCTCACCTCACAGGCCTTATGTCATCTCAGCTTCATGAATGTGTTGGGCCTACTTCTGTGGTCCCCATTTCTAACTGGTGCTGTGAACTGTGCTCCCGAGGTTGAGGACAGGGATTTAGTCAGACCTGGTGGGTGTAATGTTTCACAAAAGAAAAAAGCAAGGGGGTTCTCAGAGGCTGCAAGGAAGGCGCTGGGCAGTGCCTCCCACTTATACATGCCACAGGCAAACCAGGTACAGCCCACGCAGCTGCTCAACTTCTACTGGCAATGTCTGGGCTGAGACGTACCCCCAAGCACCAGAAGACCCATAAGTTAACTGGGAGAGGGGGGAGGCTGAATAAAGAAAGTTGATTTATGAGAGTGACAGACACATCAGGGCAAGGCAGCCTTTAAAAGTCAACCATTTCAAAACCTAATGAGTCCTGGCTGGCCTGATCTGTTTGAAAACTCTGTTAGCTGCATCTTTTTTCCATGTAGGTGAACTAAATCCCTGACACCCAGAATTCTAGGTGCTCCATCAAGACGCACAGGATGGCCATGGAGGGGCTCTCTGAAGGGGGGACTCACCCTGAAGGCAGTGCCCTCCTCAATGATGGTCGGCAGCTGAGAGAGGCAAATGTCCACAGCAAGGTCCCAGGCCTGCCTGGGGAGAGAGCAGAAGGCACCGCAAGGTTAGGGAAGCAGGGCCAGGGGACAGCAGCCCTCAGGCCAAGGGGCTGGCTCAGAGGTCTCCAGAGCTGAGAAGCTGGCACCCAGAAGTGTGGGGAGACGTGATGTGGTGGCTGCTGTGACACACTCTACCTGCCTACGGTGGCTCCTGGCTCCGTCATGACCCTCCCTAACAGTGATGTGGTGGCTGCTGTGACACACTCTACCTGCCTACGGTGGCTCCTGACTCCGTTATGACCCTCCCTAACCGTGATGTGGGTGGCTGCTGTGACACACTCTACCTGCCTACGGTGGCTCCTGGCTCCGTCATGACCCTCCCTAACCGTGATGTGGTGGCTGCTATGACACACTCTACCTGCCTACGGTGGCTCCTGGCTCCGTCATGACCCTCCCTAACATACAACCTGCCCGCTTCAAGTAGCTGGGTTCCCGTGGTGGCTGACTGGGTGGTCGGCCTGGCTGTGGACCTGCTGCCCCAGAAAGCCAGGGCACGTCAGTGCGCTCCGCCCTGCGTGTTAGATGGCTAGGCCCCAGCATCCTGTTGTCTGCATGGCTGGGACCTGGCCTGGGCCCAGGAGGCTAGAGCTGTGCGGGTGTCCCTGTGGCAGGTAGGCTTGCCCATCTCAGCCTCTCATGGCACGAGGCACTACTCAGCACACTGACTGAGCTGGCGTGCCCTTGACAACACATCTGGTGCTCAGCAGGCAGTGCTGTCTGCAGCCCCGGCAGGTGGACGCCCACTCCCTGCTCCAGCTTCCAGCCCGTCTCCGGACTACTCTTCTGGAGCTCTGAAGCTCAGAGCGCAGGATGATTTATGCAGCTTCATAAGCACTTCCTCTTACATAATGGGGGGACACAGGGACTCCGTGTCTGGGAGCAGGCTGGCTGCACTTACATAAGGCTCTCTGCCAGGTGCCCCTCCCCTCAGGCTTCTTCTGAAGGGCCAAGGAGAAGACAGCAGCGCTGTGGGCTGGGGCTACAGAGGCAGAGAGTTCAAAAGCCTGGGCATGTAACTGAGTAAAATTTATTGATTTCTTATAGTTTTAAACTTTGAATCATTTTCAGACTTAGAGGAAAGACCGACAGCACAGCTTCCCCATGAATGTGGAGCCAAGTAAACACCTGTGAACATTCACCATCTGGTGCTATTGCTCTCCCCTGAGTTACCTGGTTACCACACATCTGTCTTTCTGAGGTGCTCAGAGAAGGGGTACCCTTGGTCACACAGGCAGGTACCACAGCTCCCAGTTTAGACTGACCAGGTGTGCATACTAAGTTCTCCAGTCCCTCTGTGCACAGCTTCAGGAATCCAGACCCACTCTGGTTCCCTGAAAGCATCACAAAGTTGCTCCAGAGCTGGCCCGCCTGGCGTGTGGGCAGACCCTCTCGCTGGCCCGCCTGGCCACACTTCCTGCAACAGCACCATTGCCTACATTGTGCAAACAGCACGAGTGGCTACACAAGCAACTCAGGACCATGGCTTTCCAGCCCTAACCCCTAACGGGTGTGGCATAGAAAATACTGTCTCTTCTAAGCATCCTTTTGGACCAGAAGCAGCTCTCCCCGGTCCTCACTTCTAGCATCTCAGGTGGCTGCTGCCCAGGGATGGCGTGTGTCTCCCTCAGTTTGTCTTCCTGTGTGTGCGCTACAGCATGGCGGTCTTCACTCTCCCTCAGTGATGCCCTCAAGTGCCATTTAAAGCAGACTCTCACCTTGCTTGGTGACTCCTGAGCCTAGCTCCATCACTGGACCAGTAGCCATGTCTGAAATACACCAATACTTTGCAGCCAGTTTCTGAAGTCCCAAGCTCAGCCACAGTTTACTAGGTACCCCTCACAACCCTGGCCTCTTCTGTACCTCCGCCTGGGCCTCTGTGGCTACAAGAGTGCCTCACCAACAGGTCCCACCCTCACCCCCATTCTGCCCGCCTTTGCTGACGTCATCAGCAATCAGGGCTCCTGCTGTATTACACCATCAGAAGGGGACAGGCTTGGTGGCCCTGACCCTGCGTGCCAGACGCTTATGGGTGCCTATGCAGGTCTTTAACATGGCCACTCCGTGGGCTGGGGTTATAGCTCTTCATGGGCCCTGTCTCTTCGGGAGCAAGCTTTACTATTTGTGAAGTAAAACTCCATCCCCATGGGACCTTGAGATAAGGAAAAGGCCTCGGCTGAATTATAGACAGTCAGAAAGGCACAGCCCTTGACAGGAATTCTGAGCGGAAGCTCTGTGCGCAGCCACACGTGCTGACTTGTCTCATTCTACAATAGCAGTCTCTTTTCCCTGGTAATTTCCTGGGAGACTCAAAGAGATCTGTTATTTCTACTTAGACTAATGAGACTGCATGCTGGGAGGCAAGGGGGCACATTTTCTCTATGTCTTAATAAAGTACCAAGACAAGAATGGAAACATTTAAAATTCAAAAGGACAGATTTAAGATGAAACAAAGTTCCTCCTTTTGTATCCCATCCCTAATGGAGCCCCTTCTGTCCCCCCTGCCCACAGCCCTCACCCCATGCACACTGTCCCCCTGCCCAGAGCCCTCACTCCCACGCACACTGTCCCCCCTGCCCACAGCCCTCACTCCCACGCACACTGTCCCCCTGTCCACAGCCCTCACTCCCACGCACACTGTCCCCCCCTGCCCACAGCCCTCACTCCCACGCACACTGTCCCCCTGTCCACAGCCCTCACTCCCACGCACACTGTCCCCCCGCCCACAGCCCTCACTCCCACGCACACTGTCCCCCCTGTCCACAGCCCTCACTCCCACGCACACTGTCCCCCCTGCCCACAGCCCTCACTCCCACGCACACTGTCCCCCTGCCCACAGCCCTCACTCCCACGCACACTGTCCCCCCTGTCCACAGCCCTCACTCCCACGCACACTGTCCCCCCTGCCCACAGCCCTCACTCCCACGCACACTGCCCCCCTGCCCACAGCCCTCACTCCCACGCACACTGTCCCCCCCTGCCCACAGCCCTCACTCCCACGCACACTGTCCCCCCCTGCCCACAGCCCTCACTCCCACGCACACTGTCCCCCCTGCCCACAGCCCTCACTCCCACGCACACTGTCCCCCCTGCCCACAGCCCTCACTCCCACGCACACTGTCCCCCCTGCCCACAGCCCTCACTCCCACGCACACTGTCCCCCTGCCCACAGCCCTCACTCCCACGCACACTGTCCCCCTGCCCACAGCCCTCACTCCCACGCACACTGTCCCCCCTGCCCACAGCCCTCACTCCCACGCACACTGTCCCCCCTCCCCACAGCCCTCACTCCCACGCACACTGTCCCCCCCTGCCCACAGCCCTCACTCCCACGCACACTGTCCCCCCCTGCCCACAGCCCTCACTCCCACGCACACTGTCCCCCCCTGCCCACAGCCCTCACTCCCACGCACACTGTCCCCCTGCCCACAGCCCTCACTCCCACGCACACTGTCCCCCTGCCCACAGCCCTCACTCCCACGCACACTGTCCCCCTGCCCACAGCCCTCACTCCCACGCACACTGTCCCCTGCCCACAGCCCTCACTCCCACGCACACTGTCCCCCCTGCCCACAGCCCTCACTCCCACGCACACTGTCCCCCCTCCCCACAGCCCTCACTCCCACGCACACTGCCCCCCCTCCCCACAGCCCTCACTCCCACGCACACTGTCCCCCCTGCCCACAGCCCTCACTCCCACGCACACTGCCCCCCTGCCCACAGCCCTCACTCCCACGCACACTGTCCCCCTGCCCACAGCCCTCACTCCCACGCACACTGTCCCCCTGCCCACAGCCCTCACTCCCACGCACACTGTCCCCCCCTGCCCACAGCCCTCACTCCCACGCACACTGTCCCCCCCTGTCCACAGCCCTCACTCCCACGCACACTGTCCCCCCCTGCCCACAGCCCTCACTCCCACGCACACTGTCCCCAGCCCTCACTCCCACGCACACTGTCCCCAGCCCTCACTCCCACGCACACTGTCCCCCCTGCCCACAGCCCTCACTCCCACGCACACTGTCCCCCCTGCCCACAGCCCTCACTCCCACGCACACTGTCCCCAGCCCTCACTCCCACGCACACTGTCCCCCCTGCCCACAGCCCTCACTCCCACGCACACTGTCCCCCCTGCCCACAGCCCTCACTCCCACGCACACTGTCCCCCTCCCCACAGCCCTCACTCCCACGCACACTGTCCCCCCTGCCCACAGCCCTCACTCCCACGCACACTGTCCCCCCTGCCCACAGCCCTCACTCCCACGCACACTGTCCCCCCTCCCCACAGCCCTCACTCCCACGCACACTGTCCCCTGCCCACAGCCCTCACTCCCACGCACACTGTCCCCCCCTGTCCACAGCCCTCACTCCCACGCACACTGTCCCCTGCCCACAGCCCTCACTCCCACGCACACTGTCCCCCCCTGTCCACAGCCCTCACTCCCACGCACACTGTCCCCTGCCCACAGCCCTCACTCCCACGCACACTGTCCCCCCCTGTCCACAGCCCTCACTCCCACGCACACTGTCCCCTGCCCACAGCCCTCACTCCCACGCACACTGTCCCCTGCCCACAGCCCTCACTCCCACGCACACTGTCCCCTGCCCACAGCCCTCACTCCCACGCACACTGTCCCCCCCTGTCCACAGCCCTCACTCCCACGCACACTGTCCCCTGTCCACAGCCCTCACTCCCACGCACACTGTCCCCCCTGCCCACAGCCCTCACTCCCACGCACACTGTCCCCCCTGCCCACAGCCCTCACTCCCACGCACACTGTCCCCCCTGCCCACAGCCCTCACTCCCACGCACACTGTCCCCCCTGCCCACAGCCCTCACTCCCACGCACACTGTCCCCCCTGTCCACAGCCCTCACTCCCACGCACACTGTCCCCCCTGTCCACAGCCCTCACTCCCACGCACACTGTCCCCCCTGTCCACAGCCCTCACTCCCACGCACACTGTCCCCCCTGTCCACAGCCCTCACTCCCACGCACACTGTCCCCCTCCCCACAGCCCTCACTCCCACGCACACTGTCCCCCTCCCCACAGCCCTCACTCCCACGCACACTGTCCCCCTGCCCACAGCCCTCACTCCCACGCACACTGTCCCCCCTGCCCACAGCCCTCACTCCCACGCACACTGTCCCCCCTCCCCACAGCCCTCACTCCCACGCACACTGTCCCCCCCTGTCCACAGCCCTCACTCCCACGCACACTGTCCCCCCCCCAACCCTCACTCCCAGGCAGCCCTTCCCTGCTGACAGAATTAAGAGGCAATCAGGAGATAATCAAAAGTGGCTCCAACTTTGGGCAATAAATAGCTCCCAGATGCTCAATAAACCCCCAACCGCAGGCGAATGGGTGCTCGACAGCATCAGGGGAGACATCTACTCTTTGTTGAGATAGAAGCAAAGTCAATTATTGCAATTAAACTCTATAAAGATGGCTTGGATTTAATCAAATGAAAACTTTCAATTTCAGGAGTTAGAAGGGAAGAAGTTAAGGGGGAGGTGAGGTGGGGAGAAGACAGCTGACAGCACTAGCTGGAGCCCAGTCAGGGTGCAGAGAGGTAAGACGCAAACATCCATGTGCTGTGGCTCAGCTGCCATGCTGCCATGCCATCGCAATCCCAGGCACATTTGACCCTGTCTGGCATGGCTGCCTCCACCTCTGGGAGAACCTAGGCTACCACACAGCTGCTTTGACAGGAAATTGGCTCCAGGTTTTTTCACTTGTGTGAAAGGCTTGATGGAGAGGATGAAACAGAGAAAGCCAACAAAGGGGGCGTGGCTTAAGGCGAAGGCACAGTGCAGAGTAGCTGTCGGGGACAGAGAGAAGAAAAGGCCTGTTCAAGACACCAAAGAGAAGAAAACCTGTGAAGAACATCCAAGGCCACTGCCAGACAAGCTCTAAGACAGCTCCAGTCCCTCAGACCTGTTATCAGCTCACTGGGCTGAGATGGGACCAGGAGAGGCACTCTCACAAGTGCTAAGCATGCTGCGCAACCTCAGCACCCTCTCTGGGCATTTCCCATCAAACTGTAAGATTATGTAACAATCTCACCCTTAGCACAATATCTGCCCTCCGATGAGCACAAGCATCAGTTGATTAAAGCTGCCTGTATGTCCTCAGCTACAATTCAGCCAAACTTATAAAGTCTTAATTTGGGATGCTCAGCTATGGACAAGTGAAAAAGCAGTCTATAAAACCCCACGACAACAGCTGTGGTGCACACCAGTTCTCTCTGTGTCACCCAGGCACACCATCTTTCCATGTGTCACCAGGGCACATCATCTCTCCCTGTGTCACCTAGGCATACCATCTCTCCCTGTGTCACCCGGGCACACCATCTATCTCTCCCCGTGTCACCAGGGCACACCAGCTCTCCCTGTGTCACCAGGGCACACCATCTATCTCTCCCTGTGTCACCCGGGCACACCAGCTCTCCCTGTGTCACCCAGGAACACCAGCTCTCCCTGTGTCACCAGGGCACAACAGCTCTCCCTGTGTCACCCGGGCACACCAGCTCTCCCTGTGTCACCAGGGCACAACAGTTCTCCCTGTGTCACCCGGGCACACCATCTATCTCTCCCTGTGTCACCCGGGCACACCAGCTCTCCCTGTGTCACCAGGGCACAACAGTTCTCCCTGTGTCACCAGGGCACACCAGCTCTCCCTGTGTCACCCAGGCACACCAGCTCTCCCTGTGTCACCAGGGCACACCATCTATCTCTCCCTGTGTCACCCGGGCACACCAGCTCTCCCTGTGTCACCCGGGCATACCAGCTCTCCCCGTGTCACCAGGGCACACCAGCTCTCCCTGTGTCACCAGGGCACAACAGTTCTCCCTGTGTCACCCGGGCACACCATCTATCTCTCCCTGTGTCACCCGGGCACACCAGCTCTCCCTGTGTCACCAGGGCACAACAGTTCTCCCTGTGTCACCAGGGCACACCAGCTCTCCCTGTGTCACCCAGGCACACCAGCTCTCCCTGTGTCACCAGGGCACACCATCTATCTCTCCCTGTGTCACCCGGGCACACCAGCTCTCCCTGTGTCACCCGGGCATACCAGCTCTCCCCGTGTCACCAGGGCACACCAGCTCTCCCTGTGTCACCCGGGCATACCAGCTCTCCCTGTCACCAGGGCACACCAGCTCTCCCTGTGTCACCCAGGCACACAAGCTCTCCCTGTGTCACCTGGGCATACCAGCTCTCCCTGTCACCAGGGCACACCAGCTCTCCCTGTGTCACCCAGGCACACCAGCTCTCCCTGTGTCACCCAGGCACACCAGCTCTCCCTGTGTCACCAGGGCACACTAGCTCTCCCTGTTGTCACCCAGGCATACTAGCTCTCCCTATGTCACCCAGGGAGGAGCAGAGCTTGGGAAGAGTAAGGGTGTCTGCACTGGCTCCCTCAGGGAGGTTCTGTAGACTCTGACGGAGAGAAGCAGGGCTGAGGTGATGGGGGCTGGAGGGAGAGGATGAGTGCAGCTGGTCTGAATTAGGCTCCCCCTACACGACAAGGAGTGGGGAGCTTTCTAAGCTGCTTGTTGAGTCACCACCAGGAAGAGCCTGGGTTTTCAGGAAACTGGCCTAGGATGGCAAGCGCCCAGGCAGTGGGCTGGAGGAAAGCCTTCCGAGCTAGCGTGGGCTCCATCTGCACGGATCAATCAGAGCAAAAAGCACAGGTTATTACCGCAGAGAAATGCAAGGTTTCAGGACCCCTGAAATTGAGAGTGAAGGAGAACGACTCCCTGATGGTTTTGTATCAAAAATTAAACAGGAAACATGCTCTGAGTATTTCATCACCCCCATGCCCCCACCCTTGCCTCTGAGGCAGAGTGTCAACATGCACTGCTTATGCTTTCAGAAGCAGAGTGGAAATGCACATTGCTTATGGTTTAGCCTTGGTTTTTGTTAGGCTTTGTCTCCCTCCCCCCACTAGAGATGCAGCCTCTCCATCACCACCCAAGGATATAATAACCAGATTTTAAATTATTTATTCCAGAGGCTCATTCCTGCCTGCTTCCCTGTGAGCCCCCAGGGATGTGTGTGCCGCCATCTATTCATGAGGAGCACAGGCCCTGAGCACTATGGGAAGAGTTTCATCACTGGGGTGACAGATGGCAGAACCGAAACCCCCGCCACCCCACCAAGTCATCCTTCCGTGCTGAGGCCCAGCCAAGGCCTGGGAGAAGCTCAACCTGCAGTGGCTTGGCCCTCAGGTGTAGCTGCAGAGTTTTAGAGGTAGGTGTGGCTCCATACCTCTTTTTCTTTTCTTTTTCTTTTTTTTATTTTTTATTTATTTATTTATTTATTTTTTTTGAGACAGGGTTTCTCTGTGTAACCTTGGCTGTCCTGGACCTGCTTTGTAGACCAGGCTGGCCTCGAACTCACAGCAATCCACCTGCTTCTGCCTCCCGAGTGCTGGGATTATAGGCGTATGCCACCATGCCCGGCTTTTTTTAAAAAAAATTTATTTTCTTTTTAAAAAATAATTTGAACATTTTAAAAAAGTTTTATTTATTATATATACAATGTTCAGCCTGCATGTATACCTGCAGCCCAGAATAGGGCACCAGGCATCATCATAGATGGTTGTGAGAGCCATGCCCCACCTCTTTTTCTCACCCTATTTCAAGGGGCAGGATTTGGGTGACCATAGGACTTCATGCCCAGCCTCAAAAAAGGGCAGTTGTCACAAGGAGGCAGAGGCAGTGAAGATGCTGTCCCACGGGAACTTCGTACGCCCTGGGACATGGCCAGGCAGCTGGGGAGAGGCGTGGGACGGTGGGTCTATAGGAGAGGAAGGGTTGGGAGCCATCCAGCCTGCTCTGTGGCACACAACTACAGGACAAAGGCCAGCCCAGCGGGGAAAGCTGACGGGTCCTGGGAGCGTGGACACCAACGCATTCCAGAGGAAGGTGAGTTAGATGGTAGAAAGTTTCCTCTGATTAACAGGGTCTCTCAAAGGTGGCCTTGCTGCACACCCTAGGCCTGCAGGGTAAAAGTGCTTCTGGCGGGGACCAGTGCTTTCTCGTCTCTGAGCACAGCTATCCTGTGAATGAGTCCTATGGAAACAAAGGTCACCATGAGGCTGAACGGCTTCCTTCTTCCTGCCCTATCTGGGACCATGGTGGTCTGGTCTGGCTTCTCATTCAGTTTAGTCTAAGCAAACAAAGCTGAGCAGGGAAGCCTGTCCCTTGGGGAAGGAAGCTCACACGTTAACCTACAGTGTGCGTTGGGTGATGCTCTCAGACAACCCCACTCCAACTGTGTTGTGCCACTGCAGGGTTTCCTGGTCTCCCAGAAGGCTCTCGCAGTTCAGATCCCAGGGTGATTGGTTGGTGAGAGCTCTGCTGAAATGCGGACAGTCCAGCACAGTGTGCAGGAGATGCTGGGACAATAGACTCACACCAGATGCCTCAAGGAGCAGTGCTTTTCAGAGACAAATGCTGAGATACCATTCCGGAGCACATGGGCTGGCGGAGAGGCAGTGCGGAGGCTAGTCTCTGGGAAATACAAGTAAGATGTTCAAGGCCAAGAAGGAGGCAATGGCCACTCCCTGTGCCTGCCACATAGCCCGCCAGGCCAGAAATGCATGAGGTGAGCCACTGACACGCAATGCAAGTGGAGAGCCCTTCTGAGATGGGGTTTGTTCTAAGCACACGGAGCCTTGACATCTAGGAAACAGTTTTGTCAAGTAGCATCTCAAACTGAAGGATGTCTGGCCACACTAGGAAACGGTGGCAGCAGGCAAGGGGACCATGGCTCACTAACTGTCAGAAAGCACTAAGTGTTAGACCAGCACTTAGATGAAAGGCCTGGGGAGAGGATGGCTAACCATTCAACTAGCTCCTCTGAGAGTTGCGGTTACTTGGCAACTTAGATTCTCAAGTGTCTTAGTGGCCAGGAGACGTCTTAGAGAGCCGGGCTCGGGGCACTGGAGCCAAGCAGAGCCTAGAGAGACAGCACTCTGCTGAGGTCAGGCCCACCCCTCAGGAAATCCAGGATGCACTGTGGAAATGCATCTCTGCTGTGCTGGCCCTGTCAGTTAAAGGCCTGTTGCCCCGCTCCATGCAATCTCTCCCAGAGTCTGAAGCAAATGTCAACACTGGCCATGGGTCAAAGTGGCTTCACCATGTAATTTCCAGCCCAGAATGGGACTGACTAGTGTTTACTCTCCAACCCCACTCATGCTGGCCCTGCAATTACTGCAAACCTCCCCAGAGAACAGGTGTCAGAGGTACAGCTCTCTCCCAGAAAGCAGCTTCCCTGGCTTCTGTGACGAGACCTTCAAACATGCTGATGTGGCACTTCTCAGCATAGAGAAAGAAGCCATGATGTCAGGCAAAAGATTTCAAATTGGAAAGGACTTTTAGACACTGTCCAGATTGCATTAGCTCAGGCGGAAGGGGGCTGGCCAGAGCCACTGATGACACCTTCTCGCTGCTGTGCTGAGGTCGGGGGCACCTCAAGCCTGGCTCTTGACAGCTGACTGGGAGCTGCAGGTAGTCTATGGATATGGTTAGTTAGGCTCTCAGAGTGTTTTTAAAAAATACTGTACTAGCTGGGTGTGGTGGCGCACGCCTTTAATCCCAGCACTTGGGAGGCAGAGGCAGGCGGACTGCTGTGAGTTCGAGGCCAGCCTGGTCTACAAAGCAAGTCCAGGATAGCCAGGGCTACAGACAAACTTTGTCTCAAAGGGGGAAAAAAAGGGCTAGAGAGATGGCTCAGAGGTTAAGAGCACTACCTGCTCTTCCACAGGACCTGAGTTCAATTCCCAGCAACCACAGGGTGGCTCACAACCATCTATGATGAGGTTTGGTGCCCTCTTCTGGCCTCCAGGTACAAAGCAGTCACATACAATAAATAAATAAATCTTAAAGAAAAAAGAAAAAAAAAAGGAAAATTTTGCTTTTTAACAAAAATTGAATGGTCTGACTGGCTTTTGTGGTGGGTTAATTTGATGCTGTGGGCTGCTGCTCTCGTCATGTCTACAGTCCAGTCGTCCTGGCTGTGCAGCTGTTCTGATGGACAGGTGTATTCCACACATGCTCCTTCCCAGGCTGTCAACCGGCCCGCTGCCCTCTTGCTCCCTCTCCTCTTCTGAGTTCCATGGCAGATTTGCTGCCACGGGGTCCAGCTCACACTCGGATCAGCCAAACAGCATCTGCACCCAGCATCCACATGTAGGAAGCACTGAGTGAACTGGGCATACAGGGGGTGCTGAGATGCTCAGTCCTGCTTAGATAATGTCTGCAGTGTGCACGCTCCCTGAGGAGCCACGCTTCATCTTCCCTACCTCCAAATGAGGAGTCACGATGGACAGAGCCCAGAGCCCCACCCAGGTGACGTGCAGCTCCTGGCATCACTTCTCATGAAGCTGCTGTCTACTGTATGAGCGCCTCTTCCCTGGCAGCCATCCCACCTCCCACAGAACTGAGCAGTGCAGGCCCTGGGGAGGCTGAGGCCTGGCTAGAATTGCTCTGTCTCTCAGCCAGCAGGTACTGGGTGTCTTTGGACAAGTCTCACCTTTTAGACCCGCATCTTCTTAGATGCAAAGTTAAGGAAATGATGTGCATGGGACGAAAGTAGGGGCAGATCAGCGAGACCATGTTTGCTAGCCTTCAGTGAAGAGAGTTACAGGTGCTCAGTCAACAGCAGCCATTTTCTCCCTTCCTGACCCTCCTCAGCTTCCAGCTGTCCACTGACTTCCCCTGAGATGCCAGGAGCTACAATATACCCAGTCACCAAGTCCTGTGAGCACATCACATCTGCCCAGGACATCTCTCAGTCCCCATAGCTGCTGCCCTGGCTCCTTGCCTAGCCGCCTGCAGACCTCGCGTGGGGTAGGTGCGCTTTCTGTGGGGCCCCGACTCCTCAGTTCCCTCTGATCCAGAAGCTCAGATGAGTCCTCCTTAACTCATCTTTTGGGTAGCCAACTGAACGCACAGGACACTGCCTAACACTGCATCCTGGGTTTGATCCCCAACAACTCAAAAGACAACAGGCAAACACCGTGTAAGACCGGGGTCATGGGGCTGGAGAGATGGCTCAGTGTTTAAGAGCACCGACTGCTCTTCCAGAGGTCCTGAGTTCAATTCCCAGCAACCACATGGTGGCTCACAACCATCTATAATGTGATCTGATGTGCACTGTATACATAATAAATAAACAAATCTTTAAAAAAAAAAAGACTGGAGTCACTTGTTGCCCCTCCCCCCCCTGCCCCCGCTAGACCGCCCCTAATTTGTCAGATACTGTGTACACTGACTCTGCAGTAGGCCCCTACCTCCCATGGTTTGGATCTCTGCAATTCCTTAAGCAACACCAAACAGAGGCTGATGTCTCAGCAGACAGTCAGCATTAGTCCTGAGCACCTTAGCCTGGGGCCTACAGGACAGGAAATGGAGGCGCAATAGGATCTGAAGGCCTAGCCCAGTACGGGCTGAGGGAGAATGAGAGAGGAGCAGATGGCCAGCCTGCAGCAGCTCATGTCAGACCCTGGCCCACAGCCTCCCTGTTGCTGTCGCTTTGCTGGGTGGAGGGCTACGCTTTTTTGCAGCTGTGAAGCACCAGGAAGGCAGGGCTCGGCACGGCCCTGGGCCCTGGTTGTTCCGGTGCTCACTCACCCTGCTTGGTACTGGCTGCTTACACTCTTGCAAGGCACACGCAGCCCATCGCAGGGGACCAATGACTCTTACAGTGCAACTGCTTGGGGTTGGGTGTTTCCCTGGCTGTGCAGTACTGTGCCTAGAACTTTGTGTAACGGATATGAATTAAAGCAACGTGGGTTTTAATGAGCCCTTTCTACATCATGTGAAAAATATCACATAAGATCATGTCTAGGTACTAAACCTTAGGGGACTTGCTAGTTATACTTTTTTTTAATCATGCAAAGAAATGCCCCATTATTTCTTATGTTTGCTTCTAAGTCTCATTTTATGACAAATAATGCCTTAACTATAATGATTCAATTAAAAAAACAAAACAAAACAGCACTTACTGTTTCAAAGGAATAGGAAATCTCCAAAGAGGCCTTTAATTTCAAAGGAATCGCCAACAGTTTTTAAGAGGTGAGTGTCACTGCTGTCCTGTCTGGAGCCTGCTGTGACTCTCTTCAGCCTTTTTCTGTGTATGACAGACTGTGGCATGGAGAGCAGTTGTACTGTGGACACATGCAGTGTCATTTAATGTGTTATTTAGCATATTTTATATAACAATATGAGAGACAGACAGAGAGGCAGACTCCCCTCACCCCACTGTACTAGGCGGGGCGATCCTCAATGTGCGCCTGGTGAGGACTGTTTAAAATAGCCGCCGCCAGCCTTTCTGAGTCCTTGTCAGTCAGAGTCCCTGTCCTCTTAGACCTGCTGAACTGGCTGAAAAGTGGGTGTAAGCCACTGTCCCCTGGGTCTGGGTTGACACACTCCTCCCTGGTGGCCTCAGCAGGAAGCTAAGCTGCGTGCTGCCCCTTGTTCTGTAGGACCCTGCTGCTTCCTTTGGCCCTGCCCACTATACCCACAGCATAGCCTCCAGCTGGGAGCCCTCGCAAGGAGGGAATGCTTTACCCTGCGAGACAGTCGTTACAATTCAAAGTCGAATAGGAACCCCAATGGCCCTTCCCACCACCACAGCCTGACCAATAAAACAGGGTCAGCTGGGAGACGGGGCTATGCGCTCATCTGGCTGGAGCCTCCATGTCTTTGCTGGGGGGAGGAGCTGCAGGAGGGTCATGTAGAGCCTCCTAGGAAGACGTGCACTTGAGCCTGGAGGACTCTGCCTTGAGGACCTGTCCCCCGAATTTGGATATAGTGCTACGTGATGCTTTCAGCAAGCAAGCCATGCTAACACTGTGCAACTGTAGGCCAGGAAGCCCCACTCAGCTCTTTGCTGACTCCCCAGCTATGTGTGGAGATGACTGGAAAGACAGCCTCTTACAACAATGTGCCCGTCAGCAGAGCCTACAAGCCTCTTACAACAATGTGCCCATCAGCAGAGCCTACAAGCCTCTTACAACAATGTGCCCATCAGCAGAGCCTACAAGCCCTGGGTGGTTTTGACAGAGAACACTTTCAGTGCCAATCTTTGTTTCAGCACATTTGTTCAAGGTCCCTGACTTCCTGGTTTGCTACGGATTCTCCACACTTTACTTTTTACAGCGAGGCTGCATGTCTAAGTGGTTTCTTCATGGTCCTGTCAATGGCCTATGCTCACAGTGTGGCCTGGATCAGGAAAAAAGTTCTAATGCATACAACGAGGCGCTGGCCACTGAAGGTGCGCCCTGCTCTACTCTCTGAGAAGGCTGCTCCAGGCCTCTCACTGGTGGGACCCACATACTCGCTGGATCGAGGACCCTACGTCTCTCCTCACCAGCTCTATCTTAACATTCATCGTCAGAACTGTCATGCTGGGGACTGGGGGAAGGAGGTACCGACTTGACTCCCTCTCTGTTCCCTTGAGCTGAGGTCTCCTCCTCAGCCTAGGAGGGGGCCCTGCTGTGGCATGAGCTGCAGGGCTCTTTCCATGCAGCAGCACTGGATATGATTACTGTGACAGAAGAAAAGATGCTTTCTAGAACAGACATGTAGAAGCTGACATGCTATGACCGTAGGGGAGAAACTGAGGCACGCCTTCTGATCTACAGGAACTTGCTAAGACAGGCACTGGAAGGGCCACAGTTTACAGTGTGAGGACTACAAGTTCTGATACCGGAAGTGCCCAGTGTGCTGAGGCAGGGCCCCGGAAGTGCCCAGTGTGCTGAGGCAGGGCCCCGGAAGACAAAGGCTTCCTTGCCCAGCTGTATGCAGACGCGGGGATTCCCAGGGTCCCTTCTCCACTGACGGCACACAGAGGGCAGGAGCCCACCCTTGCCTCTCATCCTGCCTGGAAAGTTCCTTCCTTGGGGTGGGTCGAGGCTAGCATTGAGAAAAGTGCTGTGGGGAGCTGCAAATATTCTGGCCCACATGTCCTCTCTCGTTGCTTCCGCCCATCTCCCCGAGCGTGAGTGCGTGCAAGTGTGCTCACTCTCATTCAGTGTGAAAGTGGAGCTCCGGGATGGTGCCAGGGATCTTCCTGGGAACTCTTCCACATCATTCTCAGGAACAATGTCTCTCGATCAAACTCAGAGGTCTCTGGAGGATTGCCCGGCACCTCCACTTTCAGACGGGAACCACAGGTGAGTCTCCACACCCACTTAGCGCTTACATCGAGTCTGGACTGCAGTCTCCTGCCTTGCCTGGCGAGCACCCAGCCCTCACCCAGCCCCCCCTTTCCCTTCTTGTGAGGTGTAAGGAAGGCGGGGCACTCTGAGGATGCGTCCTCTCAGGCTTTTGCTGTATCTGCGCCCCAGGCAGCCAGTCACACGCCATGCAGGCTTCTCAGAGCGCGCGCTCTCCTCCCTCCAGAGTGCGCCCTCTGCACTCTGGCACGGCTGCTTCTTCCTAGCAGCCCATTTCCACGCTTTAAAGGATATAGAATGTGTGTTTTAAGTGTTGCTGTTTATAGTCCATGTGAGTGCCGGACACTACACATTTTGGCTTCTTTCCAATAGGTAAGAATATTTAGTTTTGAGTATTTAAGAGGCAGTGAGTTTACAAACTTCCTGCTTCTCTCGGATTCTAGTGCTGGGTGAAAGTTGTTATGTGTCTACTAAAATACACGACTTTGCAACATTGTACAAAGGTCTTTAGGGTCTCTCTTACTAATGTGAATAAAGACTTCTTTTTGTCATTTCATTTTGGAATCCACCCACTTCCACTTGTGTGGAGAGTCCTGCCAGTTACACGTAGAATGTCCCACAAAGGACCCATGACACTACTTAGAAGGTGGTGCCTAGAGGAAAGAAGTCAGAGCAATGGGGCAAGCCCTGGAAGGTGATCCTGGGCCCCATGACCGTCCTGTCCCTTCCCTCTGTTCTCTCCAGCTGGCTACAAGTGAACCATTTGCTCCATCATGTGTTCCCACCAGGAAGTGCTACCTCAAGACAGATCCAAAGGCAAGGCAGCCAAAAGACCACGGACACAAACATCTGAAGCCATGACCCTTAGCAGAGTGTGCTTCCCTGCAAGCTTACTGCGTCGGCTATTCTGTTATGTGATAGAAAGTTAATCCCAGCATGGTGCCGCTGTGTGTGTGTGTGTGTGTGTGTGTGTGTGTGTGTGTGTGTGTGTGTGTTTGAGATAGGGTTTCTCTGTGTAGCCTTGGCTGCCTTAGACTCACTTTGTAGACCAGGCTGGCCTTGAACTCACAGTGATCCACCTACCTCTGCCTCCCAAGGGCTAGGATTCAAGGCAAGCACCACCACGCCTGGCTGGTGTTGCTCATTTTTAATCCCAGCACTCAGGAGGCAGACCTTTGTATGTTCAAGGCCAGCCTGGTCTACAAGGTTAGTTTCTGGCCAGCCAAGGCTATACAATGAAACCTTGTTTCAACAAAATGAAAGTAAAATAAATCTTAGGGGCTGGAGAGATGGCTCAGTGGTTAAGAGCATTGGCTACTCTTCCAGAGGTCCTGAGTTCAATTCCTAGTATTCACATGGCAGCTTATAGTTAGCTATAACCATAGCCCCGTGCGTGAGATCTATCATCTTCTGGAGTGTAGACATACATACAGACAAAATATCCATATTCATAAAATACATACATGAATCTTTTAAAAAGTAATGAAAAGTTGACAATACAAAAAGCTACATCAAGTATGTATGTATGTATGTATGTATGTATGTATGTATGTACACCACACATGAGCCTAGAGAAGGCTCTAGGATCTCTTGGACCTGGAGTTGCAGGCGGCTGCAGGCTACCACATGGTGCTGGCTGACCCCTTTCTCCAGCCCACGCTGTACTATTTTTACTGTTATGACTATAGCATAGGCTGTGGCCACAGTGAGGAAATTATGACCAGTGATTAAAGATTATAGTGGCTTTAGATTTGAGGGAAATCTTGTATTCACTTAACAAATTTGGGTGAGTTTCTTTCTCAGTACAAATGACTCTCAATTAGTAAGGGCTGCAGTCTACCTTGGTGGGCACAGCACCAGGAGCGTAAGTCAGCTGGTTACGTGCTCAGAAAACAGACAAGGGACAGGACATGGGAAGCCGGCTAGGAGGATGAACAAACTAACCCCCCTATAACTTGAGGCCTGTCTCCAGTCACCCAGTTCTTTTAACAAGGTTCCACCTCCTAACGGTTTTATGGCTCCAATCAGCTGGGGAATGTGAGGCCCAAGGCTGTTTCTGCCGGAGCCCCCTCCTGTCTCCAGGCTGCTGCCACATCTCCCCAGATCAGGGTACTTTTATGGTTCCCAGCTGCCCATGATGTCAGAGCAGGGAAGCACACAACTAGGCACTCAAGCACGTAAGAACTGTCAGACGGACACACTTACCACATGGCATGCATGTATGTTGGGGGGAGTCGTGGGCTGCTTACTGGGGTGCAGTTGTACGACCTCATGATTCTTTCCGCCAATAAAAAATTTCTAAACAAACTTGCCACCAGCAGGTCCTGTCGGAAAAGCTTTTGGAAGAGATCTGAGGGCAGATAAAAAATAACAAGGAATCTTCAGTGATTTGTGCCCAGCATTGGAAGCCAATCACACAAACTTTCTCCTATCAAAAATTATTACAGACAAGTTGAGACTGACACACTGGTAGTAGATACACATACATGCACATATTGGCCTACATATGAACAAATATCCAAATCCCAACCAATCTATAAGCAAACGACACACATGTTTTTATAGCAGGAATCGTAGTTTCAAAGACAAGGGCAGGGCCAACATTTATTCAGGAAGCCGAGCCCTGGCCTGCTGAGGTGAGAACAAGGCTGACATGGAGCTTGTTATCTGCCATGATGTAAGCATCTGAGCCTCCGTCCCGGTACCCACACGCCCACACCCAACCCTCCTTGGGGTCTGTGCTCCTCTTCCAGTTCCAGGCCCTGTGCGCTCTCTCATCAGAGGAGCCACTCATCCTGTTTGATTATGGAGTCTCACCCCGAGGGAGCACATTCCAGGCGATGGTGTCTGTGATGGCTGTGAAGATCCAGTTCAGCTCACCCAGGGGGGTTCTCCGGTCATTCAGCCGGCCTGGAATCCTAGACAAGATGGCATCTGCATTAGTGCCACCATGGCTACCAAAACAGGCAAGGGAATAGACGTGACAGACAGGGAAAGCCTCAGGCTTAAGGAAAGACAGAATGGGCTGTGGCCAGGAGCGCCTCCTAGAGTCCCTGACATTCCCACAGTTTCCACATGTCCCCTTCAAGGAGACTAGACACACGGGGGCTCACCCTCAGCCCTCTGCATGAAGGCACGCTGACAGTTTCCCTGTTGCCCTTGTGTGTATGGACTGAGCACAGCTGGCAACACATAGCTGCACAGCTCCACACACGCAGCACGAGCCAACCAGGCTCAAAGACATCTCGTGCTGCCAAGGGATCCACACCATTCGCAGTCTTCCCTCCCAACCGTGTCTGGGTTCCCTGCTGCAGAGGTGCTGAGGAGGAACACTCTACCCTGTGTGTACAGTCTACTTACCCTGCAGTCACTCAACCAGTCCTGAGGACGCAGACAGGCCCCGCACAGGGACTAGTGGTCCACAAAGGCCCTGTTACCAGTAAGAGTGGCAACCAGTGGAAAGGACAGCAAAGAAGCCAACACGCATGCATGTGTGGAGAGCCGGGCAGGGCAAAGGCTGCAGACACTCAGGGCAGAGCTTGGGGAGGGGGTGGACACTTCCACTATGGACAGGGAGGTGAAGCTGGGCTGTGCTGGGTGCTAGCCCAGGAGCAGAACTCTGCATCACAACAGGCAGAGCATCCATGCCTGTGGCAAGCATGTGTCCACTGGAGACCAGAGCGGTTCAAAGCCCTAAGGTTTGGCCAAGTTTCCTCCTGCTCTGCAGCAAGCTAAATTTTACCCACTAGGTAGCAAGTTTAATTATAACTGACTAGAAACTTTCTTCCTCCCAGAAGGAAACTGTTCACAGTGATTTGGTTGAGACTAGAGTGTGATGTGCTATTTATAAGGTGGAGCAGATTAATAGTTCCCATAATAGTCCCCACTTGATGGTACTGTCAGTAAGAAGAACAACTCAGACAAAGACTCAGGAGCAGAGGAGCAGCGGCTACAGCACAGCCAGTGAGCTCTTAGCCGCCACTCGTACCGTCTGGGTTAGAAACAAAACATTCCTTATACTCAGGAGGCTTAATGATAGGGCAGGAAAGTGTGTTTGTGTGGGGCGCGGCACAGACAATGGACAACAGTCATGTCAGGTGTATTTCCAAGGCTTGAAATGCTGCCACAGAGCCCAGTGCTGGCCATGTACGGGGGCCACCAAGTAGTCTACTACTAAGGAGAAAGAAGGTCCAGAGGGCACTCAGCATGGGGTGCTGCAGACTGGCTTGCCTTACTCTGAGCATAGGATTCTCCTTACCTGGAGAGGTGTGTCTGGTACTGGACCCACGGCCATCAGCTGTTTACACAGGACAGGGGGTATAGGAAATCATGGGAAAGCAGGGGCCCACTCTCCCTGGACTTCTCCCCACTGAGCTACGTGAGGGTGGGGCATCCCTTCAAAGAGACTGCAAAAGCACTGCCCAGCAAGGCTCTTTATCTGAGCTCTCACAGTTGCTCGATGAGTGTCAGAGAGACAGCAGGCCGAGCAGCATCTTCTCCAGTGTGTCTTGATTGCCTTCTACGAACACCAATTTCAAATATGGGCTGGCTCTCCCAACTACTCTAAGTGGCTCACTAAGGGCCACTGGACGCTGTCCCCTTAGGTAACCATTTGCTATAGAGAAAAAGTGGCTACCTCAGCCAAGGAGAACCCATAGGACAGTGCCAGGAGATGTCAGAAATTGCTGTGTTCTCGCTCCATGTGACAACACACACAGAACCCCTCGGACCACAACAGGACAAGGCCTTCTTTACTAGCGCTCCGGCAGAGTGGCTGGTTTGCTGACAGTCTACACTGAGCTCAGCCTGCAGTAGGACTAATACCATGGGACTTACAAACCCTCTTGCCTCAGGCTGGTCTTCCTGGTGCAGGGAGCCCTACCCTAGAACTGCCACTGTGGCTAGCCGTTGGCCTCAAAGCACACAGTACCTTGAAGAAGCTGGGAGCAAAGGTCAGACAGGCGAATCTGAATGAATGGTGTGCCATCCATTCCCAAATCAGCCAGCTCAGTAGCAAAGCATTATCTTCCAAGGAAATCTCAGACCTTCAGATTACACACAGCCCCAGGCAGTGCCAGGAGAGCCTACCTTTAGATGAGCAAAGGTAAGTGACTGCCAAGCGTCCACAGTGTGCACACTTCTTCCAACAAGAGGTCTGCTATGTCATTTCCTGACCCACAGCTAAGCAACAAGCATACACTTAAACACCCTGGGTCACAGCACTGAAGAGAAGGTTTGAAGAGACTGTGGCAGACTGCAGGGAAGGAGGTAGCATCCACACGGGGACCCTATACACTCTCGTCTTTTATCTCAGTGGGTAGCTTCCCGGCCATCTGCCAAGTCTTTTCCCCCTTAGAGACAGGGTCTCACCATGTAACCCTAGCTGTCCTGGGATTCACTTTGTAGACCAGACCAGGCTGGCCTTGAACTCCCAGTGATCCACCTTCCTTTGCCTGAGTGCTGGGATTAAAGGCACGTGCCACTACACCTGGCCTATCAGTTAATTCTAATCCACAAACACAGGATGTACTAAGGCAGAGTGTGGTTTTATTAAAACTGTGACGAGCCAGAAGTAGAGCATGTGACCAGAACAAGCAATGTGACTGAGTGAGTTGCAGAACTACCACAGAGAAATGGCTCCTGGCTGCTCAGTGGTTATTTGTGGACACTTCACTAGGGCAGTGTGTGCTTCATAATAAGCAAAGGAGTGAGTCAACACGGCACAGCCAAGATTACACAGCACACATGCAGAAGGACAACAGGAAGAGCCTCCCTGCGCAGTGGGACGGCCCTGCCTACTCTCTGAAGCGAGTATGTGAGACCCCACCCCACGTGAACCACAGGGAACAGCCGAGACTCCCATGTCTTTGCTCGGTTCTCTTCAGCCTCGAGTGGTACTAGCCCTAAGGAGACAGCGCCCTGGGGCTGCTGTCTAGTGCAGTGAACAGAGTTCTTGGGAGATGTGCAGGGCCTACATGAACCAACGAGACGGTCTGACCATGGTCTATTTCTTAAGCGGACAGTTACTAGTAAGAACCCATGTACCTCGAAGGTGCAGGCTCTGGGATGTGAGCAGAGACTGTTCTAGGCACTAAGAAGCAGCTAGCAATAATCCCTATCCTAGCCTCAGCCACTGAACAGCCACGGAGAGCAGAGCCTGTGCTGTCTGGGTTACTCAGTTACATGAAAACAAAAGAGCCCTCTCATGTGTGACAATCAGGACTAGAATCCCACAGCATCCTGAAAACCCCCTATCTTCCCTGAGACCACCATGAAAACATAGCCAAGGCATCTGCCCAACTATTGCAGATAGATGTGAAAACCTCGCATGCTGACTGACTGAGCAATGATGTGGCTGTGGCGCGTTTGCAGACAGGTCCTTGGGATGACAAAGGTGGAGGTGAGCCCACTCCTTGTCCTTTGGAGCTGTGGTCTCTGCCTGACAGAGAAGCTGGGAGCCCATCTGAAGGTCATAGGCTGCAGCAGGACCCAGAGGGACCGGGGAGCTAGATTGTCCAGGCTGAGAGCACACCCCACTGGGGAAGCATCTCTAGGCCCCCACAAAGTCCATTAACAAGCACAGGGGCTCTTTTAAAATTTAACTCCTCGGTGCTAACCAAGGACAAACTTTATGTGGAAAGTGATCACAGGATTGAAAGATGAGAAGCCAAACTCTAGTCCCAGCTGTGCTGTGGCTGGGCAACTTCTGCATCCTGTGTCTCGGCTCTGAGTCACGAACACTAACCTTATGTGCGACACGGGACTAAAATAACCGGGTCACACTTGCACAGCATATGCAGTGGCAGCCACATACCTCCTTGGCAGGGGCAAGCCGCCTCCTCAGCTCTCCCTCCCGCTGTTGCTGCCGGCACAAGGGCTTATTCCCATCTCGTTCCCATCTTCCCACAGACACTGTGCTCCCCTGCAGCTTGGTGTCCTGCCAGGACTCATCTTCCCTGACTTCAGCACCCAGGCTATCACTCACTGCTGACCACCTGCTGCCATCCAGTGACCGCTTCTGCGTGTCTTCACTGCCATCTGTGCGATGACCTCAGCGTGGGGTAGTTCTGGAATGGCCATCTGACACTTCCCTCTTGGGCCACTCTCTCCTCACCCTGCTGCGCCCCATCACGACCTCTGCACTCAGCAAGACTGTCCACTCCTCTATTCCTGAGCCATCCTTCTCCTCCTAGCTGACAGACAGATCATCCAACCCTCAGCGAGGAGACAGTTCTAAGTATGTTTCCAACATCTGGATGTCTGGATGACTTCTGCCTCCTTTGGTCTCTTCTGGCCCTGTGGGTTCATTCCTATGATGGTCCTGCCAACCTGCCTCACTGGCATGAGCCTTTCCTGCCTATTCCTCACATACGGGCTGCACCAAGTCAGCCTCTAGTAGAACTCTACAGTCTCCTGGGCCCTGATACTCACTGTGGGAAGAGCACGCTCAGACTGGGCCTGGGCCATGACAGGGCTGTACCAAGTGGTGAGTGACTGTGAGGATGAGCAGGGCGGAAGTCAGGGGTGGGCTCGGCCCAAACTCCCCTGTGGTGCTGGGCCAGCTGTCTGCCCTCACTGAGGTTTGCTTTTCTTCAATACCAAGCTTCACAGCTAGCGTCACCTGGCCACTGACTGGGTCTGCTGCCATGTGTGCTGCTGCACAAGCCACCTCCCAGAAAGGTATTCTCTACACTCTCACTTAGGCTGGGACTGGAGGCAAGGGTGTCCTTGACCTTGGGGAGAAGTGGTTAACAACTGGACATAGCCTGGCCCACCATCTGCCTCACAAGGTCCTAAGGACCAAGAGTAAGCGGACCTGGGCTGTAGGAGGTAAGACTCACAGCAAGCTGATGAGCCCAAGTCTTTCTGGTCTTAGGGGAAAAAAAGACCAGCCAAGACCTCACAACATGAGAGCTCCCCTGTGCTGCCACAGTGCTCCTCCTCCTTCTAGAAAAACCACAGTTCAGTCAACAGCAAAACAAGTTCCCCTGCTGCTCCTGACTCTGACTATGTCACTGATCTCTGGTTGTAGCCCTCACCACTGGCCCGTCTGCCCCTGGAAAACCAAACCACAGCACCCCTTTCTTGCCCTGCTGTCTGAGATTCTGGCTGAATCTGGGAATGCCACCCTGACCCCACAAAGTTCTGAACACACTTAACACTGGACTACCAACTGGTGCAGATCACTGAACCCCTGCCTCTCACAGGCCTGTCGTATTCTTATTTTTCTTTACAACTTGAGTTCAGCAGGGGCTTGGCAGCAGCACTGTCCCCAGGCCTAGTGAATGCAGCTCGAATCTCCTGTAAGAATCTGCTTCTACCTGCAGGGAAGGCTGTCCCCGTGCAGGGCCCTCTAATTCACACTAGCAGCTGAGAATGCTGTAGATGTCTCTAATGTCTTTTCTGCAGGGACTTTCCCTGTGGCTGGAGAAGAGTGGGCCAAGAATTGCCCAACTCTGCCTGGTCACGCTCCCCAGGGGAACAGCCTGGCCTCTGAAGGGCAGAATAAAGACCTGTCTATGCACTCAAACAGAAAATTCCCTGAAGGCCTCAAAACTATCAATAACTGACCATGGTGATGGCTGAGCTCATACAGTCTGTTGCCAGTCTCCATCCACTCTTCCTCTGAAGCCTGACGTCACATCACAGTGCCGGAAGCACCAGAGTTGGCCTCCATTTGTTTGCTTATGCTATCCATGTTCCTTCTTGGTTAGCGTGCCTGGGTCCTCTGGGGCCGGTTCCCACTCACTGTAGGAGCAGCGCCATCTATCCTGTGTGGCACAAGATGCCCTGACATGACGGCTCAGTGAAGCTTCTGTTTAAGCCTGCAGATCTCTGCCACACATCCAGCTCTGAACGGCTTGGGCATTCCTCGAAGCCCTTGCTTGTGTTCTTTTTATTATTCACCACCGCTCCTCTATGCTAATTTTCTGTGTAACTAGATAATAAATTCCTATAGGCAATGACTTTCTTTCCTCGATATGGATCAATCTCCTTATAGTTTTTGGCAGAGTGCTAGCACACTGCATAATCTCAGCAGCCCACACACCTGAGTCATGGGCCTTCTTGAAAGCAGAGGCAGCTCCCGCTCATGCCTAAGACTCAAGACTCAGGGTTAGGGTTGGCAGCGCCCAGTGGCTGGGACAGGGAAGCAGTCAGGGAAGGAACTCTCCTACGCTGTGTCCTGGCGTCTGTCTCCGCACTCTCCTGCTGAGCAAGCTGGAAGAACGAGATGCTGGACATCCCAAGAGGGGGCGCTGCAGAGACCAAGTGCAAGCACAAGAGATCCCAGCTTCCTACTTGCTTCCTGGGACCACCTGTGATAATCAACTGCAACTGTCAACCTGCCGCACAACCACTCACCGAGCTGTAGTGAGGACTTGACTGTCTAGCTCAGGTTGGCCTGTGGACAAGTTTGTGTGTGTGTGTGTGTGTGGGGGGGGAACTGTCTCTCCTGAAAGTGGGTGGTGCCATTCCCTGAATTTGGATCCCAGCCTGTCTGTATAAAGGAGAGGGTGAGCTTAGCGTCGATATGCACGTGCTCTCTCTGCTCTTGACTGGATGTGACTAGCTGCTTCCAGTGCCTGCTGCCTTGACTTCCCTGCTATGAGGAGCTGCAATTTGTAATTGAGACATAAAATAAACCCTTTCTTCCCTCTGTTGCTTCAGTCAGTGTATTTTATCCCAGCAACAGAAATGACCACAGACAAGCAACCACTGTGGGCGCTAACTCCTACATTCCCCACCTGCACTTTCTCATTTCACCATCACATTATCACCCACAGGGATCCCTGGACACTCAGGCCTGACCAGAATGCCCTCCTGACTTTGTGATTTAAGGGCAGCTCCAGTCTGTAACCTCTCCAAATACCTTCTCCTAGCACCTCCTCTGTCTTCCAGGGCCTGCTGACCTCTGTGTTGTCCCACAGAAAGTTGCTGGTGTCTCTGTGCCTTAACAACACTGCGCAGGCTAGCCCCATGCTTGGCACAAATGCACCATGCTCGTCTGGCCATGTGTGCCTGGTTGTCAATGCCAGGGTCACTACTGAATGATCCCAGTGATCTGTGTGCATAAAGGTGCAGCACAAGCCGCCCGCTCCCAGGAAGAATGCACCATCACACTAGACCACGCGTGTTCACACAAGCTAAGGACAGAGGAAGGCGGTCATAAAATGGTGCAATCACACCACCTCAAATCCACTAGAAACACTGGGGCACATCTGTTTGGCTGTCTCGGTATGCACAGCAGCAAACAATCTGTAACACACTGAGACACTGTGGAAGGGCATGAGGCATCCTTGTCTCAAATGCCCAGAGACATAGAAAATAGCTTGACAGATCTACACCTCAGCACTAACAGCCACAGACACAGAAAACAGCCTGACAGATCTACACCTCAGCACTAACAGTCGCAGACACAGCCTGACAGATCTACACCTCAGCACTAACAGTCGCAGACACAGCCTGACAGATCTACACCTCAGCACTAACAGCCACAGACACAGAAAGCAGCCTGACAGATCTACACCTCAGCACTAACAGCCGCAGACACAGAAAACAGCCTGACAGATCTACACCTCAGCACTAACAGCCACAGACACAGAAAACAGCCTGACAGATCTACACCTCAGCATTAACAGTCGCAGACACAGCCTGACAGATCTACACCTCAGCACTAACAGTCGCAGACACAGCCTGACAGATCTACACCTCAGCACTAACAGCCACAGACACAGAAAGCAGCCTGACAGATCTACACCTCAGCACTAACAGCCGCAGACACAGAAAACAGCCTGACAGATCTACACCTCAGCACTAACAGCCGCAGACACAGAAAGCAGCCTGACAGATCTACACCTCAGCACTAACAATGAGTATCTTGGCAGGGCAGAGATTATGGCTGTTCTTAAAAATCCTTTTTGCTTATCTGTGTTTCGTGATATAGCCGCTAAAAACATAGTCTTTACATAACCACCACCACCACAACAACAAACCAAACAAACAAAAAAACCCATTTTTCTCCCATAAAAGAGCCAGTTTCTAAGAAAGGAAGTTTCTTTTGCAAATATGTAAGTGGATTAAGTCTATTAGGGTACGGCATATCTTTACTTTTCAAATGACCATGGCTAGCATGACTGTGTGGAGAACATTGTGGATTCTCTTACTAAAAATGACTCATTTTTTGGAAATGCTGACAAAGGCCACAGGAGGTGAATGCAGCAATTGTCTTTGAAAACAATTCTGAAAAGCAGGGTCAGCGCATAACGGCTGGACCCTCAGTCCTGAGATGCACACAGGGCCCCGTCAAGAGCTGCACTGAAGCTGGACACGGGCCGCACACACACTTCCTCCTAATGACTACAGGCTATGGGGCAGAGTGCTGAGGCCTGGAGCTAATCTGCTGGACAGTGGGTATTTATGAGACTTACAAATACTTTTCGTAAGTTAACACTCTCCTAAGCCAAATCAGACCACAAACCACATGCCTTGCTGTCCCTTCCCACCACCCAATCATGTTTTACATCACCCGAACATCTCAGACACATGCACGCACTGCACCTCTTCATACGTACCAAGTGGTCATGAACCTGTGGCCTACACTGTGACCTATGGACAGTCTCAGGAGTGTGATCCCAAGGCTGTACTGGCACTGCCCCTCCCTGCTAAACACACAGACACTCAGAAGCTGTTCCCACGGTGCTCCATTGAGTCAGGCCACGAACAGTGCACAGGCCTTGGGGGTTATGGCTCCCATTTCCCTAATGGTTGACGATAGCTGATGATTCAAATTATTCTTCTTGGAGAGTAAGCAAAAAGGCTATGCATGTGCCACGGGGACCTGGCAGTTAGCTTTCAGCTGTAACACACAGACACAGACACACAGACACAGACACAGACAGACAGACAGACAGATAGACACACACACACACACACACAGACACAGACAGACAGACAGACAGACAGACAGACACACACACACACACACACACACACACATACACGGAGACAGCAGCTCCCCAGTCCGTCCCACCTGCCTCTTCACAAAGGTCTCACTCTAAAGAACTCATTTAAAACCTAATTATCCTGCAAGTACCAGCGTATGGGGTTGCAGGGCTTCGACTAACTCAGCCCACAGCAACCAGGCCAGGGAGCGCTAGAGGCATAGAAGAGGATGCCTACAAAAATGCCCACATGCACACACCAGGGTAAAATTGTCAAAAGTCAAGAGGAGAAACCTTAAAACAGTGAAAGAAAATATACAAGGGAAGACCACATTTAGTATAGGTCAGAGAGACACCTCCTCCTCTCCCAAAATACAATCACTCAGTCACAAAACAAGCATGGTGGTGGTGCAATGGACATTTTGGTTTCTTTGTAAACTCAGCTATGTACATAAATATGTCTTTGCTTGTGTGTTTTTGTTGTTGTTCTTTTTGGGAGTTTTTGAGACAGGGTTTCTCTGTGTAGCCCTGGCTCTCCCGGACTCACCTTGTAGACCAGGCTGGCCTTGAACTCACAGCAGTCTGCCTGTCTCTGCCTCCTGAGTGCTGGGATTAAAGGCGTGCACTACCACGCCCAGCTAAATATGTTTTTGTTTTAATCCCAAACGTGGGGTTTTAGTTTGTCCACATCTGATAACTGTCTTGTATGGGGCGTGGTCCTTGCCAGCTGGCACAGCCTGCCTCCTGTGGACTGAGAGGGGCGTGGTCTCGGATCTGAGGAAGATACACAGGGGAGCTGAGAGAGAGAGAGAGAGAGAGAGAGAGAGAGAGAGGGGCATGCTGTGGTGGCATGAAGTGTGTGGCAGTCTGGAAAGACTATAGACCAGTGTGGTGGACAGAGAGAAATGCTTCAACATGGTGGCTCGAAGGAGACTGCCTGCTGTGTTTGCTACTGACAGAGATTGGTACTACTCCAAAAGAACCCAACTGACCCTGGACAGCGGGCGAAGTGAAGCGGTCTGCACCCTGTCTCCCCACTAACATTCATTCTCATACCCAGGGTTGGATGGCTGGTGGAAGGGGAGCCCCAGCACCCCCAAATAAAATAGAAACAAGCACCAACAGCAAAGCACCAGGACAAAAGTAGCCCTCACATGACGGATGCAGGAAGATGGCATCATTACTAGGAGAGCACTACGAAGCACAGCGAGCACCTCTAGTGACAATTGTGGAATTTTGGTTTCTTTAAAAAACGCAGAAATATTATAAGAATATGTTTTTGTTTTAATCCCAGGTGTGGGACTATGGGGCTGCTTCACAGCAGCTGACTATAACTTGTCTCCTGCTCTAGCAGAGGCGTGGTTCTGCCGGCTGCATACAGTTTCTGCTATGACATGATGTTCGGAATTCTGGGAACTCTGCAGAGGGAACATAAGGCTAGGGCCCGGGAGGTGGGGCGGGTCAGTGGTTGGTGGTTGTTGCTGGCGGTTTGCTAAGTAGCCGTGCGCAAAGAAGAAATAACGACAAGAAGAAATTAGGTGTCCTGATGGCGAAGGGCAGACTCGCCCCCACGGAGCCCGGCGCAGCTAGCCAGCAGGAAGAGGTCCAATAATAATGTCGCCCCTTTCCTACCCTGACTTGATTCAGGGATCTCTTTCCTTTCCTCTCTTACCTAGTGTTAGGGGGTTGAAAGGGTGAAGGAAAGGGGTGGAGAAGGATGGAAGGAAGAAGAACCCACAAAGTAGCACACCCAGGCCACAAATACTTAAGTAAATAAGGCTGGGACAGCAGAAGGCAGGGTAGTTAGCAGTGCTTGACAGGAGAGAATGCCCAACAGAAAGAGGAGAACAAGCTACAAAGTATGCTCGAGGTTAGTTTTTAAAATTAAAAAGAGGCATACTGCTGAGCATGGTGGCGCACGCCTTTAATCCCAGCACTTGGGAGGCAGAGGCAGGTGGATCTATGTGAGTTTAAGGCCAGCCCGGTCTACAGAATGAATTGTAGGACAGGCAGGGACATGAAGAGAGGCACTGTTTCAAAACAAACACCACACAACAGAAAAGTACACTGTGTCCGTGGGCAGGACAACTGTATATCAGAACAACGACTCCCCAGTCCAAATTACAGCAGGTTTAAACCAGAATGGATTCTAAAATGCTAAAATTTTTATGAAATACTTGGAGCTTCACTAGCTAAAACCATTTGAAAAAACAAGCCTTATAAGAGGGTTATATTGGCCAACATAGGAGTACAGATAGAAGGTCAGACACAGACTAACAGGGTGGGGTGGCGTTTCGTCTCCATAGATCACCTGTCCAAGGTGCCACATGGCCAGGGGCACGTGCAGCCTTTGTCCGTGCTGTTGCTGTAATAATAGCTGTGGGTCCTGCTATTAAGGCTGAAGTCTGGTGTTTCTGGGTAGCCTCCCTCTCGGCCTGATCCTCTATGGAGAGTCACATAGCTCTCAGGGAGATGACAAGCCCAACCCTTTCCTGATAAGAAACCCATTCAACAAGCACCTGGGGACTCCTGGGGATAGCCACCATGTGCTCCTGAGATGTCTTGGTGTCTTGGCTTTCTACCAATGGTCGCTGGTTGTACCTGGAGTTCTTCCCCCACCCACAGGGCGACTAAGCACTGCTCTCCCCTTCTTAGGACAGGGCTGTTTTATTACATGTAGATCAAGGCCCTGGTACCTCCAGCCTCAGCAAACCAAATGTACCGTGTTCACCCTCAAAAACCCGCCCACCTCCTTGAAGGCTGCGGCAAGCTTTTGGACTTCTGTCATCTATGGCTGTGTCTTGGGGAGCCACTGAAGCCCAACCCTCACAGTAAGCTCAGTGCTGGCCTGACTTGTGTCCCATCGGGGCTGTGTCTCACCAGACCTGCTTTTGCCTGCACCCAGGCCATTAATACAGCAGCTTTCCTTTGAAGGATTGCTTTGAAGACCAAAACACAAGCTACAGACACAGCTCTGACTACTGACATCCAAAATACATAAGGGCTCTTGAAGAAGAGAAACACAAGACTTGAGTACACACCAGCGATCCATGAAGGTGTCCCAGCACACACAGTCAGTTAAAGTTCAAACCACGACACCGCACATGTGCCCTCTGTAAGCGCTGACCCCAAGAGTGGACACAGACCCAGAATGGCAGCACATTCACAAGCCTGCAAGGATGGCCCACCATGATGAAAAACGCTAGGCAACTTCTCCTCTAGCACTAAATGCACACCTACGACATGGCCAGCCGGTCCCCACCCTGGCATTTGCACACTATTTCCACACCTGACCACAGATGGCTGACTGTACAGCATAACAACCAAGCCACCACCAGCAGGTGAAGCAAGCCGACAGATCAGGATGTGACTTGCAGTTAAGAAACGCAGCAGCACACCGAGCCTGGGGGATCTGTGAGGCTACACTAGTTAAAGAACCCAGACACGCCACAGCTCTACGCCATGAAATTCTGGAAAAGCAGCTCCAGCATACGGGGAGGCAGACCCAAGACGGCCCGGGCTGGGGGTCAGGGCGGTTAGTGGGGAGTGGGGGGAGGTAAGAACACTGCAGACCGCGGCTCCAGCATACAGGGAGGCAGACCCAAGACGGCCCGGGCTGGGAGTCAGGGCGGTTAGTGGGGGGGGGGGGGTGAGGTGAGAACACTGCAGACCTTGTGGTAGCAGTGGTTGCAGGAGACCATACACCTGTCAAGAGTTCATCAACCCATAGTTAACTCCAGCTATCTTACTGACTCTCTGGATAATGTTGATCTACAATCATGAAAACAAATGGGAAACTACGGCATCTTCAAACAAGACAGAACTGTTTTCACCTGCAGACGGGAGCGCTGAGGCTCAGGGAGGAACAAGACCATCAGAAAGTGTGAGTGTGTGGTCACTGCAGGTGGCCTGGAGGTGACAGCACCGTGTACACACAAAAGCACAGATGGCCTGGCATGAGCTGAGGGGAGACTAGCTTTTACAGCTGTGTGATCACAATGACAGGCGACTTCCCACACAACAGCTACGCTCAGGACTCTACTCTTAAACGGAAACTGCCACCAGAAAGGTGGGTCAAGGGCTCCAGGTGAGGCACAACCTGTCCTCACTGCGGCCTGTTGTGCTCTGCCTGGCAGCTGCACTCAATGGGGAAACACTGCCTGCAGACACACTGCCCTCTGCCTCAAATGACCAAAACCCTGGGCTGGGCAGAAATGAAGTTAGTGCCACAGAGAGAGACTGATGTGCCCTGTGCTGGGCGTGCAGGCCTTTGTTCTAATGACAAAGGCCAGCGTGCTGGGGCCACTGTGAAGAGAACGGAAGGAGTTCATGTGGCATTCAGGCACCCCATGGCAACCTCCGAGTCCTGACATCTTTTCTCCAGTACTCGCCTGTGATGTCCCTCAGGGTTAAGAAAAAACCATGGGCTTCCTGTAGGAGTGGTGTGTCAAGCACAGAGGTAACTGGCACCTTCCACCTGTCCTCTGCCCTTACAGGGCTTAGAGCAGAAGATGCCTAAGTGACCCACTAGAGGTGAGGTGATGGGCAGCGGCGACCGCCGAGCGAGGCCTCTGGGTGGCAAGCAGAGATTCCGTTTTCTGTTTGTCAGTGCTCAAGACTCCCTCCAGCTACTGCCCCCGTCTCCACTGTTCAGGCCCTGGGCGTCTGTCTGTCTCAGTCCATCCTAAACCACCATCAGGGAGGGTTGCTCAGAGGACTGTGACCAAAGCATGCTGGTCAATTGCTGGTTTCTCAGAGCATTGGTGAGCCATGCATGCTGATCAATTGATGGGTTTTCACCATAAAGAGCTGCTACAAGGGCACTGGAAAGAAACCTTTAAAAACAAGCCTGTGTCTTTTAATGAGTAATGAAAACTAGTCCATGTTTTGACTCTGTCTGGGCAGCAAAGGAAATTACAAGTGTGGTCCCTGCGCCTGTGACAGAGAAGCCCACTTATCTTCCTGAGTGAGTGTGTGCTGGGGCGGGGCAGGGCTCGGATGCTCACTGCAGTGACTCCCCTGCGCTAGTGACTGTACAGATGACTCACCCACTCCGCATTTACAGTTCCCTGGCTCCTAGAAGGCAGATGACAATACTCACTCTCCAAGGGCCCTTTAGAAAGGAAACAGATACAAAGCCCTTGACACAGGACTGGGCACATACCAGGCATTCTGAAAATGTTTGCTTTGAAAGGCTGTAACTATAAAAACCATGTAGTTTCAAATACAGAATCAAGCCCACCCTAGGGCAGGGGGCACCTGAAGGCTATGCGGCCCTGTAGCCTCTGAAGCACCAGAGGTAGCAATGGCAGCTGCGCTGCTGCAGATGCAGCCATTAGCTCTTTAGAATGTGTTTACACAATCGATGTTAATCATGAATAATTTTTGTACACTCTGTGCCTCCAGTGATCAGAATACTAACAGCCTTGCAGATCAGGTTCAGCATCCGTGAGATCCCTAGAGCTTTCTGGGAACCCTAATATTTCTAGCACTGTTTAAGCGTTTCATTACTTTGTTTCAGGGCTGAAAAATGTCCCTTAATTTGCAAGCATGGATCTTGCTGCCACTCTCTCAAAGGACTCGGAATATAAATATGCGCTGCAGCAGCAACAGGCTTATTCATCAGGCATTAGGTGAGCACAGATAATTAGAAGCAGTGGAGGGGGCCCAAGGGGGCTCACGCACCCTTCCTTGCAGACACAGCAGCTTATCAGAAAACAAATGCCTTCCCTAGCTTTGCGGCCCTGGAGTTAATGGAACACCCATACGTGCCTGTGGCAAGTGCAGGTAACTGCTGGGCCACAGAGGGGCCACACTGGCACCCTGAGGCTCACATCTGGAGGCAAGCCCTGGAGCTGACTCCGGTCCCCACCATCTCCACCTGGCAAGCCAGCAGTGTGTGGAGCTCAGCCCTTCTCCAGTGATAACAACCCAACTCAGAGAGGACTTCTGACTGACGGATAGTAGAAGAGGTGTCACACCCAACTGTCATGAAGGTGGTCTGTGGTGTCACTCCTGCTTGGTGTACAATGAGGTTCTCACTCCTATCCTCAAGAGCAAAGGAGAAAGAACAAGCCAGCCTCCTAAGAGCACAAGAGTGGCCCGTGGTGCCTTCAGGGGCTCTTACTTGTAGCTCGTGCTACAATTCTCACGGGTCATGGCTCAGTGAAATGCTGCCCTGACAGCCAAGGCTCTCATCTGGAAGCATTCTGTCAGCAGAGCCCTGAGCACAACACGGGTGGTTGGTGTAAGAAACAAGTGTGAGTGGCAGAAAGGACGCATGAGAAAGGACACAGGTGGGAGTGCTGCTCAGCTGCCTACTGCTGGCTCCAGGGAGAGGTATGTGGGGAGAGATGCCCACTCCTTGCTGGGATATTTTATCACGAAGGAAACAAATGCAGCCAGAGGCCTGCTGTCCTCAGGCTGTCTGTGCAGAGGAACTTGCCATAGCGGCCAGCTGGGCTAGAACCAAAGTCACGCTCGTGTGTGTGACCAGGGAGTTAACAGAAAGGACTTCCCCTTTGATGAGATGAATGAAAGAGTGAGACTGTATGCAAGTGAATTTTCAGAATCTTTAAAAAGCTAGAAAACCAACTGCATATCTAAGCGAAGCCCGGCTGACGTTGTGCTTAAGTGCTGCCAGAAGTTTCCCAGCACCCACTTGTCCCTGTAAGCTCTTTGTAATTTCAGATCCCGGCCCCTTCACCTTTTCAGGCCTCCTGAGTTCTGCCGCGCAGGGCTTTCCTCTGTAGCCTCTCACCAATCTGCAGCGCTCAGGATTTCATTCAGGATAGTGAGCAGCTACAGAGTAAGTGGACTGAAACTCGGGACCTGGACAGGGAGCCACTGCTGTGTGCTCTGACAGCTGACTCAAACCATCTGTGCCAGCACTCAGTGTGGGCCCCAGGCCGGCACGCTCGCGGCTGCACGGGAAGGCCTTCGTGCTCCGTGTGTGAAGGCACACTGCACCTGGAGAAGGCACAGGCAGGGCCTGTAGCACAACCACGCGGGAGTCCATGCGGGCCCTGGCGTCAGAAAGATGATGGATTCCCTGTCAGCTGTAATGCAAATCAGAGCTGGAAAACTCAGAGCCCGCCACTCTGGGGCAGTAGACTAGCCATGGTGAGCAGGGGCACGTGACCAGTATGCCACCAGCCAATCACACCCACCTCACCCAGCAGCTCCCGACAGCACTGTCAATATCGTGCAAATGTTTTTATTAAAATCTCTCAACTACTCAAAAATTTATATATTTTGAAATATTTCATGGTTCTCAAACCATCAGCTATTTATACATTTTTTAAGAGAACACCCATGCTGCCTGGGTGGGTTGGCAGGGCCTTTGCTCTGGGGTCTGAGCACAGGCAGGAAGGCAGTCAGGGTGAACACGCATCCCTGGGTGTCCTACACAGACTCACCTGCTGCTCGTCCCCGGCACCTGAGGGCTCCGCGGAGACAGGCAGTCCTGGAGGCTGCATCCGACCAAGCTACTTTAAGTGCTGACTGTGCAGCAGAGCACCAAGCAACTAGTCTACGTCACTTCATCTCAGCCGAGTTTTTAAAGAGATAAAACTATCAGAAGGCTTTCTAAGTGTTTGGGGGCTGGGGCTGGCTTGGCCTGGCGGGCACTATACTGTGAGACGTGCAAGTGTGACCTGTAGAGACCTTCCTTCCTGTGTCCCCTGGGCAAGGGGAGTGGACTGACCGTCTGGAGAGCATGTCAAGCCCAGGAGCCTGCTCATGCTCTTAGCACTACAACATTGCTCCTGGGTCCTCCTTCCAGAAAGTGTGCCTAGGCTGCACTGCTGGGGACTTCCCGAAAGTGTGCCTAGGTGCACTGCTGGGGACAAGATACCATAGGGACACTGGAGAGACCCATGCTTAGCCAAGGGGCCCAGTGTTCTGCCTGTACAGCTTGTGCGCAGATGTATGATGATGCAAGGGGCTCTCAGATTGGGAAACCAGGTGGCTGCGGCCTCCAGAACCACCACGGGGAGACACAGCAGCAGCAGGAGAGCAGTGCCCCCTTTACACGGTGTCCATGGCCCTGCATCCTGTGTTACATCTCCTCTAGTCTTTCAGATGCTGAGCAAAGGATGCTCTACGGTTTGGATGTGCCTTGAGTGTGTCCCTAGGGTTTCAAGGGTTGACATTAGCCAAAGTGTGAGGTACAAGGAGGTTAACGACTGAATCCGAGCGGTGTGCAGGGGTAGGGTTAGATGACGTCAGTGGTGGAGCCAGAGGGGGGAATTCTGGGGACTTTAAAAGGAGACACATATGATCACCACACATACTCTCTTCCCTGTCTTACCATGTTATATGCACATCCTAGGGTCTCCTGCAGTAAGGCCTCACTAGGCAGCGCTCCATGACATTGGAGGTCCAGAATGGTAAGCTAACCAAACCCTCTTCTTCCGTGTTCTGTTTTGTGCAGTGCGTGTGTGCATGTGTTGTATGCAGAGCCCAGGACCTTGTCCATGTTAGGCAAGTGCCTAACTCCCGAGCTATGCCTCCAGCCTCTGTGGTACTGTATGTTAGAACCCCCAAAATGGCCTAATATAGGACATAAGCCTGTACATGAATTAAAACTTAAAAAAAAAAGCCTAGTTCTGCTCTACGCCCTGCTGCCTGGCTAGAGACAGCTCTGCTTTACTGCCTCTCATCACGGTGGTGAGGGGAGCCAAGAAGGCTGTGGCTGTGAAAACTGGGTCAAAGCTTCTGTTTGTAAAAAACTCAGCAGCATAGAGATGCACCAGTGGCATCAAGTGCCGCACTGGCTGTGCACCTGTGGACCAGGGACGTTGGGTGGACAGTACAGAGGCAGAATGCCACACAAGCACAGGGACTGCCTAGAAACCATTGACTATGGTGGGCACAACGATGACACAAAAGGGAGGTGGGCCACTCAAAACTGCCCCAAGTTGTGCCACCTGTCTCCCACACCCGCAGCCTGAGCACAAGCATCAGCTACGTCACCATACTCTCCCCGCAGCGGGGCTGCCTGCGGTGAGGCACAGGTTAACACCTTCAGTCAGCCTGTTAGCTAACTGCCAGCCTGCATGCCAGGGACCTAGAGTTACGGTCAGTTATGAGCTGCCTTGTGGGTGCAGGCAATGCTCCTAACCATGGAGCAAGAGCACTTAGCTGCTCAGCCTCAGGTTCAGTTTTCAAGGGTGAAGGCCCAGGAACAGAGTGGCTGGTTTTAGGGACACTGGTTTTCATGTGGTCACACCTTGGGAAAACTCCAGCATCACTCAGGCACTGAGGCTCCAGAAAGGATGAGCAAGGGTGGGGATAGGCCAGGAAGACTTTCCAGGGAACAGGTGATCTGCACTGCCCAGCCTTGTCTGCTGCACTGGCCCCTGGTCTCAGCAGCATCATTATTCTGCCCCCTGATGACGCGTGCATAACATCTGTGAGCAGTAAGAACACAGCAGACAGAACTGAACATGTGCCTACGTGTCACCATGCCATCCAGGGTCCTATAGCCACTTATGATGTTAGGGAAATCAGCAAACCGCCAGGTGCAGTGGCTCATGCTTGTAATCCCAGCACTCAGGGAGGTAGCAGTGAGTCACCACTCAGGGCGGATCTCTGTGAGTTCAAGGCTAGCCTGGTCTACAAAGTGAGTCCAGAAAGAAAATCAGCAAATGTGTTCCTAGGTCATAATCTCACACTAAAATGTTAAGAAAGACAGCTCAAGGGCCGGGTGTGGTGGCGCACGCCTTTAATCCCAGCACGTGGGAGGCCGAGGCAGGCGGATCAATGTGAGTCTCGAAAATTTTAAAAAAAAGAAAGAAAGAAAGAAAAAAAACAGCTCAATTGTCTACCATACTGTGACTGAGCAGGTGACAGCTAAGACTCTGCCTCTTTCCACTGTGTCTGACTGAGGGCAGCTTCCTCAGCTCCCGAGTGAAGGGTTACCAATGGTTGTGAAGCATCAGCCACCCAGCCACTGCCCACCAACAGCCCCATGCTGCTATGGAACACAGTGTGGCTTCTAAACTGCTGCTCGGACCACACCCTGCTTGGCAGAGGGGTTACTGAGCCCTCCTGGGCTCTGCTGGCACCCACTGATGAGGCACTGCTTTCCCATGCTATCTGCCATGTTTGTGAATGCATAGATGGTATTTCAAAAGCCAAGAGAAAGACTAGCCTTGAATTGCGTGTGGCGTCCACACTGCATTCTGATTACTTTTAGACTGTATTTTACAGGCTGCATTTTGTAATAAATATAGAGTGCTCTTTTTGTAAGATGTGCATGTGGTTGTGTGTGTTTATGGAAAAGTCAGAATTCCTCGATGCCGTTGTTTCCTCACCGGTTTCAAGTTCCTCCTTGCTATGCAGCTGAAATTAGAACTATAGTTTTTTTATTGGGCAACGCTGGGGAATCCAATCTAGGGCCTTCTATACAGTGACTGTGCCTCACCCTCACCCTCACCCCTAGGGCCGCATACTTCTTTGTGCATTCACCTTCAGAGGTTACAGCAATGGACCGTGCGTGCGTCCTAGTGCGTATCCCTCCCTCGCAATGGGGGCCGCCTGCGTGTGCGCGGCCGTACTCTCCCTGCAGGCTACACTGGGAGGCAGCAGCGCGGCTCTGGCACAGGTCGTGAGCTGGTTCCCTAACGCACAAGGCAAGCACTCGTCTGGGGATCCCTGGGGTAGATCTGCTTTTCCCACCTACTTTAATAAATTCAGGCCCTGGGTGTTTTCACATATACTACTATGTATCACACCTTGGAAAAAATCATCTGGCAAGTAATTTTGGAATATATGGGGTTCCCTCCCCAAGTTTTCCGTCCTTCTGACACAAGTCAGGATGGCATCAAATGCAGGCCAAGTTTAGTCATGAGACACTGTTTCAGAGCAGAGGAGTCAGAGCAGGAGAGGGGCAGACTCCTCGGTGGTGAGGGGACACAGGTTCTCACATGGCGCACACCCCGCCTCTGCTTCTGGAATGGGTTTACCCCAGACAGCACCATGGCTGAAGGTAAAATGGTGAGTGCAGAGCTTCGGCTGGGCCGAGTGGGCAGGACTGTGCTCTGCATCCTCGCAGCCTGCAGTATTTTAACATTCAAAGGAGCTGAGCTTCCTGTCATTTCCTCTAACCCTGCGCCGTCAGTCCCTCCAACACTGAGCACGTGTGTAATGATCATAAGCAGAGCCCCCATCAGAGAATACAAGGACAGAGCCACATCAAAGGGGAGAACCACACTGACGCACCCACGCTTATGCGGGGCCCTGAGGACATGGATGAGGACAAGGCTCAGATGCAGGAAGCCACCAGGGCTCAGATCTTACTTACTTTTCTATCAAATCCAGTGTGACTCCAGGCACCAGACTAACACACTTCTGCATGCAAAACCTGCAGAGAGAGGAGAGAACACAAGAGGCATAAGCGGAACCCTGAACACGAGTACAGCAGGGAGCCGGGCGTGGTGGCGCACGCCTGTAATCCCAGCACTCGGGAGGCAGAGGCAGGCGGATCGATGTGAGTTCAAGGCCAGCCTGGTCTACACAGAGAGTCCAGGACAACCAAGGCTACACAGAGAAAACATGTCTTCAAAACAAAACAAAATAAAAATACAGTAGTAAAAATACAAATCAAAGGTGGGGACAGGGTGGCCCCAGTAAACGAATACAGTGCTTCCTTAGTCCTGGCAGAGAAGCAAACACCATCGCCAGCCTGTTAAGACTAAATAGCAGCGCCTGGGCCAGCAGCATCAGGAGGAAGGGGTCGCATGCTCTCAGGGGAGCCTGGCCCCCAGAGGGAGAGCCACACAAGCCTGAGACTCAGAGCAGGACTCCAGCTGAGAACTGCTGAGGTGGACTGGACTCTCCACCCTGCCTTTCATTTTTTCTTTAAAAAACGAGGGGAAGGGAGGGGTGCGTAGTGCTGGGGGGTAGATGAGTGCCTTCAAGGCACACAAGTGTCACTTAGCGAAGACAAGGAAACAGATTCAATTATACCATCTTAATCATCAAAAGTCAAGGGAGCCAGAGCTGAAAGACTCTCATATGTGAACAAATCTACCCTCAGATGCAAGAAGGGAAGTGGCGGGGCCTTACCTAATTTGTGTGAGCTGACAGAAGGCAGGAAGCCATCCATTCTCCCCGCCCCCCACCGGTTACAGCCACTGGCACAGAACAGAACAGGATCAATGACATCATTGAGGAAAAAAACAGCTTGATGTTTCTAGTGGGAGAAATGTAAAATGCTTGAACTGTCTGTGTTTAAAATTAAGAGCAGTAGCCCCTTTCAAAAGCTGCAGCAGTAACACAGCACATGAGGTGGCCCTCCATCTAGGATGCAGGCGACGGTGCGTGGCAGCTCTTGGGCAGCCCACCAGCACTGGTAGAGAGCAATGGTGGGTACCCTCTCTCCCTGTGTCTCAGGCAGGAGCCAAGCCAGGACAGTGTGCAGCTTGTGCTTATTTCCCAGTCGCGATGACTGTGCCGTACACGGGACTCACCAGGACAGCATTTGTAAAATGCATGTCTACATATCGCCCACAGACAGTGTTCAGTACACAGATGAGGACACGGCCAGGAGAAAAGGATAAAAATCTTTATGGGTGAGTAGGTTTGGACGACAGAGGCAGCAGTGTGATAATGGGGCAAGAAAACAGAAAAAGATAAAGAGAACAAGCTCCTGCCTCGGACTAGGACATGGAGGGCTGCTGCCCAGCCTCGGTCTCAGGGGGAGAAAGTGAGCTTCAGGCTGAGCTGCCAAGGTTCAAAGAGCAGACCAAGAAACCCGAGGTTCCGATTTCTGACAGCAGGGACAGCCCCTTCACAGTCTACAGGAGCTGGAGGCTGAATTTAGCCAGGCTGGTGCTAGGCTCCGAGCTGGATCCTTCTGTTGACCTTCTGAGAGTTCTGCTGAGCCCCCTCCGGGCACCTGGCGTCCTGGGGCCGCACAGAGAGACAGTTCCAATAGTGTCAAGCTCTGCCGGAAGGTATGGCCAACAAGGGACACATTCTGGGGTCTGAGTTCTGTGTGAGCCACACTCATTGTTTTGTCTTCTCTACACAATGGATTTACTGACTGGGATATCTTGAGTCCAGGAATGACAGGCCCATTGGTAAGAGACTAAGGCTTTTGTCAACAGCAATAATAAACTCCAGACAAAATATTAAAAACTACCACTTGGTAAGTATAAAAACAAACAAACAGACAAACAAACAAATAAAACAAAAAAAACCAAAAAGAAAAACCGGAAGGGCTATACCCTGTGGGGCCGTACACTCACATAACAGGTGGGGCCTGTAGCAGCAGTCAGGGTCAGAGGTCAGCACTGAAGGCTGCCAGGAAATGGCAAGAAATAACCTAAGACTGGAGGGAGCCAATCTTCCTCACACACTGGCTGACTCATGGGCCACAGACAGGATGTGACTGCAAGGATCCCTGTGGCAACGGGAGGCTGGAAGTATTAATTGGAGAGTGCAGTGTCTCCTGTACCAAGAAGGGAGAGTAAGGCTCCGATTCCCCAATTAGAGGCCCTGACAAGCCCCAGGGCTTTCAATGGACTCCCAGAGGGAGCCTGCTTTAGTCACAAACTCTATTCCTGGATCAAGAGTGACACTTTGGAGCTAGGAACAAAGCCAAAGAGGTCAGTCCCACAACCAAGCTTCTGGCAAGCACAGTCCATCTTACACGGCTGCCACCCCTCCCCCCCATCCCAACTGAGCTGCCTCTGCTCAGCAAGGAGCACAAAAGCTGAGCTTTGCAACGGCTCTTCCAAAACCGGAGGTGCAGTGTCAAAGGTCAGAGGAAATATTGAAACAGACTCTAGAACTGATACACTTTACGGTTATAAAAACCTAATTTGATTATTGACTGCAAAATTAGCATTTTTACAATAGCACAAAGGCACAGTTCTCTTAAATATGGAATTAAAGCAAGGACATTACACAACTTTAAACTACCGAGGCTATGGTTACTGGAAGCGTGCTTACATCAGAACGCAAACTGCAAAATCCCTTCACCAACAGCTTCAGTTCTCCACACCAGAGCTAACAACTGCCGTCACCTTCACACCTTTTTACTTCTACATGAGGGTGTTCCTCCACAATGAAGCCCAGGGCCTAGGCAAGAACTGAAGAAACAAAATGACTCAGTGTTGGCCATTGTGGCGCACACCTTTAATCTCAGCACCTAGGAGACAAAGGCAGGCCGAGCTCCACACGTTTCAGGCCAGTCCTGTCTGCATACCTAATTCCAGGACAGTCAGGGCTACATAGAAAGACCACCTTAAAAAAAAAAAAAGACTCAAATAATCCATTAAAACTGGCTGGGTATGATGGCTCATGCTTGTAAACCAAACACTTGGGAGGCTGAGGCAAAAGGATCATTTCAAGTTCAAGCCCTGCCTGGGCTACAAGACAAAAGCCTGTGTAAAATATTAAATAAAAAACAAATAACAAAATAGCTGATAAATAAATAACCATTTGGTGGTTATCGCCCCGTGTCTCACCTTCTGTTTGTTGCTGTGTATTTCTCACCGTGAAATAAGAACCATCACCTCTTACACAGATGGAGGAGCCCTGCACATAAGGGACACAAGAAAGAAGCTCCTGCTGGCTGGGAGGCTGAGACAGGAAGGCAGTTGAGCCCAGGAGTTCAAAGCCAGCCTGGGCAGCACAGCAAGGCCAGTTTCAACAAGTAAACCACACAAAGCCAAAACAAAAAACAACAAAGAGAGAACATTGTAAACAGCAAATAGGAAGCTTTTCAGAAGTATTGCTTTCCAAGAAACGAGCCGATTAAGCAGGAGGACCAGGGAGGACGGTGTGCCCCTTCCTGACGATGATGACAACTCACAGCCAGCCCCTTCGGCCCGGCCCAGCTGCTGTGGACCGTGAAGCAGTGGCCTTGGGCATGTGCAGCTTCAGAAGCTGGTCACCACGGAGCACAAGGAACACAGCTGAGGAGGACACTGGAGTCAGAGGGCAAAGGTGAAACCTGAGGTGTTGGAAGAGATGCAGGAGATGCGTTGACACGGAGCCTCTGTGAGGTGATGTCTATGAGCCCAGACCGAGAAGCCAGAGGACATAGCAGAGTGGTGCAGCACCAGCGAGAGGACCCTCTTGTGGCAGTTCACCAGGAGCCACAGTTTTGGACCAGGTGGCTATACAAACAAGGCTGAACATAAATTTTCTTTTTCCTTCTTTTTTTCTTTTGCCTTGCACAGCAGTCCTACACAGCAGCCAGAAACTGGGCTGCTTACCTGGCCTTCCAGCAGCCAGCAGGAGGGGTCATCACTTCCCTCAGCAGGCCAACTGCAGCAGCCTGCCACCAACAATCAGGTTCCAGCCTACTTTAATCCTTACACCAGAGGGGACCCGAGGCTAACCAATCCCTTTTCTATTTTCTGCCTCACAAGGAACTCTGATTCATTTTAGCTCTTTGTTTCTATTCTCTGCAGCTCCCCTCCATCTATAAAACCCTTTCTTCTGTTCCACTCACAGAAACGCTACTATAAAGCTGGGCAAAACGGAAAGGCAGAGAAATCTGGGGGCACACGAACAGGGAAGGGGCCCCTCACTCTAGGTCCAGTTGACCAATCACCAGCTGCAAACCTGACATTTGCTAGGCCCCTCACTAGAAACCCCACTTCTGAGGAAGGACACGTACTAAGCACCTTGTGCAGCCCCAGTGGCTCCTGATTTCACACTGTCATTACCAGAGCAGCCTCACCTATCAAATAAAAGAGAAAAGAAACAAAAGGATCTTAGCAGCCTCAGAGATGTAAGTGGTACGTGTGGCTAATGCTAAGACAGTTGCCTGTGTCTCCCCTGAAGAGCCTGAGTCACTGCCACACTTGAATGTGTCTTATTTTCTCAGAGAAGCTCAAAGCCTTACTCTTAGGTACGGTCTTTCTCCCTTAATTGTTTTTGCTTTCTCCAAACACTTGGGCTTAAGCCCCGAGTTTGGCTCCCAGCACCCACATGGCAGCTCACAGCATCTGTCAGTCCCAGGGGCTCCAGGGACAGCAGGCACACAAGCGGCATACTAGATATACTTGCACAGAAACACTGATGCACATTAAGTAAACAACGAATAAATAAACAATGCTAATCCTGTCACTTAAGCTCTCAGGAGGCTGAGGCAGAAGGATGACTGCCAGCTCAGTACCAGCCTAGGTGACATACTGAGCACGAGGCCAAATCTGGGGAACAGGGTTTTTCAAAGGAACAACTAAGCGCAATCTCTTAGCTGTTGTGATTTTTTCCTTGGTGCTAATTCACAAACTTGAGGCTTCACTTTCGACTGTACAGAATGGCTTTCCATTGGCAGCTTCTAGGCCTATAGGCAGGATTACACACATGAAGGGAGGCATTTGCTATCTTAGGTGCTCTCTCGGCTGTTGAACCAGATGAGCTTAAAAAAAAAAAAAAAAAACCTGAAGCCTTTCACTAGAAAGAGACATGGATGAGACACAGCCCTCAACCAGGGGGAAGGAGCAAGCAGCAAAGGGCTGCCCTCTATGCCCCATATGCTCTACCATTTTAGCTTTCTCTCAAATGGTTGACATCTGTCCTCCAATAAAGAGAAGGCAGTCAACACCTGATGGGAGGAGAATCTGCCAGGGCTAGCCAACCCCACAAAGCTTACACATCTGAAGGGTGCAAGCTCTCAAAGGTGCACCCCTGCCTCCCACACCCCTCCCCACAATTTCCCCTGGTACTATCAACAGCTGCTACTGACTTGGAAGAAGAGGCCAACACTCCTTCCTATGAAGGCACCTTTTTCTGGGGAGGAAACTTTAAACACAGGCAGAACACATCTTGCCTCATGGCATACTCCCACATGACAGGGTCCTACGTGGCAGGGCAGGGGAGCCTCTTGTCGGAACTGGCCCCAGTCTGTGACAGCTTCAGGCTCCTCACTCCTCGGTGCCCAACTGCTGTAGGAGGCACACAGAATCTGACCACTCTGACCCTCACGCCTAAGTTGGGCAATTCACAGACCACATAGACACACTTGGTGCTCACACCGACAGGGGTGCCACCCTCCACCTCTGCACAGACCACATAGACACACTTGGTGCTCACACCACAGGGGTGCCATCCTCCACCTCTGCACAGACCACATAGGCACACTTGGTGCTCACACCGACAGGGGTGCCATCTGCCTAGCAGGGAGAGTGGCCTTATGGTAGAAGCTTTAAATGAACTCTAGAACTTGTTAACAAAACAAACAAACCACATGATTCTTTTAAATTCCAAAGAGACAACTACTTAGCGTGAACTGTATGACCAGGCACCGCACTTTCCCCTTTGCCATCTCATCTGTTCTTCCTTTCTGCAGAAGCCTCAGACAAAGCTGTAGGCCTGCCATCAACAGGCGGTGGAGATGACGTGGTCAAAGCAGACCGAAGGGCACAGCAGCCCAACACTCCACCACTCGCCACTCAGTGGCAGCCAAGAGAAGCTGCTCCTAGCTGAGACTGGCCAGGGGTGTGCTGAGAGCAACACAGCATGAGGGGCTCCCAGCACAGGGACTGAGGTGTCGCCACCAGAGAGCTCTGAAACTGCGGCACGACTAGTGGCCCAGAGCCAAGGCCGACTCTTATCCAAAGTAAAAGTGGGAAAAGAAACTGGCTGGGAGAATTTCAAGCAGGCTGGGGCCATGCACTCACTCACTTCCTGTGCAGAGCGAAGGCCAGCACTGCAAAGGTCAGGTGAGGAGATGCAGACAGATGGATCTCCTTCCCTTTCTAACCCAACAACCCTTGTCCACAAGGGAAGTCCTGAGTGCTGAAGCTGGGACCCAGGCAAGTGGGGTTCACAGTTAAGCTCACATTTTCATTTTCGGCTAGGCCTCACGCAGGTCCCCCAGAAGACATCAACGTTTTCCTCAGCTGCTCTGAGAGGGCAGGTGACACAGGCCTGTAATCCCAGGTCTTTGGATGCTGATGCAGGAGGATCAAGACATGTGGGACAACCTGGGCTACGTGCTGAGGCCCTGGCTCGAGCAAGCAGAGAGAACTATCTATGAGGAAGCCCCTCTGAAGAAAATCCCCCTAACTTAAACCTAGACATTCTTGTTCCTCACCAGCAGGAGCAGCGAGGGGATGGGGACAGAGGCCAAGCCTTCAGGTGTGCCCCAACAGAGCCATCCTCAGCCTCTCACTAAAAACGTGAACATTTCTCAGGGATTTGTTTTTTGAGGTGGGGGGGGGTCAGATCCAGGTTTTACTCCTAACAACCCCACAGAAAATGAGCCATACAGAAGCAGGGGAGGGTGACCTGTGTTAGCGCAGAGGCAAAAGGCGGGGCCCAAGATGTACAGCCAAAGACAAAACAGTGTTCTCACCTGCCAGGAAACAAGAGCTAAAGCAAGAAGGAACCGTCCCTGTCCCCACCCGCCTGCATTGTGACCTCTGCTCCAACTCGGGGCAACCAAAGCTGCCACCCTCAGCCTAAGGCAGCTATGCCTACGCCTTCTATGCTGGCGTGTCCCCTGGACTGCCTGCCTGCCCTCTGCGGCTGGCAGTTTACATTTGTCATTGTTCCTCCAGCAGCAGATGTAGACGTTCAGAGGCCCCAGGTGAGAGCCCACACTCCCCTCCTGCTCACGGCAGAGCACATCTGAGCAGTCATGTCGCCAGCGTGGATTTAATGTCTCCTGATAGACCTTTCATCAATTATGCAGTTGGTAGGTGCCAGACACTCCGCCTGCTTTACGACGTTGAGCGCATTGTTTTAACAGAAGCAGATGGAGATGATGTTAATACAGCTGGTTTAGGACTTCGCATGGAAGTCCAGCCAGAGGCAAGGAAAACTTCCATCAGAGAGCAAGCTTCCTACAGCCAACGGCGCCTTCCAGGTTCTTCACTGCTGCTGTGTATTCTCCCCTGCCCCCACCTCTCTTTTGGTTTTTCAAGACAGGGTTTTTCTGTGTAGCCTTGGCTGTCCTGTCAAGGCTGGCCTCGGACTCACAGAGATCCACCTGTCTCTGCCTCCCCAGTGTGCCTCCACGCCCAGCATGAGCTCACTTCCTGGCAGCACAAATAGTGGTCAAACAACAGCCCCTGGGTGGGAGGTGAAGAAGTGCTGTGACAAGCCGCCAATATCTGATGTTCTAGAAGCAGTGGTCAATGAGGTCAGACTAGTTTCCAGCTAACTTAAATGTGTTTCCTGCTGTGCTGCACGCACGCACGCACGCACGCACGCACGCACGCACGCACGTGTGGTAACATCTGCCTTCTCCTCCTCCTCCAGCAGGTGGGGAGGGAGGCTGGTAATGCTTCCTCTGCTGCGCTCCTGGTCTGTGGCTTCCGCATCAGGTGCCTGAGGCTTCTAGAAGCAGGTGAGAACTCTGTAGGGAGGGGCAGACTTTCTCACAGTGATTTACACACTGTACCCTGCGAAACCCTCAAATCAGGCACCACCCAAAGAACAGCGTCTGCCCGTCACAGGCTGGGATGGACAGTTTCTTCTCTGAAAGTGACACATTTGCATGAGTGACCCAGGGTGGTCTCACCTTCCAGCTTCAGAGCAGCAGAGGCCAAGAGCTGCACTCCCTGCCGTGCTAGTACCATGCCTTGTGCAGAGTGTCCAGAAGGAGGGTAGGTGCTGTGCTCTGAAAAGAGGAGCAGGTGCCTTGGGCCACAGGACACTGCAGTTTATACTACTGGGCAAATGCTTACGTAATTCCGTCTATAAATACGATGGGATACTGAGCTAGAGTACCAGGTAGTAATAAGGAGCGGTCAGATTTAGCCTGGAGATCCTGGAAACACAGTATGAATGTGTATGAAATCCACCTAGCGCAATTATGTAGTGCGTAGGTGGGAAAGGCAGACACCATGAAGCGGTAGCTGAGCCTTCTCGTTGCTCACAGCAGCACGGTGTGCAGAAGTGAGGAAGAGGAAGGCTGCAAGTGAAGCACTCCTGCCTGCGCGCCCTCTCCTCACACAGCCCCATGCTTGTTTTTGGCTCTCAAGTGCACACGGCAGGGAAGAAGTGATGCTCGGCTGGAACAGAGGCCCCTCGTTGTCAGCTGGAGCAGCCTAAGGAGTCTGAGAAGTAAACCAAGGGCCTGAAACCGGCCCAGGCAGGGAAAACAGGTGATAGGGAATAAGCAACCCCTGAAGGATGTGTCAGATGACGGAGTCCCGAGGGAGTACGTATTTTTGGCATGAGCAGTGTCAAGGACCCTAATGCCTCAGACTCCTAGGAATTGGCAAAGCCTTTCCCAGGACAGACTCAGGGTTTGGCAAAGCTTCCTCTGGTCCCTGTGTGTTGACAGTGTGTGCAAAGTCTTGCAAGCACAGCATCCCCCTCCAGCATGACCGCAACCTGAGACTGCTCCCTACAGAGACTCTCATGGACACTAGCTGTTGACTACTGTGTGTGATAAAAACACACAGGTTGTACCGCCGTGTCTTCTGTCACAGCAGGCACAGCCCACCAGATCCCAGCTTTTCTGTCTGCCACATCTCTACTCCTGCATCTTTCCAGTCAGCTTCTCAGCACCAAGCCCCATAGGACGCACCACAAGCCAAAGAGCAGAGGCAAAGGGAGAAGAGTGGGCTCGGGAGGTGGCTGAAGATGCCTGCATCACGCTGGACAAGTGAGTTCCATCTGCAGGACCCACACACTGGAAGACAGGGGCGCCCCCACCAGCTGTTCTCTGACATGTGCACCAGGGTGTACACACGCCCCACCCCCAAGTATAATGCAAAGAACAAACTTTAAAAATGGTCACAAAGAAAGGAGTAAAGGCTGTCATAGCCCCCCAGACCCCACCATGCCTGAAAAAAACAGGGCCCCTTGCAGGGGGTGTTGTGGCTTTGCTGCCAGACAGCTCACACTGCAAGAAGTGGTAGCAGTAAGAAAGAAAAGGAGGGCATGGCCCCATGTAAGGGCAGATGCAGTGCCTGGACAAAGGGACGGTACACCAAGAGTGTGAGTGAGTGAGAAAAGCCACACTTTTAGAGAATGATCTGACTGTTTAAAAGCTTTCCACGCCAAAGGGAAGAGAAAAAGAGGGCTAATATCTTAAAGATGGATGCTGTTCCTGTGTCATCTTGTGCTCCCGCCTTGCAGCAGGAGTCCTCCCGGGCCAGCTGTATCACACACTGTGAGGGGCAGCCCCGGTCAGCCCACAGCGGACATCAGTTGACTTTAGGGAAGCAGCAGCAGGCCACGGGGAAGCCAGGCAGGGTGTGTACCCAGTGAGCTCAGCTCTAAGGCAGGCTGCAACTGGTCCCCAGCCAATCACACGCGTGTGCATCCTGAGCTAAGGCAAAGGCGCATGGGAAGCTCCGTGTAAATTACAGTGTATTACACTACTCATACACACAGGCTGACACCAACCTCACAGCTGCCATCCCATGGGACTTCCTGGGCTGCCACACTGCTCTCTACTGCTGGGAAGTAGAGAACCGTCCTTACAGGGTCACAGGAAAACTGACTCGCCCTAGGGCAAGAATGGACCAGGTAACACTCAGACCCACAGAGTCACACTGACGTGGGCTGTTTCTAATAGACCATCAATCAGTGCTCCCTTTGTGGAACAGGTGACCAAGCAAAGGAGTCTGTCTAGCAGGATAGCACCTGCAGGGACAGGCCTACCACCCTGGCCACTGAGCGGCCTCAAAAGCAGCCAATGGCCTGAGGAGAGCTTTGTGGCACAATGAACACAGCAGAACCCAGCCAGCAGAGGGCCATCGCACGCCTAAGCGTTCAATTCCGACTCTGGCCAGGAGTAGTGATTTCATCAGTCCTCCCTGTATAAAGGCCCCAGTGCCTTACCTTGGAGGGTGAGAGGCACACATCAAAAGAAAGGGAGGTGCTTTCCAACAAGCCTCAAGGCTAACAATGGGCATGGAAGTGAGAAAGAAAAAGAAAAAGTGACCCATAAAGGGATGAGATGTTTTAAATGATGCATCTCCATGCACTCACAAAATATACTGCCCCACACTAGCACACATATTAAAACCTACTGCTGGAGTACAGCATGGTGACACAGGTCAGCACCTTTCACCTGAAGAGCCTCCAGCAGTCCTCCCCACTAGGGTGGGGGTGGGGACAATGGTGACAAACTGTGGCGAAGCTGTAACATCAGGAGCCATAAACAGGGCCCAGTCAGGTGACCTCATTATCACCAACAGCCATTCAGCTCAAAACGCACTGCCTCTGACAGGGCAGATCTGTGACAGGTCCTCGTGCCTGCTCACACCGTGCTCAAGTGCTCTGCTCACCAGGAATGGCATGTGCCCATGCACAGAGGTGAAATTATTAAGTCACAGTGGTGGTCAAGACCAGGACTTGCAAGTCCAGAAATCCTGGGTTCAAATCCCAGCTCTGCAGCTAGCCAAGGAGGACTCGGTAGTCAACTTCTCATATTCAGCTGCTTGTAACTCATAAAATGAGGACAGTTGACATTTAAAACCAGAATTACAGAGATTAAACAAAACAGCCAGGTGGTGGTGGCGCACACCTTCAATCCCAGCACTCAGGAGGCAGAGGCAGGCGGATCGTTGTGAGATCGAGGCCAGCCTGATCTACAAAGTGAGTCCAGAATAGCCAAGGCTACACAGAGAGACCCTGTCTCGAAAAACCAAACCAACCAAACAAAAAAAGCCCCAAACAAACCTGTGATTGGTATACAATGGAAACCAAACACGTTAGTTTCTTTCACACACTGGCTCATCAACGACAGGCAGCTCGAGGGCAGTCAGGCGCCTGAAGTGCAGCTGCGCCTTTGGTAGACATGCTGGCCTGGGAGTGAGGAGCAGGCAGAGGCGGCGATGCTGAGAAGCCCCACGAGGGAGCAGACAACCTATGGAAGGCCAGGGCCGGAAGGGCAGTTCCAGGGCCAAACAGGGTCACAGGCTAGACCTGGGCGACAGGCAGAAGCACCTGGTCACCGACATCTGGGCAGGTTCTGTGTACGTAAGAGTCAGCAGCAGGGGCTGGTGAGGCGCTGTAGCTGGCAGAGTGCACTCCTAGCACGCACGAAGCTCAGGTTCACACACACAGACACGACAGCTTGGCCTTCAGGGTGTATCATCAGGGAGCCACTCTCGGACAGGCTCCTTAGGGTCCTGTCGCCGTAAGTACTGTGAGGTCGATCCAGAGAGCCTGGAAGCAAGCGTCTCAGCTCTGCTCAGGCACGCTGCCAGTTCTTACGCCTAGTGACTGGGGACAGTTCCAAACACACCCGAGGGGAAAGCCACGTCTCCCAAGGCAGGTGGGCAGGCACAGTGTGACCCGCACCCGTGCCACACCTTCCCCACGCCAGAGCATCTCCCACTCCTACTTCCCTTAGTTGTCCTGCGTTGCCTTGCCCTTTTCCTAGCTATTTACTTGGGGGGGGGGTGGACATATGGATGAGTGACATGCACGTAGTGGGAGTGCTTTCCTCCTCTGCACTGTGTGATGCCCAAGCAGTCCTTGGCCCTCACTCCTGTGAAGCGGGGCGGAGATGGTTTCTGCGTCTTCTGACTCTCCCAACCATGAGTCTCCTTTGAGTCTGAGGTGGAAGGGGGCCCCAGATCTCAGCTGCTTTGAGCCAATGGCATGGCAGCATGCATGGCTTCTTAAAGAATGGCTCGTAACTGAAAATGTTATCTTCATATAAAGAAGCTAATAATATAAACTGTCTGGACTGGGTGCTTATTCCTTGGCAGGGCACTGCCACACTGACCCTGGTCTACACCCCACGCTCTCCTATTTAGGCTTTAATTTCCTGGATGGCTATCACGGTCTGAATACACACGTTCCCCTGAATCGTTCAACAGACGCTATAATCTGGCACAGGCCTTGGGAGCAGCTCCGTCCTGAGAGACTGCAGTCATCCAGCCAGGCCTGGCTCTCGTCCCTCAGCCAGCTTCACCGCCATGTGAGGACACTGCTTTCCTGCTCTCCGGAAGGCGTCTCACCCTACACTCACTATACTGCACCGCGCTGGTGCCTCCAGACAGCCAGCAATACATTTCTAGTATTTCTAAGTCACCATGTCTTGAATGCAGGGATGGCAGGTGAGCATACAACGATATAAATGTGATATAATTGAGTCAGTCCACATGGCACCGGGCACAAAGCTTCACGCTTAGGGACCTCACCCTGTCTCTCGTGTCCTGGGGACCATCTCCGCCCTCTGCCCCTCAAAGGTCCTGCTGCACTGGGCTGCCTCTACCCTCTAAGCTGACTTGAGGTCTACGGGCAGGACAGCATCTACACAGGGTGCCCTCCTCCACCTGTTCCCTTCAGTACAACCTCTTCCGGCTGTTGGAAGCCCCAACAAGGAAGACACTATGCTCCATTCCCTTCTTGCCACCCAAGCATTGGCGGAAGCATGCCCCTCCTCTTCAAGTCCCCATTCCCAGCAGACAGCTACTGGGACTCAGAAGTCCTCATCAGCCGCGTGCACGGAGGCTACCTGCAACACAGCTGGTATCACCCACGATGAAGAGAAAGGCTAGCCAAAGCAAGAGCTAGTGCCTACCTGCGGCAGCTCAGCACGCGGTGCGTGCGAGTGGCTTCTGAAGCCTGTTTAAGCCTGTCCTGTGTCATGAATACGGACAGCAGTCTCATGGACAGCAAGAAGCCAGGGAACAGTCCTCTATGATAGCACACGCTGGCATGCCAAAGATGTCATCTAGGACGCACCTCAGTGCAGTGTAAGTAAAAGGAAGTGAGGCAGCTTCTACATCCCACCACGGGGAAAGTGCCACCACTCACTGACACAGAGGTCACGAGCGTCCATTGCTGAATACACACCCCACCACGGGAAAAGTGCCACCACTCACTGACACAGAGGTCACGAGCGTCTATTGTTGAATACACAGCTGTGTACACAGAAGCTTTGAAACATGGCAATATTACTGATGAAAGCTGTCGGCCTAGGCATACTCTGCATACATAAATCAGACAAGCAGTCACACTGACCTTAGAATGCCAAGAAGTGTAGTCTGCAGACACAGACTGGCCAGTGTGCAGCCATAGTCCACTAGTGCAGCACATACAAGGACCAGTGGCGCTTTAACAGGAAAGGCTGTGAGTCTCCTCTCTGGCACTTCTATGGGTGGTGAGAAAGAAAATAGCATTGCCAGAGACAGAATGAGACGGCTCTGGACTTGCGTGTACTTGGTGTGACATGTACACTCTGCAGCAGCGAGACCCGCGGACGCTGTGCTAGGCCTGGGCCTTAACGCCTCCTTGACTGCTTCCCACTTCATGCCATCCTGCCGGTTGGCCTGGACTTGCGGTAACTGCGGTACACTGGAGCAAACGTGGGCTTCTGTGCTGACCGGATTAAGCAGGCAGGGTCTTGTCTTGGCTCCTTCCATAGCAGCACCACAGCGACAGCAGACACCCAGCAGCAAGGGCCCCAGGCAGGATGCCACCAGGAGCCAGACAGGTGGCACAGCTGAAGGTCAGAACGTCTGCTCTGGGTCTGTCCTTCTAAGTTCCCAGGGGATGAGCCCAGATGTCCTCATCCTGAAAGCAGGGCTGGTGTCATTCAACCGCCCATGTCTGTCGTACGTCAGCCGTGCAATCAATGGTGCGGCTGATGCTCAGTAACCGGCAGCAATTGTTGTTAACCAAATCTTAAATTTCGATTTAAATCTTAGAAACAGTGGGGCAAGGAGATGCCGTAGCAGATGAGAAAACTAGTATACAGACCATGAGGAAAGCAGAGCCCAGGAGTCAGGCTCCCGACCTCGTCTCTTTGAATCTTTGTTGTCGGCTGCAGCCTCCCCTGAGCCTTCTTCCTTGGTCCTCACTTTCTGGCTGCATGCTCCAGCTGCATCTTGCTGTTCATGCTCTCACTGGAGTCAGCCTGAGTATTTCTTACTTTTGATGTATTTTCAAGTTGCACAACACGACTCGGCACACTGCTGTAACCCTAGCCTGCAGTTCCAGGCCGGACTGAGGTCAGCACTGCTGCCTCAGCATCAACAGCAGTGATAAGCTAATTAAGCTAACCAAACACAAGTCAAGAGAGAGCATTTCTTCTTTAACCCAAAGCCGTTTCCTTCTGGGCATCGTGTACACTGGCGTTTTAAACCCAGGTTTCAGGCACAGCACATCTCTCCCAGCACGCCTCTGCGCCCTGGCCTTTCACTGCTGAGCTCCAACTGCACCATGGGGTCAAGAGCAGAGAAGACATAAGGGAGGCGCTGGACGAGTCACGTCTCCTGTGCAGAACAGGTGCGGTTCATCTCATGATGGCACAGTCTTTGCTGGACACGTGGCCGGGTGTGCAGCTACCAAGTGGGATGATAATCCTAGAGTTAAAAATCCCGCTTTTGCTGGAACTTTCTACTGTTGGGGGCATTCTGACCCCGCTGCTGACTCAGCTCCTCCTCCCTGTCTGCCTGGAGGTCTCCCCTCTCAGCTTTCCGATGTGTCAGAGTCACGCTGTCAGGACACTTGTGCCCTCCTGTGTTCCTACTCCTTTTCCACTGTGACCCTAGCCTCTGCTGGCTGTTGCCTGTCTTAACGCGGAGTCCCGCACCCTTATGACTTGGTGCCATAAAGAACAACTGCCACTCATTTTCAGGCAGGTAACCACTCTCAGCTGAGCTCACTCTGCCATCTGAGTGCATTTTCTAAGGTCTATCCCTGCCCCGCCCCCCCCTTTTCCCCCTTGGTCTTCCTACCATCTTCTGTACACTGGCCTTCATGCCTCAGAGCGCGATGTCTCTAGCATGGTGAGATGTACTTGGTTTGAGAGAGGTCTTCACAGCTACCTTTCTTTCTTCTTGCCTTTCCCTTTCCCCAGTGGCGTCTCCACAAAGGCAACTCATCTTCCTGGTCTCCTAGCTCTTTTCTGAGTAACTTTCACCCACATACTGCGTTCTCTATTGAACATCCTCATTTTGAGCCACACAGAAGAGCAGCTAGGTCAACCCGGGCCAGGGCACAAGGGCTGCAGTCAGAAAGCCCCTCAGCCTGCCCGTGCCTGTGCCCTGAAGACTGTCTTCCCTGTGCCCGTCCCTACTCCACCCCTGGTGGGAACGTAGCCACTGCAAGAGTATCACACTGAGCTTCTTGTTGTGTGTGGCTCCCTCTAGACTCCATGATCGACTTTGCTGTCCCCGTGGCGCGTGGCGTCCAGGCTCACTGGTGGACTCCGCAGCCCAAGCCACTCTGAAATTCTTTAATTCTTTTTCTTATGACCAAAGTCAAGGCTTTCCACAGCACTGTGTTCTCCATTGTAAGAGCAGTGTGATGTTCGTCTTTTTATAAAATTATTTATTTATTTTCATTTTATGTGCATTGGTGTTTCGCTTGCATGTATGACTATGTCAGAGTGTTAGATCTTGGAGTTATAGACAGCTGTGAGTTGCCATGTGGTTGCTGGGAACTGAACCCTTGTCCTCTGGAAGAACAGTCAGTGTTCTTAAGCCACTGGGCCATCTCTCCAGCTCCCATGATGTTCATCTTAATTGAATGGAAGCAGAGACTGGGATGTGAAGAGTCTAGTTAAGCTTGGGAGAAACATCCTCTGAGCGGCCACATGAAAAATCTTACTGCTTTGGTGGATCAGGGGCCACTCAAAGGCCAACAGGGATCCGTGGAGGACCAGGAGAGAGCTGGTTTCCAGATGGTGAAGCCAATTTCTCACAGGAGACTATGAAGGACCAAAGTCAAAGGACACTACTGCAGCACTGCAAGGCGGGTCAGCCAGACAACTGGCTGTGCTTGTTCTTCTGGTTTTCTTTGCTTTTCCGAGACATGGTCTCACTGTGTAACTAAGCTGGACTCAAACTCAGCAATTCCTCTGCATCAGCCTCTGGCAGGCAAGGCTTCCAGTCCCCTCCCTCCTTCCTTCCCGTCTCTCTCTCTCTCTCTCTCTCTCTCTCTCTCTCTCTCTCTCTCTCTCTCTCTCTCACACACACACACACACACACACACACAATCTAAACAAAAACCAGGTGGTGATGGTGCATGCCTTTAATCCCAGCACTCGGGAAACAGAGGCAGGTGGATCTCTGTAAGTTTGGGGCCAGCCTGTCTAAAAAGTGAGTTCCAGGACAGCCAGAACTACACAGAGAAACCTTTTCTCAAAAACAAAAACAAACAAACAAACAAACAAACAAAAACCACAAAAAGAATCTAACCAAGTGTGTGTGTGTGTGTGGGGGGGTCCTCAGTGGTGAGGAGCACACACTGCTCTCCCAGAGCACCTGAGTTCAATCCTAGCACCCATGTCAGGAGGCTCACTACCACCTGACACTTCCATTCCAGGAAGACTCTCACCACCTCTGTTGGCGCACGCACGCGTGCACACACACACACACATATACACACACGTGTGTACACACTTTATCTTAGTTAATTCTCAATTGCTGTGACAAAAACACCTTAACAAAGGCACCTTATCAAAGACAACATTTAACTTGGGGCTCGGGGTTCCAGAGTCCATGGCCAGCATGGTGGGGGGCATGGTGGAAGCAGGCAGACCTGGCACGGGAGCAGTAGCTGAGAGCTCACACCACGCTCCACACTCGCAAGGCAAAGAGAGCAAACTGGGAAAGGCCTGAGCTTCTGAACCCTGAGCCCACCCACAGCGACACTCCTTCTGCAGCAAGGCCACACCGTCTGAGCCTCCCTAACAGTTCCCCCAACTGTGGATGAAACAGCCCACACAGGAGCCTGCAGGGGACACCCTCGCTCAGACACCACGGAGCCTGAACTAGACCCAGCCGTGGGGACACAGGAAGCCTGTCCTCTAGCAGAGCTGCTGAGTTTCAAGATTCCTCAAAGGACAGACAGCTTAATACTATCAAAACTACAAATCTTACATTCACAGAAGCAACCCCTACTGATTCTGGGCTTAGAAACAACACAACACAGGCGTTACCGCATTATCTGAAACGAGACATGATGGCAAACACCAGCTCACCTTCCTTACCCAGGCTGCATGCCAGGGCCCATCTGGCTGGGGACATGAGAGCAGAGACCCCCCTGCTGCAAGTGCCTTCAACACTGCACAGGTAGCACTTGGCTTAACTGGAAGGAAGGCACTCTTCCCAGTCTACAGTAAAGTTGTTGTTTTCATTAACAGACAGCAGAACTTTAAGCCGCATGGTACAGTAGACAGTATCTCTTTACAGCTGGTCTCAGAGCGAACAGAATGCCTCTCAGTTAGAACTTCAGCTACACAGGATGAAGGTGTGTATCTAGGGTTCTCCTGCTATACTGATGCGTACGGGGAGGGAGGTGATTACTTACAGACTATTACAACTGTTCACTTAAGAAACACTGAAAACAGTTCTGAAAATAAGAAGGACTGAGGCAAAAATGAGGGGGAAAAAATCAGAATAATGACCTCCAGGAGGCACTTCCTCACCAATAGGCTCATCAGCACACCTGCTGACTGACAGCTGTCACTCACTCTGTACAGGGAGCTCCGCTGCAGCTGCACCGTCTACAAAGCACAGCATCGGTCTTTAGCAACTTCCTGTATATACTATCAGGCTTCAATACCATCGAGGGGGAGGGGGAGGGGGAGAGGGAAGGAGGGGGGAGAGGGAAGGAGGGAGGGAAAGTCCTGAGCTTTCTTTCCTAGGTCCTTTGCTGTCGTCAGTTGTTTGCAGATTCTGGTTCCATGTTTGTGCAGCAGAAACTGGCAAACTGCTGCTTACAGATCAAACCCAGCCCAATGGTTATTTCTGTTAATAATGTTTGCTGAAGCCCAGCCACATGCATCTGCTGACATCCTCCTGCCCCTGGCTCCTTTCCGCTACAACAACAGAGCTGGGCCTTCTAATCAAAGCATGGGGAGCACTGATGGTGGCCTTTCGCCTGCCTTCATCTCCATGACCCTGAAGCCTCAAGCCTGAAGCCCCGCGCTGGCTTGCTAAGCATGGAGAGTGCGATGGGAGGTTTTTGAGGCTCAGAAAGGCGACAAAGGCTGAAGAGTAATAGGTCAAAAGCTGACCTGCTATTATAGTGCTGCTATTCTTTGACGATAAAAATCTTGGTCACTCCCTCCCATTTTGTAGTTCTCATTAATTCATCCCCCTCCCCCTTGCTCCAGGGTCTCCCTGTGTAGCCCTGGCTGTCCTGGACTCACCTTGTAGACCAGCCTGGCCTTGAATTCACAGAGCTCTGCCTCCCGAGTGCTGGGATCAGGCACACCACCACCGCTGGCTCTACTAAAACTTAATGCTTACTTAAATTTAAGTATGTCCTCAGTCCAAAAGGGGTTTCAGGCAGCTAAGTGATGACATGCGTCTTGGGTAGGCCTTGCCACTGTGGCGTGGCAGGCCGTGCAGGACAGGCACTGGAGCGGCATGTCAGGAAGGCACGGGGAGTCCTGGCTCTGTGGGCTCCTGTGTCTCCTTTTTTCTCGCCCTCTTTGCACATCCAATCACCTGCCTAGAAAACTGGGGGGCAGGGACGAAGCCTGCAGGCTGTATACACGGAATACCCGCAGAGCTGGTGCCCCATGTCCATTCTGGATCCAGAAAGCACTCAGAAAAGCTGGGAGTCTCAAGGGGGAGGTAGAAGTGGCCATGCAGCCAGCTCCGTGGGGCCCACTGTGCCCCTGGCAGCTCTGACGCACACTACCAGATACGATCACAGCCTATTGAGGCTCATGGCCTCCCTCGTCATTGCCTGGATCGTCATCTTAAATACAATTCTCCAGTAATGCCCCACATATACACTTTGGGTGATCCTTTAGTGCCCTAGGTGGTGAGTTCATTCAGTGTCCCCACAGCCTAACAAAGCCCTCCCCTGAAGCTTTGCAGCCTGGTGGGGCTGGCCTGGTAGTGCACACCTGTCTGGTATTCTCTGCTCCTCTCAATCCTGCCACGGGAACACTCCACTGCCACTGCCAGCTGCCACGGGAACACTCCACTGCCACTGCCAGCTGCCACGGGAACACTCCACTGCCACTGCCAGCTGCCACGAGGAACACGTGCTTATTCATGGCCTGGAGAAATACATCTGTCCCCTGAACACAGCAGCCTCTGGTGCCATGAATCTACTCAGTCCTTGCTTATGAAGTATCTGGAATTGTACATATTTTCTCTGTCTTGCATAAGGTGACTATTTTAAAAAAATCTTTCAGGCATGTCCCCTCTTCTCTGCAGGAAGAGGAAGTGTCCAAGGCGCGGTGTCTCACCTGCCCACAGTGCTCAGCTTGACCTCCCCCAGGACCACCCAGAGTAACACGCTCTGCTTCCAGGAAACGGACCAAGTGTTTAGGGGAGTGTATAAACACTCCTGGATTGCTAGGCCCGCACACAGTCTGGGGCACTCACTCCTAAACCTTTCAGTGATCACACACCCAGGGCAGCTGGAAAAACAACAACGTTCTCGTCCTGATAAATGAGAATGAAGATGACACAACAGTGCGGCTGTGAGGGAAGCACACTCTTCCATGAACACACTGAGCCTGGCCCAGTGCTGGGTCACAGTTCTCCCTGTGGCCCCTCGGCGGGAAGCCTTCCCAGCCTCTGCCATGCAAGCCGCCTTCCTTCCTCTGCCTCCCAGCGCAGCGCAGCTATCTGCTCTCAGCTGCCTTCCCAGCACAAGTCAGGCCTGCGTTACCTTTCATTTCAAACTGGACAGAACCAGCTCCTTTCTCCTCGGGCCCTTTGCTCCTCTTTCTTATGCTTACCAGGCTACCTGCACCCGCACACAGCCCCCCCCCCCCCCCGTACGTACACTGCACCCACACTGGCCGTTCTGCCCCTCTCAACACGTCCAGGTTTGAGGGATGCTGTATGCCCTGGGTATCTACTTCAGTTATGTGAGGCCATGCCACAAGGGGCAAAGGACAATGCCCAGGCCTGGACCCAGGCACACAGGTGGTGGTCCTCCTCCAGGCAAGGCAGCTCCCCAAAAAAGGTGCTGAGGCTAATCCTAAACTCTGGGTCCATTCTGCATAGGAATGAGAGGACACACCTGCACACTGCTGCAAGGGCACTTCCTTCCTACAACGTCAAGCCACCTGCCTCAGGCTGCAGTCACCCAGATGGGTCTTCCCAGGCTGAGCACACCGCTGCCACAAGCCTAGGTTTACACCTCTCTACAGCCGCTCTGCGTTTGGGAAGAACCTGAGTTTGGGCTGCGCAGCTGATGTGATGAAGACCCAGGGAGGCGTCTTACAGAGACTGCAGGGTGCAGAGAGAGTTTGGGGATTTTTGTTTCTTTAAAAAACACAGAAATAGCCGAGCATGGTGGTGCACGCCTTTAATCCCAGCCCTCGGGAGGCAGAGTTCGAGGCCAGCCTGGTCCACAAAGTGAGTCTAGGACAGACAGACAAGGCTACACAGAGAAACCCTGTCTCAAAAAACCAACAAAACAAAACAACAAAACCCCCAAACCACAGAATATGTTTTTATTTTTAATCCCAGGTGTGGGGTATGAGGCTGCTTCCCAGCAGCTGACTACGATTTACCTCGTGTCAGACAGGAGCGTGGTTTTGCCAACTGCAAATAGTTTCTGAGACTGTGTGACAATTGCAATTCTGAGAACTTTTCAGAGGGTACATAAACACTAGGGACCGCCCGCCAAGAGGCAGGGTGGGTTGTTGGTTGGTTGGGTAGTTGCACACAAAGAAGAAACAAGAAGAAATCAGCTGTCCTGGTGGTGAAGATCAAACTTGCCCAGGGACCTAACTCAGCACCCTAACCAGCAGGAAGAAGAAGGACCTAACTCAGCACCCTAACCAGCAGGAAGAAGAAGGACCTAACTCAGCACCCTAACCAGCAGGAAGAAGTCGGCTGATAGATAACATCATCCTCTTGCTGATCCCTGACCCCTGACCTTACTCAGGGATCTCTTTCCTCTCTATCCTTTCTTCTCTCTCATTTAGTGTTAGGGGTGAAAGGGTGGAGGAAGAGGGGTGTGGGGAGGAAGGAAGAAGAGCCCATAAGTAGCAAACAATGGCTGCAGCAGTGTCAACACAGCTGATGGCTCCCTGTGAAAGGGCTCTGCACACAGTAGGTATTAAAGACGAGCAGTGCAGTGGGGACACACACCACTTGCTGGGAACGCCAGCAGCCATGGCATTCTCTAAGGCATGTACAGCACATCTCTTTCCTGGGAGTACTCTTCTCACTGCTCAGAGTGAACCCAGAGACTACACTGCAAGCAAGAGCTGTAGTGACTTCCTTCAGTTGCCCTCCTCCTTCCTAGTGAGGGGACTGGCCGGTGAGTCTAACCTCAGCACTATTCCTGGCTTCTCCCCCTTAGTGAACACGGATGGGCAAAAGGTGATTTTGGACACCACAAGCAGTAAACTGCGTCTGACCAGATCCAGGGAAACAGCGCCGTCTGGCCTCAGCCTAGACCCAGGCACACACCCAGCTCCTGTGGCATCAGAACACAGGACATACTGCTGTGACAAGGACAACAGTTGGGGACCTGGAATGGGGACCTGGACCGCACAACACTTACCAGCGCAGAGCAATCTTGATGGGAGTGGTGAGGCAGGATGTGAACAGGTCGGCTGGGAGGTCAGGGATCATGGGCAGGAGCTCGTGTGCCTCACAGGCTGCCAGCTGGATGCAGTTTTTCATTGACGGAGGCAAGGGCATCTGGGCAAGCGGATGGTTTGGATTAATCGCAGCTACCTACAGGAGGGCACGGAAAGACAGTAGCTTAGCTGACACTCCTGGAGGGAACGCTGGGCACCAAAAAGGAAAACAGAGCTCTGTCCCTGGTAAGCTTTCCTCTGTAGCCCAACAGCCCAACACATGATGGTATCAGTGCTCATGTCACGCTGCCCAGCCTTTCGTGCTACATTCAGTCCCTAATCTACCATGAACTTATTTTGGAGGGTTTAATGGCATGGGAAGATGGCCAGAGGTATATAATATTGATGCTAAAAAGACATGAGGTCCACGCAGCATAGTAGTGTGCAGGCCGCCATCACAGAGACAGGAGGAAGGTGCAGAGTGTGTTCACAGTGAGGCAGGTTAGGTGATGGCTTTCTATGTACACCTGACTTCTCTAACTGTGCTACCACAAATGTGTACTCGTTTCAGAAAGGAGCCAGGTGGTTTGCATTGGCTTAGGCACAGCCTCTTTAAGGCAGGGTAAGCACACCATGTTTGGTTTCCTCAGCGGTATTTGCTGAGGCAAACGCCTGGACTGAGGCCGCACTGTATGGAAGTTTGGGAATGAAGACTAAAAAGCACTGCACACGTCAGTAGTGCACAGACATCTTTCCTGACTCAATAAAATCAAGTCAAACTGTCTCTTTTTGTTTCCTTGAGGTGGAGTCCTTGTTTTGTATCCAGGCTCATCCTGTGTGCTGGGGTTACACAGAGAGAGGAGGCTCCATGTCCAGCTGCCAGTGCAGAAAGCCTTTTAAAATGTAATTCAGTGCAAGGGACAGGACTGGCTGATATGTGACCTACCCACACTGCCACAGAGTGCTTCGTGCCTTGCTGTGCCACCAAAGCAGCAGCAGCCATGTAAACATGCATGACACATCAGATCAGATGCGGCTCTGCCACATGTGCACTGTGGCTCCTGTCTGTTTCATGTGGTGCATTCATGTGACAGCACTGGATCTGCTGTCACTTTCAGAAATAATGAGACTCATAAGAACTGCCAGCATTTGCCGGTAAGATCTGTAAGTGTGACTTAGAGGCCGCATGTGCACACTGCTTAGCCAGTGAGGTCTGTAAGTGTGACTTAGAGGCCACATGTGCACACTGCTTGGCCAGTGACATCTGTAAGTGTGACTTATAGGCCACATGTTCACACTGCTTGGCCAGCTTCTGGCAGTGCTTGTGAGAAGCGCATGTTCAGAATGATTTTGTCCCACAGTGCCCTGGTTCGGGGGAAGCAGAGCTGCTGTCAGCCAGGGCTTGCCTGAAGCAAGCAGTGTGGTGCAGATGGTAGCAGCTGCTCATAGGCATGTGGCACTGAAGACAAGAAACCCTGGCGTGTCAAAGTATGGGCCCACAGCTGCTCATCAGCCCTGTGAAGGCAGCTCGAGGCAAGCAGAGCACAGAGCAGAGAGCAGGATGACTCTCCTGAGTGGGTCTGCATGACACACAGGTAAGTAAGAGAGCAGGACACTCAGACGCCCCGCAGCCTTCAGCAGCCCTCTGTGAGTGCCTAAGACTTGGCCATAGGGAAAAGCTATCTTACTGTGGAGGCCCCAGTTTAACCCAGCCATCTTGGTTGGGGATCTAGAAAAATAGTTTTGTCTCAAAACTGAGAAAGTTTAGTGCACAAAGGAACGTCCTCCAGGCACAGCTTTATTTATTTATAAGGACAGTCTGCACATGGGTCACACGGCCTCCTGAACATCTAGGTAATTACTTTATCGACTCCTTAGTTTGTGTCATAAATCCTGTGAGACAAGGCATCACTGCTTTTCACTGGGACCACAGCAGAGCCCAGACAGGGCCACGCAGGCAGTCCTCATGGGAGCACAGCAGAGCCCAGACAGGGCCACGCAGGCAGTCCTCACGGGAGCACAGCAGAGCCCAGACAGGGCCACGCAGGCAGTCCTCATGGGAGCACAGCAGAGCCCAGACAGGGCCACGCAGGCAGTCCTCACGGGAGCACAGCAGAGCCCAGACAGGGCCACGCAGGCAGTCCTCATGGGAGCACAGCAGAGCCCAGACAGGGCCACGCAGGCAGTCCTCACGGGCACTGAGGTGGGCAGGTGAGTCAGGAAGTCTCACAACCCCCTGCACTCCTTTCTGACAACGTGTGGCTGCAAGGCTCTTGGCCTTTTCAGGGCACGCTTACACACACTGTCCAGCTACGTCTTCCGTTGTCTTCTAAGCTTTATCTCCATTCTAAAAGACCTCCAGCAATTAGGAGACGGGTTTCAAAGAACAGAACTGCAGCCTCAGCCCCCGGAGGCTGGGGAGCGGGACGCACCCTCTGGAGTATAACCCTGGCACCGGTGACACCAGGGTCCCAGCAGTGTGCTCTGCACCTTTTTATATAAAACACACATAGCTTGCTGCTCCTGGACGTCTGATGTTAACCTTTAACTGCCCATAACGTCAGCTGTGGCATCTTCAATTCCTTCAGTGGTAGATATTAAAGGCACTTTACCAATAAACCCTTGAACTATAGAAATATTAAGCCCAAAGTCAAATTTCAGACACTTGTATACATTACCGCAAAATAATATAAGCCGTTTAAGAAAAACATCAGTTTCTAGGGAAATAAGTGATAAGTTCTGTGGAACATTTACATTTTGCACTATTAGGACTCAAAGTCCAGGTGTTACAAATGTTAGGCAAGCAGTCTATGGCTAAGCTATTCCCCAGGCACCATGGGAACCACTTCATGTGTACACTTCAGATCAGTGGTGTGAATAACACCACCAAAGTTTTCTTAAGACAGAAAGAGGGAAGGCAAGCGTGTCTAAAATAACCTTCTGTGCTCTGGCTGTATAGGCTAAAATAGACAGGTAAAGGCATAGCTCTACACAGGAAATTGGTTTCTAGGTCTGTCACATCAACCAACCCTGTCGACAGATGATGGGTCTGGACAGATCTGCTCATGGAAGACCAGATGAGAACCCTGGAGCCTGCAGAGGCGTCAGATGGCACCTGATGGACAGGCACTTGGGAGCAGGTGGGACTGCAAGGACGCGCTCTCCAGCACCCAGCCTGGTGGGAAGGGGCTGGGAGGGAGCAGAGAAGACCTCTGCACCTGTGTAAGATCCCAGGGCAGCAGCAGAGGCAAGGGAAGAGTCCTCAAGTGAGGATCAAAGCCGTGGAGAGGCATGTCTGGAGCTGCTAGTCAACTGGCATTGTTCAGTAAACACTGTTAACTACCACCAGGCAGGGAGGACACATAAGGGCAGTCTGCAGGTGGTGAAAATAGAAACCACTGTAAGTAGGAAGGAATGGCCAGTGGCCCACAGCCTAAAATCACGTCTCTAGGTTCCTTTTGAAAAAGTGGTGCTGTGGGAAGCTGGGCTTGGGCACAGGTGAGCTCCATTTAGGAGCAGACGGTGAGGAGCCTCAGATGTACAATGCCAATACACCACCCACAAGCTGCATCGAATACACATGACAGTCCTGCCTCAGGGATAATCAGACTCAGACACTTTCTTCTTAAAAACATTCGAAATTTGAGGCAAAGGGCTCAATGTACACGTGAATTTTTATTTTTTATCTAAGATAGTGGCCCTTTAATTGAAGTAAGCCTTGAGAGAGCAGCACACACATGAGACTAGTTACTAGGCGGTCTGGCATAGCGAGAACCATCTAGACAGCGTCAAGGCTCCTGAGGGACTCAGGGAGCCACACCTGAAGCCCAGGGGATTTCTCCTGGGGATCAGGGAGGCTCAGGCACCAGAACCGTCTTTAGATGCAATTCACTGCAAGCAGCTCCAGAGAGGACATAGGTTCCATCTCCCATGGCTGTGGCACTGTGGGGTGGAGGCGCTCCAGCTCCTGAGCAAGAGCAGGCACGGCCCAGGCCACAGGCCACCTGCGGGGCTCGTACCCTGTTCAGGGGGCACCTACAATTCTTGTCAACCAGCCACTGAGACAGAGCTGTTCTGCCCTTTCCCACACACCATGAGTGACAACATTTAACAAGGTGAGACACAGGTAAGTTCAGGTGTCTTGAGGTGACTTTCTCAGGAGTTCTGCCTTAAGGAAGTGTTCTTTGGAGTTCAGCAGTGCCTTCTCACATCGCCAGGTAGAGGCCAGAGAGAGTTGAGCTCAGAGGAGTCCATGCTACTCCCACAGCCCCATTAGTACCCACAGGCCTACCATGTGACACAGGACACCAATGACAGCATGTTGAAGTAGCCTTTTAACACACAGGTCACGTAGTTGTATGCACCCAATCGTCAATAACAACCAGCCACGAGCTTCTGACGGCTGGAAGCTGTGAGATCTTTTGGTGGTTGGCAACTCAGTGATGTCCTCCACTGGGCTCCTGGAGCCGTGTTCAGCAACAGTTTCTCACAGTTACTCTGAGCTTACCCCAACGAAGCGCCCATTATCTTAAAGCCACTTAGCTGCTGGCAGTTACAGCTTCTAAATGCTCTCAAAACCATTCTACAACCCAGTGAACACATTAATTAGAAATGATAAGCAAATTCCACTCCCACCATGCTTGAATTGGATCAACAACTAAAGAGAAGGAATGTGGGAGGTTCTGCAGCCATGCAGGTTAAGAAGACATTGAAAGGCATCCTGAGCTGACCGCTGCTGGAGGGTCACGATCCCCCAGGAGGGAGCCTTGTCCCACTATGGAGTGGCACTCAGCAGCATAGCAGGCTCCTCTGTATGAGGTGCAGCAGGACGCCCACAATCACAAATGCCTTCTCCACAGAGCTGGGCTTCTTGGAGGCCACAGTACAGAGCACGCACCAGAAGGACACAATAGCATGCTGGTCTGAAGTGTCACTGGTGACTTGTCCTAGGTTCTGGGCCCAGGGGACATGTGTTTGTAACACTGATGTTGGATGCTCATCACCAATGCTGCGGGCGTGCTTGCAGTTCTCTGTCTCATGCTGTCCAAGAGGCCTGGCTTCTCGTCACACTCCTGCTCCCACCCTCTTCACACAGGCATGTCTGCTCGCTGAGTTCAGGGCAGTCGTCACTTTTCTATGGTAGTACCTCCACTTGTCGCCTGGTGACCAGAATGAGCCCACAGTCACCTCTGAGCATACTGCGTTACCTTGTATCCTGTCAGCCATAGGCCATCTTTCTTTGGCAAGGGTCCACGTAGGTCTTCGTGTACCAGCAGAGCCTACGTCTTCAGCTTGTGAGCCGAGTATCTTAGAAAGATTTGGATCCTAGTGGCCCATCGTCACCCACAGCCCTGCTGGGTTAACAGTATTGAACCGAATCATCAGTCTCAGAGAGTGACAGGGACTCGGGAGGTTCCGTTTCCATTAGCAGGTGGGAGAGGGAACACTGAAGGGCACAGTGACAGCCGAGCACGGAAGTGTGTGCTCTCTTCAATCCTCTAAGGACAGGGGTCCCGCACAGTGTGCCTTGGTGCGGTGGCTGAGTGTCAAGCAGCAGCCACCCACCTCCCACACGTGAGGTCGCTGGCAAACACTGCCCGCCTGTGGAACACAGGCAAGTTCATCTCTTTTCTCTTGTAAGTATGAGAAAAAGTAAGATGTCCACAAGTCAAAAGAGAACAATCAAAATGAACCGAAAAAGACGAAGACCTCCCCGGTGACACGTGACACCATAGCACTGGGAACACAGCCAGTCACCTGAGCTGCAGACTCCACACGGCCACGCTGCGGCCTTTATCTATGGCTTTGGCAAAGGAGTTTGACATTTTAACATATGAATTTCTCAGTCTGTGGGCTTTATACTTTGAGAAAACCGGATGATTATAGCATCAATTATTTTTGTTAAAATTCCTAGCTACAGTGGCAAACATAAGAGAACACACACTTCTGTTCACACCCAGGATGCCAAAGTGGACAGCAAAGAAGACAGGTCATCCACACCCAGTGATGCTGCAACACTCGGACTGCGTCTGACAGGAAAAAAAAGTCATGTGCTGCAGGATTAGACCTAAGGAGAGCGCGCAGGAAGGTGCATGGAAAACGCTTTGCGGCATGTCTCCAGAGAGGAGAAGACATCAGAACTGGGGAGGAGCTGGGACAAGGCTCTCCTCCAGCATGACAAGAGTCTCTTCATCCTCACACACCCTCTGAGTCCACCAGGGACTGTCCGTGTGTCAGTCAGGATGGAGTCCTCCTGGGACAAAGTTGAGCGCGGTGGCCTCTGCAATGCAAAAGCACAGCTGTCCCCATCCCCAAGGACAAAAGGGAAACACTTGCATGTATCTCACTCGACCTAGGCTGTGGTCTCAGCAGGGAGAGCTGTAGCACCCACAGCTATAGCTATGGCAAGTAAGACAGAGGTCAGGGCATCGACGGTCCCCTCACGACATGGCTGCTCTAGCTTACAGACCAAGGGTGCACACCGGGACTGAACACATCCCCTGCTTGACTTTTATCCGGATGGAGGCAGGAGTCCCTCTGGATTCCTGGCATGAATACAGTGTGACCGAGTTTTCAGGAACATCTCTACTGAGTCAGGGAACGTGGAGTTAGGGGTGCAGACCGGGTGTAGCATGGGGTGAAGTGGAAGAACAACTGATGGTGCACGCAGAGCGGTTGCCATTCTTGCTGGATAATTCAGTGGCCATTCCCAGCTCCCTTCTCCCCTCTTAGCCCCCGCTATCTGCCCAGGGCCTGCCGTGGTTCCGGAGGAAGGCCTCCATTCACTGTCTAATGAAGGAGGCAGCACTAGCCCGTACCTCTCCCTCCTCCAGAGACACGGAAGAACCACCTGCAGCTGTGGTGAGCAGGCCACAGTCAAAGTCTACACCAGCATCAGAGGATGCCAGAGAGGAAGGATCAGCTGGCTCCACAGGCTCTGCTCAAGAGGTAAATCATTCGCCTTAGAGATCTTATTAGTGAAAAAGATGAACTGCAATCTGCCTAAAACCCACTTGTGAGCTTTCACTTCATCAGCTTTCTGCCGCCATGCATCCTCCTGGAGGGAGCGAGGGAGGGAGAGAGACAGAGAGAAAGACACACACACACACACACACACACACACACACACACACACACTCACTCACTCACTCACTCACTCACTCACTCTCACAGACAGTCTAGAACACAGGGTTCCTGGAGCTGCAGACAGCTATGGGCGGCTGAAGGCAAGCTGCAGACAGTCGGCAGGAGCTGTGAGGAATGCTACTGCAAAGGGAACTCAGAGCCCAGGGAGTGTGAGGCCTCTAATGCAAGGGAAGGAAGCCAGCTCCAGGAAGAGCAGGAAACAGAACTGGGGTGGGATCCCACACCCAGCCCCACACTCAGTGATGTCATTCAGAATCTCCATACAGCAAGCACAGAGACCTGGACAGCTGGGGGCAGAAGACAATTATAAAAACAATCATGGGTTACAGAAGTCACAGTTGGGGAGACAAGAAGCAAAGGTAAAAGCCAGGAACTCAGAGCCTTAAACATGGAAGGTACTGACCACGGCTGCTAAGGTTTGGACGCACCTGCTAAGGACATCATTAACAAACAAGGCTGCTACTGCTTCTCTGCTAATGGCTTCTAAATCTGCATCTCTGCCCATAGATTACTGCAGCTCTCAGACCTCATCAGAGAAGTTTCTTTGTGCTGTGGACAGCAATAGAAATGCTCAAGTGATCAAAGTGCAAAAAGCAAGTACCAGTGGAGATCGAGTGTGGCCATAAGTGGGGCATGGACATCACTACCTCCACCAGACCCAAGACTCAGGGACCACAAGGAAGAGAAGATGTAAGGAGTGTCCATGGCACTCATGAACTCACAGCAGCTGTGGTGGCCTGTGCAAGGCCAGTCAACAGTCTAGCACAGAGCAGGCTGCCAAGCTCTGACCCCTAAGTGAGGAGCCACTGACAGTCAATAGCTTCAGGGGGGTGGGGAGGATGTTGTCAATTTTCTTTAAGGCTATGGTCCCAGTAGGTTGACAAGTATGACTCACTAGGTTATTTAAAACGAGCAGGGAAACAGGGAAGTGATGAATTGATCTGAGAGGAGTGGGAGTGATGAATGTGATCAAAAGCAATGTATGACATTCCCAAGAAATTAACCAAAGTTTATATTTAAAAAAAAAATAAGCCTAGAAGCTGGACATGGTGGGGCACACCTGTAATCCCAGCTCTTGGAGAGGCAGAGGCAGGCGGATCTTTGTGAGTTCAAGGCCAGCCTGGTCTACAAAGTGAGTCCAAAACAGGCAAGAAACCCATCTCAAAAAAACAAAACAAAAACAAAAACAAAAGACCCAGCCAAAGTCACAAACAAAAGAGAAATGAAATCTGGCACCTATACTGGAGCAGCAGGGACAAGAGGACGAGGACGCTGGCAACACAGGTCCACTAGCTGTGGTGTCTCTTCGAGTGCACAATCAGATACAAATAAACATTATTTAGAGCTACCAGCAATGTGTCTCTCCACCATCAGACCTCTTTTCTGACTCACTCCTTCCAGCCACGTGGAGTCTGCGCATCAAAGACAGGTTGTCCGTCTTGGTGTCAAGCATCTTTACCCACTGAGCCATCTTGCTGGTCCATGTACCTTTTTTTTTTTTTTTTTTTTTTTTTTTGATTAATTCACCCAGGCGGGCTCCGAACCCACCACGTAGTCCAGGCAAGCCTTGAACATGCAATGCCCCTTCTTTGGACTCTGAAGTTGTTGAGATCACAGGCTTGTGCTGTTGGGCCCTGCAGATTCCACTAATCCTTAAAGAGAAAGCCCCAATGGCAGCTCTGCTTCTGGTTGGTAAGTGCACAGACAACCTAACGAGGTGCTTCAGGAAAGAAGCAGCGCCCTGCACCCCTGGGGAGCAGAGGAAGGAAAGAGGCACCTTGCCGACAGTGTCCCTACCTGGGAAGGTGGGGGCCAAGGGCTCGTTCACTATTTTATTCATTACAAATGAGCTCTTGGCAGTCTTTTAACTTTTAAAAGTGACATAATATTTTAGTCAAAATTAAAGCACTTATTTTTTAAAAGAACAGTGAAAACCGAGAGACTTGAAGGTTTTCTTTAATTTTCAAATTACAAAATGATACGATATTAAAAAAAAAAACAACCCAAACACATATGGAAGAGTCCTGAGTGACAGATATACGTTTCCTGGCTCTGATGAAGCTTCAGTCTGTTGTAGTAATTCACGTTTGCTATTATGAAGCTGCCTTCTCCTCTACCTAGAGTATTCCTCTGAGAGAGATGTGCACAGCAACCAAACCCCAGGGCAAGCACTACACCACCAGAAAATGAAAGCAGATAATCAACCCTTAAAATTTATGTCACTCATGTGTGTGTTTACACTTATTATTTGGGAGCTTGCGGTCCAACCAGCCACTTTCTAGTGTTATATTTAATCATTTTTACTCTCTTCCCTGCCCTCCCCCACACGCTGTGGCTATATTCCCCGACTGAATCGTGGCCGCCACAGGGACAGGCAGGAGGCACAGGGATGCTGTTGTTCCCATCCAAGTGCAAACCAGAGCAGCAGCAAACACTTCACCCCAAAGGTGGGTGCAAACCAATTACTTGACAATTTATCAGGTCACATGCTGCACAACAAGAAGCATCAAAATGTACTGCAAATTTCAAAGAAACTGGCCAGCTCAGCAATAGAAAGAGTGGTGGTTTAGGTCTTTAGTTATTGAAAACAGGCCCCACACAACCTAACCTGCCTTGACCCTCCCCTTCAGCGGACACCTCCTGAGTGGGGTTCGGCCAGGAGAGAATACACTAAGAGGCAATGCTGGCAGTTACGGAGGCTCGCTGCTCCACACAGAAGGAGACAACTAGAGCACACTAAGCTATTAGATGGAAGCCGATTTTACAAAATTCTATGATTCTAATTTCCGCTGTTTTACACAAGAGACTGAACAATGACCGCTAACAGTAAATGCAAAAGAGAAATGCAAGCTCAGTCTACATTGTAATTATAAAGAGAATGAAGATTAAAGCCGAGCTAATTATGAAGCGTGTGGTGTAACACGGCAGCTCCTTCCAGGTACCACACTGGCCAACATTTTTCTCCATTTCATCTCCTTCATGATGAATGAGTCCGCTAAACTGTTTTTTTTTTCCTCCTTCTAAAAATGAAGTATGCAAATTATTGTGTTGCACTTAATGAAATGAATAGTGTTTGTAGCTGACTGATCCTTGGCAACATACAAAGAACACACATGGTCCTGACGGAGCAGCACCACAGTGCTGGGAAGCAGGCGTTTAATAAGATGCCTGAGCTGTAATTGTGCCTCTGCTGGAAAGGGACAGGTCCCTGCGCAGTGTGGTTTAATTAACTAGCCTCTCCACAGCTCAGGAGTAGGCTGCCAGTCTGCCAGGGTTCTTTGGTACCTTTATTGACATTATAAATGCGGGTGGGGGATCTTTACAATATTTCTTTTTCTTTTTTTCTCTTTCATTCTTGATCCTCCTCCCCCCCCCCACCCCCCTACCCCCCCCCCACCCCGGCTTCTCTGTGTAGCCCTGGCTGTACTGGAACTCACTTTGTAGACCAGGCTGGCTGGGAACTCACAGAGATTCACCCACCTCTGTCTCCAAGGGCTGGGATTCCAGGCCCGTGCCACCATGCCTGGCCTATCTGCCTCTTGGCATCTGGGCGCTTGCTGCTGATACGCTGGCCCACCCTGGGCAAACCCCGGTGAAGCAGTAGAGATTAGGGCACTAACCTGCTGACACAAACCCTGGCCTTTCCCTCCTCTTCTTGCCAAATACAAAAGAGGCCAGAGAGTGGTGCTGTGGCATTCAGCCCACCTTTTATGGGGAAAGGGTATTCTGCTCGTCAGTCAGTCTCAGGCAGGTTCCACACAAGGGTTGAATTTATACATATAAAATATTAATAAACACTAGACACGCTAACTGTAAGTTCTACTAAACAGAATTTCAATGTTGTCGGTGACTCCTTCAGTACTCTCCTCCGATGAAACGTAAAAAACAGAACAAACACATTAAAATTGAATAGAGCCCAAAAGGCTTACGGAAACACACTGAAGGCCATTTTTTGTTCTTGGATTGAGAATCTCCCTGCTGCAACCAATCAGAATTCATGAGCCCCCAGAGGCCACAGAGCATTTCCACTAGTGCCTCTGTGCAGCCCACTGGATGGAGGCCTCTTAATTGAAACTGCCTCTCCAATTTCTCTTTAGAACTCACTGTTTAATTTAACCATCAAATATTAATTAAAACAACTGGGCAAAATACCACTTCATTATCCAAGCAGCTCCCAGACTCTCCAGCTCCTGACAGTGGACCCACCCAGTAGCTGTTTTGGTTTTACCATTTAGCTTAGTGGTTTGAGTTAAAAACACAAAACATAAAGGGGAAAAAATGGAACAATAGGGCTAGAGAGATGGCTCAGCAGTTAAGAGCAATGACTGCTCTTCCAGAGGTCCTGAGTTCCATTCCCAGCAACCACATGGTGGCTCACAACCATCTATAATGTGATCTGACGCCCTCCTCTGACCTGCAGACGTACATGCAGGCAGAGCACTGTATGCATAATAATAAATAAATAGATCTTTTTAAAAAATGGAACATTTACAAAGGACACTGGAGAAAACAAAGAGTCCAATGCAAGAAAGGAGCTCACTCCCTAGGACAGGTGTACCTGTGACAGAGTGACACTAGCTTAGAGAGCAAGACCACTGAAGCCCAGACCTCCCTCCTGACGATACGCTTTAATGTGCAGATTGAAATGACACCAGGTACAATAAGATATACATCGGGTGAAGGAGCACCTCTCCAGCTCTCATCAAATACACACCCAGCCTTTCATCACACAGAGATGTAGCTTCCCAGTGTCCCTGCAGTGTCTCACCCACGCACGCATGCACACAGGCTGCTGGCTGTAGAGCACCTCACCTCTAATTCCTGCTCCCTCTGCAGTGCAAACTGCTTGAAGGACTTCACGATGAGGCCAGCATTGGAGCAGTCGTAGACAAAGATGGATGGGCTGCCCATCCACGTCTGCAGGTCGTATATGGACAGAGGGATGTACTGCGTGTAGTTCTGGAAAACAAGCACAGGGCGCACAGATTACATGCACATGCCGAGACCTCGGGGCGACAAGCACCTGCGCACTGCGGAAGGCAGTGTGCCTGTGTGCAGGTAGCCACAGAAAACCGGAGTCTTGCCTCTACTGCCGTGACATTTCACTCCAGCAATGCCACAGAGAAGGAGCTTTCAAGTTCATGTCAGCAGCCTATGTACCCTGGATTCAACCCTCCCCGCCCTGAGACACTGAGTGTGTACACGTCCACAGTGGAGGCCCCTCCTTTCCCCCCAAGCCACGACACATGCACACATCCCCTAGGCCTTTTTTGGTGGCTGCTCTGAGTCTTGACACTCGTGGGCTCTGAGAAGTTGAGCTCACATTCACAAGCTTTCCCCGCCGCCCCTTCCTTTCCAGAGAACCTTGTAAGTGGCTTTGGCTCTGCACAACAGTGATATATTACCACTCAGTGACAGAGTGATACACTTTTCTGGACACACTGTTCTGCTTGCCTAATTGGCGGTAAGTTCCTGGAGAGAAAGTTCTAGTCTAATACTTAAAATCTTCTTTCAAGCCAACACTTTAAAGCAATTACTCCAAAACAAAAGCAAATCAACACAATGACAAGGAAAAGCCACCCTGTCCTCTCTCACTCTCGCCTGGGCATAACCAGCGCAAGTGCTGGGCCAGACAACTGGCTCCGGGCAGAGGCACGAACACTGACTCTGGGGTGGCCTACAGCTCAGCAGAGACGAGGCCTGGAGAAAAGGAATGTCCAGGCGGGCAGCAGGAGCTTGCCCCCTACGGAGCAGAGTCAGGCATGGTGCTGCCAAGATGAGTGTGTGGCCATCTCCAGAGCTGCTGAGGAGCACACTCTGGCCAAGCGCTGGCTCTTCCTACCGCCACGCTGTCGGCCGACTGTTTACAATCACAGCACTCCGAGAGAGAACACCTGGAAATGTTCTCTCTAAATAAACACTCCCAGAAGGATTCTAAAGACACCAGTTCCCCCCGCTAATGGCTCTATACAGCAATGCCAGCCCCATCAAGATGCCCAAGGGGTTTTTCCTTTAACGGAATTTGACAAGCTGATTCTAAAGCAAGTGCAGAAGAGAAATCACAAAATTAGAAAAAAAAGTTTAATAAAGAATAATGAATAGAGATTCGCACTACCAGATATTAGAGAGGCTATAAATTTATATAATTACAGGCTGGTATTATTGAGGGCGAGACAAACAAATCAACAGAGAGAAGGCCCAGAAATAGACCCACATATATAACTGTAATGAAATGGCATTTTAAATCAGTAAAGAAAGAATAAATGATTCAATGGTTGATGCTGGAAAGTCTAACTAACCATTTGATATTGCCTCACAGTCTCTGTACCAAAAAAAGCAGAGTGAATTTAAAATGTGTAAAAACAGAATATTTTTATTTACTTAGGTGTAAGAAAAAGCTTCTTAAACAAATCACAAAATCCAGAGAGCTAAAAGAAACAAGAGATATAAACACACACTTATGACTGGGGGCTCCAGAAGGGGCAGAGCAGAAATGACAGCACATGTATGTTTAGAAGGTGTGTGAGCTCCTCGTGCTGCGGACCAGCAAAGGGCAGCCAGCACCCGTGGATGGGGTGATGGGCTTGCCCGGCAGCGCGAGGCGATGGCGGGGGGGGGGAGCCCTGCACCCACCTACACCTCTATCTGCTTCTTCAGCAGACGAAAAGATGCGAGAGAAACAATGTGTCATGACAGCAGAGAGGCGATGGGAGTAGAAATTAACAAAAAGATTTTGGAAGACAATTTGTCAGTACTAATCAAAATTTAAAATCTCCAACCCTGGGTAGTGGTGGTGCACACCTTTAACCCCAGTGCTTGGGAGGCAGAGGTTCAAGGCCAGCCTGGTCTACAGATCTATTCAGGACAGCCAGGGCAACACAGAGAAACCATGTCTTAAAAAAACAAACCAAACAATTCCATCCCATGTGTCAGCTTTCACATGTCCCTACAGAAACTCTGGCATTTGCACAGAGAACACTGAAGGGCGTTCAGAGTTTGTACCGGGAAGACTGTGGCCTGGGATCTGTTTTCTGGATTCCATTATACAGGAGAACGCTGGGTGAGGACACTGCATGCTTCCTTCGCTGCTAAGACTATCCTCCCAGACCCGGGCCAATGACACACAACTGGAGTTCAGCCTGCCGCATCCCATCCCAACTGGTGTCCTCGATGCTCACCTTGGGATGTGGATGCTGGGCAGTCTCAGGATAAGAGGCCAAGGGGGAACAGAGCTTGGCTGAAAAGCCCAGACCCTAAATGGCCCACAGGGGCTTCATGCAGAGACAAACAGAGGTCTGCTTACACTTTACAAACCTTCAAATAAAGAGGCTTACGGTACAGCTCACCTGGATCTTCACAGAGTTCAGACAGAAGAATCAAAAGACATGGGGGTCATGGAGGTGGGCCGATGGTCCTAGCTACTTGAGAGGCTGAGGCAGGAGGACTTCATGAACAAATCTGACACAAAAGCAGAGTAGAGCGTGTTCTTCCACACGCTAGAGTGTGTGCCTCACTGTAAGTGCAATTTGTTTTTCTAAATAGTCACATGAAAAGGTATGGATGGCTTCTTAATGATTTTTGAAATGTACTTTCTACAACATCATATATATATATATGATGTTTTATACACACACACACACACACACACACACGACCCCAGTTTATGTGTTCCCCCCCCCAAAAAAAAAACCCGTTGTGGACATGGATGTGAAGCAGCACACTTGCCACGTCAGCACTGCTTTGCACACCAAGTCAACAAAGCACCCATGAGCTAACCGTGCATAAAGGACAGCGCCACTCTGTGACCAGCTCTGTACTCAGAAAGGGCACATCACAGCTACTCCTTTAATGTATATGTTCTGTAAGACTCTTTACAAGTCAGGATGCACACAGACCGCTGGGAGGGAGGACGTGGGCATGTCCTAGGATCTCAGTGAAGGCCTCCATGTCCGTCCCAAGCTGCAGTGTATGAATGAGGCTTCCCAACTGTCCCTGGCTGGTGGTCAAAGGTAAGCCGGCAGCGTGCAGAGCAGCACGAGCAGTGAGGACTATGGCAGCTGCAGCCAGCTGTTCCCATGTCCCACACACTCCAGCCCCATGGAATGGCAATGCAGCTCGTCAAGTCTGTGCAGCTGCTGATGACGAGACACTGACATCTTTATTGTGTTCTGGGTACAAGCACACAGGTCCCACAAGCAGCAAACAAGCATAAGATGAAGTACGTCTGTTTTTTACTTTTGCCCAAATCCAAAGTTACATTTAAATTTCTAAATCACCAAGTTAGTGTTGATTTATTAAAATAATGAAGGCCAGACATATTAGGAAAATCCTTAACAACTTCCATCTTCCCTTCTATTTTCCATGACCCATGGAAGAAGGTGCAGGGTACTACCAACCACATCCTAAGAGCCTTCTCTCTGTGCCGGGGCCCTCCAAGGCAGCACGGCACTGCGCCCTAGAACTTCTACATGGGCGTTTGTTGGCCCACACCTTTAGTTATTAAGGATCGCTAATGCACCTCTACAGAACGGGCTGCCGGGTGGGGAGCGGTGCCTGAAGCTTGTCTATAAGCAGATTCCTCAAGGGCAGTTCCCACAGCGGCATTTCTCCACTCCCATACACTGTGCAGAACTGTGCACGGCATCATGCGCAGCAGCTCCCTGGCTTTAACCCACCCAGGCCAGAACCACTCAGCCCTCACAATCCAAAGTTCTCCAGATGTCACCAAATGCCCCCAAGGAAAACTGCAGTGGCTGCAAAGGGAGACAATTGCATCAGAACCATTAGCTGTGTGGCTTACGTGAGACAACAAATTCAGACGGCTGCAATCCCCTCGGGAAAACAGACGCCGCTCTATTGAATCACCAGGAGGAGAACGACCTTTGAGAGCTACTCCTCACTAACAGGCACGTGGGGCTCCCAGTGCCCATCTCGGAAAGATCACCAAGGGTCTGTCAAGGCCCTGCAAGCACTGCCTTGGTGTCTAGGGGACCAACACCCAGTGGCAGCAGGAACAAAACCGAAAGAAGCCACACACTTACTGGGAACACACCTCTGTTCCTGACCAGTATGGCAGGCAGTGGCACAGACCAGCACTCAGAAGACCTGGGTGCAGCAGAGACTGGGGAACAGCTGGGGCCTATGAGCAGAGGGCGGGCCTCATGTCTGTCTGGACTGAAAGAGCAGGGAAGCCCTAGTCAAAGAGCCAGAAATGGGTTGTACATAATGTATTCATTAAAATCCACTTTCTCTGACAGATTATATTAAGCCCGGAGGGAAAGTCCACTTATTTTATCAGACTGTCCCTGAAGACTGCGTCAACCGTAACAGCCGCCATGGCTGGGGAAAGTCCAGCTGTAACAGTGCGGAGAATACCCCCCAAAAGGCCAGGTCAACCTTGGGAACCCATGCACTGCACCCCGGTGAGACTTCTGCCATGAGTGAAACTAGCCTCTGATTTCAACTAAGCAGCAGACGGCAACGCCAAACACTTCCTGTGCTGGCACTGCCAAAAACAATGAGCAGCCAAGAGGGCAAAGGTGACCAACCTACACGCCACCATGCAGGGAGGGCCAGGCAGGATTGCAGTGGACCGCCAGGATCCAGCCTCGTGAAGCAGGACAGTCAGGACAGGACAGTGGCATTCCCACTGCTGCACCCTAGACAGGCAAACCTGGACCATGCAGCAGAGGAGTGCCATCAAGTCCCCTAGGGAGTACTGAACCCATACTTGCCACTGGCCCACAAGTTACTGAGATACGGCTGCTGGAATTGGTACATCCTACCATGTCACACTTGCCACACCTTCTCCCAGATGTGGACCGTGGGTGTGCTGAGAAACATTAGCTGATGACATGGGGCTGGGTAGCCTCCCCCAGGCCTAGGCCTTGCACTAAACTAGAAACACCAACACGACGGCTACTGGCCTTCTTGACACCTGCAAACACTCTGTGGTGGTGGTGCTTTTCTCGACACACAGCGTCTTATGTCAGAGGCAGTTCCTATGGGGAGGGGCATGGTGATGTTCTGCCCCCCCAGGCCTCTGGGGACTCACATGTGAGCAGCTGCAGCCTCTGCCTCCCTCTTTTCCCTCTCTTCCTCCCCCTTTCCCCAGCTCCGTTATCTCAGAGGAAGCAGGGTTCCTTGGGTTTGCCACGCCCTCAGCACCGACCCCGCCTCAGGCTTCACTACAGCAATGGGCAGATTCTCCTCCTCGGTCTCTCTGATGTATCTACAGCGCAGTTGCCTTCTCCTGAGACAGAAACCACTCCTGCCATCTCTTCAAGCACCGTCCTCCGCTTCCCCGAATCCCACCTTCCTCTACACTGTGCGGGGCATGCGCCACTCAAGAACACCTGCCGAGGCCTGGCAAGTCTACCTACTCTAGCCTCAAGTCTCTCGCTCCCCATTTGCTCATTAAAGTAGGATTCTCTACAACACCAGTGCTCAAATACAGACCCACATAGCACAGGCTAGCCCTTGCAAAACTGTATCCAACTCTACCCACCACAAACACCTACACTGACGCCCATCATGAGCATGGCAAGGGTTCACATCTTGGTTTCTAAGTACGTATCTTGGGTGGACCTAGGATGTGTGGAAATGTCCTAAGTCAGAGTTGATTCCACAGGGACTTCTGTAGGAACTTGCAGCCTCTGGACGAGCTGTAAAGAAGGCAGCAAAGAATGATTACACATCAGAAAGACTACATGTGGTATAATGGGAGGCTCAACGTACCTGAAACTATAAGAAGGAAGGAGAGGAGGAGGAAAAGGACGAGGAGGAAGAGGAGGAGGAGGAGAAGGAGGAGGAGGAGGCGGAGGCGGCAGCGGCCATATCAGATACTAGAGTCATCCTGTTGCTGGGAGCCCAAGATGGAATAATTTCATAATAGAAAACCCATACTATTAGACAATAACACAGACAACAAGCCGTGCACGAGCCCACTACTAGCCGTCTGTGGGAAATGACAGGCAGATGAGCCCAGCTGACAGGCAGAAGGCAGTGGTGTCCCAGCTGCAGTGCAGAAGGGGAATGAGACCCTGCTGGAGGACATGCGGCTTGTGCATGGCTCCAAAATGTTCACTGATGACCACAGAGAAGCCAAAGCAGCAACTGGCCAGGCCACGCAGTGGCGCCACTAGAACAGCGAGCACCACAAGCTCACTGCTGGGAGTCATTTCTCTCCTACCATGCCGGTCCTGGCGATCCAGCTCAGGTTACCATAGTAGTAACAAGCACACTTACCCACTGGTTATTCTTTTTTGCTTGTTTTGTTTGGTTTGTTTGTTTGTTTGTTTGAGACAGGGTTTCTCTATGTAGCCTTGGCTGTCCTGGACTCACTCTGTAGACCAGGCTGGCCTCGAACTCACAGAGATCTACCTGCCTCTGCCTCCCTGAGTGCTGGGACTACAGGTGTGCACCACCATGCCCAGCTCCATTGATTATTCTTGCCCACTCTGAATAATATTTTTTATGTTACCTTTTACAATATAACTTTAACCAACAAGTGTGTGTGTCTGCTCTTGGGGCACAGTTCAGCACTTCACACTTGCATGCAGTGCGTGGCGGCCAATCACTAAGCTGGCTCAGCATCCCCAGAGGCAATGCATCTCTTTATGTTGGGAGCATTAAAAAATCTTTCCAGCTGCTGTTTGATGTGTTTGCTGACTTGCTGTCAAGCACAGGTACTCTGCTGGGCCGTGGGACATCAGAAGCTACTTTCCGACTGCCCCCCTACCCGCCCTCCCTCCTAACCCTGCCCCCCTAACCCTGCCCCTGCCCCTCCTAAACCTGCCCCCTGCCCATCCTAACCCCGCCCCCTGTCCCTCCTAACCCCGCCCCCTGTCCCTCCTAACCCTGCCCCCACCCCATGCTCTAGTGATCACAGTTCTTTCTATTTCTTCCAGGTCAAACCTTTAGCTTCTACCCATAAGCGACAGCGTAAGGCCCTGGTCCCCTCTGTGCCGGAAACCAGGCTGCACCTTCCACCCTGGGGCACATGACGATTTATTTCTTCCCTGAACTTTCAGGTGGTCCCTTGGCTCACACTGCACACGAATGGCCTGTAGCTGTGTCAGATCAGACCCACTTACTGTCCAGTTCCCAGCAGGGCTACAGTGGGAAACGCCGCACTGTCAGAGCCAGGGTCTCACAGCAGCCAGAAGGATGCTGCCCAGCATCCCCAGCATCCCCATAAATGTGACACAGAAGTGCCAGAGTTCAGTAGAGCTCAGTCGGCTGGACCTGCAGCCGAAGGCAGACCGTTCTCCATCGTGTGGGCTCAAACCATCCTGGACCTGACTGAGCCCGGCTTATCAGCTCCAGTCTGAGTCCAGACTGTTAACGTCTTCTATAGCACTTATAAGGTAGAAAGTGCCAATTTGCTGCAGAAACTGTGAGTGCTGCCATCCACAAGCAAGACAGATATTTCTTAAACACATGACTTTTACTTAAAGAAAATTCCTGGCTAAAGAAAGGCCCGATTTTTCTTTTTTTGAGAACTTTTAAAAAAATTTTTATGTTGTAGGGGTGTTTTGTGTACATGCACGTCTGCAGTACCCACAGACGACAGAAGAGGGCATGGGATCCCACCTGAAAATGGGTTACAAACCATTGTTAGCCGCCCTGTTGGTGCTAGGAATCAAAGGCTGGTTTTCTCACAGAGCAGTCAGTACTTTTAATCACTGAGCCATCTCTCCGACCTCAGGAAGACAGCACGCTGCCGCGTGGTTCCCAGATGCCTGCTTTGGCATGCGCCTGGGAGCATGTGTCAGGCCACTCACAGTTCAACTGACAGCCCTGCACAACACAGAGAAGCCACCACGGCCTGACACGGAATAAATGCACTTGTTTTCTGTCCTTTTGCTTTTGTTGTTGTTGTTGTTGTTGTTTTGGTTTTTTTGTTTTTTACATTCAGCATAAATATACTGACAGAAAGATTCTTTATAAAGAAAATAGACCAGAAAGCATCCGGATGTCAGCAGCAGGGGACCTGCGTCATGAACAGCAGAGCACTTCCAAGCAGACGTCAGCCAGACCGAATCAACCTCAGCAGAAACACAAACCTGGATGGAAAAGTCAGCTGTTCAACACTTGGTCACATCTATATAAAGTCAAAACCACACAAAGCTAGTGAGGCATGGTGTCTCTCGCCTACAGCTCTAGGACTTGAGAGGCTGAGGCAGGGGAATAGTGGATTTGAGACAAGCCTGTCCATGCCAAAGTGATTTTCCATGAGTGACACTGAGAACTGTAGCTCCAAGAGATGCTTTTCTCAGGAAATAACCTTTGACAAAAAGAAAATACATGTTTAGCTCCAGCGCTGAGAAACAAGGTCACAGGTCTGCCATGTTCAACCTGCTAGAGTTTAGAGAACGCTCCCCACATGCTAAACACCTGCTCCCCAGTGTGTGATGCCTTGGGCCGGCGGGAGACCCTGTGCTCCTGCTCTTGCCCTCACGCCTGGGCGTGAGGTGAATGACCTCTGCTGTTACTGGCCCTGCCCTGGTGCACTGTTCTGCCACAGGCCAAATACACAAGCTGCTTGCCTCAGGGCCTGTCACAGAGACAAAGCTGAAACAGTAACTCCCAAGCGTCAGGTTCATGTTTTCCTGCGCACTGCTCCCATGTAAGCACATGTTCCACATAAACACAGCTGGGGCTCTCAGAGGACCAACGAAGGATGAGGATGTGTTTCTAACCACATATTCAGGAATCCCAAGAAAAATAAATGTTATAATGAAGCTATGTGAAATCAGTATGTACAATTAAAAATTTAAGAGACATTACAGTGCAGTGGCTACACACCTGGCTAATCACCACACAAGCACAAGTAACTGAAGCTCAGGGCACTCACAGCTCCCAGCCCTCCTTACCACACACAGTGCCACCTCACAAGGGCTCGGGTCACACCTGAGAGCTCTGCAAAAGAAACTCAGAATCAAATGCCAGTGCCAGTTTTGCCTTCAGCAGGGAAGGGAACACGTTCCATTGGGATGGCCGCATTTACAAGCATAAATAAGAATGGTAACCTAACTATAAGAAAGGAAAGGCAGAAGCAGAAACAACAGTGTAAGCACCTTCAGCCTTACGGACTCTAAGGCACTCAAGCTCACTTGTGATCACGCCCTGGAAGCCACTGAAAGCCACGTCTGGCTTACCAGCCCCACCTCACAACGCCCAGCATTTCTGAGCAGTCCTTTCCTGCCGCAGACTACTGAGCACCCAGGGAAGAACCGTGGGAGGGAGCTGGATCTCCAAGGCATCCTCAGCGAGCAGGTACGCAAACACAGCAGAGGCCAGTTCCTGTCCTGAGGTGCAGAAAAGGAAGCAGCCTGAGAGGCGGCCCCTGAGCAGTGCTGGAGGCCCGGGTACTCAGAGTCCCAGCTTTACCACAGGGCAGCTCTCTCTCCCTGCTGAATGCCAAACTACAGGCGGATAGGAACGGTGTCTCTCCCGTCTCTGGCTCAGGGTTTTCTGCTGTTGTGACAGAGTGTTATTAGCCAGGTAATTGATAAAGACATGGACTTTCTTGCAGCTGGCACCTGCTGAGGTGCCTTCCTTTTTATAGAGCCACAGCCCACACTTACTTGCAATGGGCACCTCTGGCCCCTCTGGCGATGCTCCCCTGGATCCCAGAGCTCACCCTTTCCTCAGGCCTAGTCACCACATGCAGGGGACCTAACACCCCCGCCCCACTTCTCAGAAGAACACCGCACACTCCAGGGCCAGCACACTGCCTGGCACAGGTGGCCAGCCCTTTCTTGTTGTTGCGTCATCCTGGGCACAATCCCGGGCTCAGCTGCTTTTCCGCCTCTGTCTGGAGTTCACTGCACTGCCCAGCACTGACCTGCCGGTCCACCTCGGTGGCTCATCTAGGACATCACCATTCTAGCCCTATGATGGCCTTCCGAGGAAAAGGGATGCCAGAAGCCACCTGGCCACATCCCTTCCTCCAGCACGCTGTCTGGTCTTGTGCAGACAGCAGCTCTCACAGCCCAGAGGGCTCCGCCTTCATGCACATCCACCTCTTGGTTCTCGCTGTTCAAGACTTGGTTGCTGACTCACCTCCTGCAGGAGTGTCTTTGGGAAGGAGGAGAGCGCACTGCTAACCTGGGCTCTGTTCCTGTCTGAAGGGGCCCATTCACTTCCCCTGCGCCATCCCCGCTCGTCACAACACAATCAGCAGTTTTTCTTTAACCTGAGTTACAACCAGTAACGGGCAGGAAACAATCTCTGCTTTGGAGTAGTTTTCACAATGCTTTAACTCCTTATGTCCAGAGCAGCCAGACACTGAGGGACGCTGTGTGACGCAGACACCGTGAAGAGCAGGGCCAGTCTCAGACAGCATTTCTTGCAGGAGGTACAATCTGGATGTAAACACACGAACACTCTACACTGCAAAGCCATGAAAACTCCAGGACTCAGTGCACCGAGGGCGGTGAGCTGCGGCACTGTCTGTCCTTCTGTATGAAGTGGCTGTGGCTTTGAGGCCAGACACCGGGTGCCGAAGCAAAGATCAGGGATCGCTTCTGTCGTGCTGGACTCTAAAGCAGAGAAAAAGCCCTTCTCTACAAGGCAGAAGGAACGAGAGGCCTAACACTAGGTAGAAATATTCAAGAAGATGGTTCCTTCTCCGCTGGGAATATTTCCTGTATTCCCAGGGGCTACAGCCGTGGCTACCAACTGCCTGACAGACACATGTGGACGCCAAGGACACGCTCAAGTCCTGAACTTGGGTTTTCTGCTGAAGCCAGGGAAAAACTAGGGGTAGATAAATTATAATTTTTAGGAGAAAAGTATAGAATTAAGACAAATATGCTCAAACTGCCTCTATGTATTACCTCTCTGCAACAGTGTATTATTTATAATAGCATACACTTTCTGTGGTAATTTCAGTAGATTTTAAGGCCTGTTCAGTATCATTTAAGTTTTATGTTATCTGAACCTAGACAAATACTAGTCTGTCTCTGGTGGACAATCACGCGAAAACAGAAAAATTCATGAGAGGACCAAAGAATCAACAGGGCAATGCGGTGAAAGGGGGGTGGGGAGGACAAAACAAAAAGACTTGTACACCACAGATGAGCCTTCTCAGACCCGAGGGGCCCAGTGTCTCTGAACACGGAGAACCGGACACAGCACAGGACCATAGAGACGTTACGGAGGACTACAGAGAAGGAGCTGGCGTTTGGCCCTCCTCAGGAATCAGAAAGCCCATGACGGACAAAATGACAGCAGGTTAGGTTAGGGTGAGCCACACACATGCTCCTAGTCTCCTTCTACATGCAGTCCACTACAATGCCGGCTCTGACTGGGGTTAGGGTTAAGCTTTTGAGGCCTGACCTTGCTATATATAGTCCAGGCTGGTCTCAAACTCACTCCTTTTGTCCCCCGCCTCCAGAGTGCTAGAATTCAGCACAGCCAGCCAACAGGCGCTGCTCACCCTTATTAAGTCAGGATGACCAACAGCGAGGCTCAGAGCGTTCCTATTAATACTATTTAAATAGGAAAAAATAAGTTCTACCTGGGTTTTCTTTTTGAAAAAGCTTAACTATCAATCTTCAGCATCCGTTTTAAAATAGAGAAACCCTGGAAAGATTTCAGATGTCCAATTAAGCAGGAAGTGATTTCCGTCTTCTTCGCTGCCCGTTCTGCTGTACTCTCCACTGAGTGCCTGCGTGCCATTAGGAAATGCCTCCCTCCGTCTCCACAGCTCTTCTCAGGGTGAGTGTTAATACAAGCACGGATTTCTATGCACGACTTTGTAGTGAACAACCAACCACTCTCTTTACTTGGAGCGGGCTTCAGTTGAAGCTGCACCTCTGGAAGACAGGCTTCCACCTGCTTTCTTGATTCTGACGAAAACTCACAGAGAAGCAAAGAATGTAAAGCAGAACCAGGCCATGTAGAGTGGCAGCTGTTCTAGCTCTTCAGTGATAAAAACAATGTCCACTGTGAATAAGGCCACCAAGCCACCAGCTGAAAATACCTACACAGCACATACCTGACCAAGGACCAAGATCTAAGAGGTGCAGGGAACTATTAAAGGTCAACAAGCCAAGAAGCTGCTCTTTCTAAGGTGGCGGGCCGGGATACGGCTCCCGGGGCAGCTGCTCAGCACACGCAGGCTGTGCTTCCACTGAGCAGGGTAAACCGGACCTGAGCAGATAACAAGGTGCCTGGACCACAGCCAGCTGCATGAAGATGTGCTGAGCAGGCCCTGTCACAGGCCGGACTACTAAGAACTGTAAACTCACCAGCAACAAGACACTACTGCACAGTTTGCAGAATGACTAAAATCCAGAGTGCGGATAACGCCAACACAGACAGCACCAGTGGAAATCCAAGTAACACAGACATCTTGCACAAAGTTAGGCAGTTCTTACAAAGCTAAATACGCTCTGACCATGGGCACCAGCAGTCAAGAGCTGAAACTTCAAAAATCAATGCCAAGTCAGGAAGCAGAAAGACCCATGAGTTCAAGGCCAGCCTGGGCTACATGGAAACTTGTCACAAAATAAGTAACCCCTGTGCAGACATGTGAAGAGTACTATTCATAACTGAGAAAATAATCGGGAGGCACTAAAATATTTTCAGAGCTGAACGTGCAATGGAGAACTAGCTACTGGTCAAAGAGAAAGAACGGCGCTGACTAGCCACAGAGAGCCTTAAATACAGCTGGCTGGGCAGGGAGGCCACTCTGAAACAAGATTTGCATACTAGACGACACATTCCGGAAAAGATAAAACTAAAAAGGAAAGATAGAAAGGTAGAAGAAAAGAGCAGTGGAGAGGTGGACAATAAGTGAATCCTGCAGGATACATGGTGGGGATGGCAGACACCCAGTGAGGACCACCTGCAGGATACATGCTGGGGATGGCACACACACCAGTGAGGACCACCTGCAGGACACTGATGCTGGGGATGGCACACACCCAGTGAGGACCATAGAGGACACTGATGCTGGTGATGGCAGACATACCAGTGAGGACCACCTGTAGGACACTGATGCTGGGGATGGCAGACACCCAGTGAGGACCACCTGCAGGACACTGATGCTGGGGATGGCAGATACCCAGTGAGGACCACCTGCAGGACACTGATGCTGGGGATGGCACACACCCAGTGAGGACCACCTGCAGGACACTGATAGTGGGGATGGCACACACCCAGTGAGGACCACCTGCAGGACACTGATGCTGGGGATGGCACACACACCAGTGAGGACCACCTGCAGGACACTGATGGTGGGGATGGCACACACCCAGTGAGGACCACCTGCAGGACACTGATGGTGGGGATGGCAGACATACCAGTGAGGACCACAGATGGCCCAACACAAACAGGAACCCAGCACAAACGAGGACATAGCTAGTAAGAGCATCCCATCGTGGCTCATCAATCCTGGCAACTGCAGACAAGAGCTAGTCTCTGACAAAGGGCTCTAGACTGTTCACTGTCTGTATAGTCAATAAAGCATTCTGCAAACAAAGGCCTACTAATATCTTTAAAGACTGATACAACTGTGTTAACTCACCAAAGGAAACCAATAAATTAAAAACTTCACTTTATTTATTTTAAAAATCTCCCTCTCCACCACAGTATGTGTCCATCTCATCTGATCCATAGGGTGCCAGCACTGACACTCTTTCAACTTTTTAAAAAATTAATTAACTTATTTATTCATTTTACATCCCAGCTGTAGCCCCCTCTCCCCTCCCGGATTCCTCATAAAAGGGAGTGCCTCCCTGCCCCCCTCCCCCTACCCCCACCAACTCATCAAGTCACATCAGAACTGAGCTCATCCTCTTCCCCTGTGGCCTGGCAAGGCAGTCCCACCAGGGGGAAGTGATCAAAAAGCAGGCAACAGAGTCCCTGCTAGAGACAGCGCTGCCCCCCCCCCCCCCACTGGAGGACCCACATGAAGGTAAGCTGCCCATTGGCTGCATCCGTGATTTGCAGGCAAATCAAGGTAACCCAGACCCAGAAAGACACACATGGTACGTACGCACTTAGAAGTGGAGTTCAGCCATATAGTACAGGATAAACACACTGCAATGCACAAACCCAAGGATAGTAACAAGGAGGACCGAAGGGAGAGGCTTAAACCTCACTCAGTCATCAGAGAAATAAAACAGACAGAGGCAGTGGGTGGCGAGAGGGAGCACAGGGAGAGACAAGGGTGGAGATCAGACCTGGGGTGAGGATGTGGGGGAGACAGAGGCCTGTAGAGAAAAGAGAAACTGTCGGCAGGAGCATCTCAGTGATAAGCTAGAGACCTAAGTCAGGATAGGGTTCTGGGAAGATTAAGAGGGGACCCTAGCTGAGTCTCCTAGCAGCAGGGGCCATGGAGACTGAAGAAGATACCCTTTAACTAGACAGGACTCCTAGTAGAAGGAGGAGACACCAGCCCACCCACAAAAACCTCAATCCAAAATTTACCCTGCTTACAAGATGTGCAGGGATAAAGATGGAGCAGATAGAGCAGAGACTGAGAAAATGTCCAGCCAATGCCTGGCCCAAGCCAAGACCCACCCATGGAAGACAGCCAAGCCTGGCACTCTTAACAACGCTCTGCTACGCTTGCAGACAGGAGCCTAGCGGAGTTGCCCTCTGAGAGGCTCCACCCAGCTGCGGTTCCGGTTTCAAACAGATGCTGAGACCCAGAGCCCAACACTGGGTGAAGCATAGGGAGTCTAGTGGAAAAGTGGGGGCAGCGGGGTGGGGGTGGGGTAAAAGGACCTAGAGGTGACAGGAAGTCCACAAGAAGACCAGCAGAATCAACTAACCAGGGCCTGGTTGGGCTTGCTCAGGCTGAAGCATCAACAAACCACGCATGGACCAGACGGAGGCCCCACACACAGACTCAGCCAACGGTCGGCAAAACGTCACCTTAACAGCAGCCAGAATCACCGGGTGCAGTGGGGAACGCCTGTGATCTCAGTATTCTGGGAGGCAGAGGCAGGGGGATCTCTATGAGTTCAAGGCCAGCCTGGTCCACAAAGTAAGTCCATGAAAGTCAAGGCTACATAGAGAAACACTGTTTTGAAAAGCAAAAACCAAAACCAAACCAAACCAAAAACGTCTTGTTTCCTTAAGGGCTAGAGAGATGGCTCAGAAGTTAAGAGCACTGTCTTGAGTTCAATTCCCAGCAACCACATGGTGGCTCATAATTACCTATAATGAGATCTGGTGTGCACACACATGCAAGCAGAACACTGTATATGTAATAAACAAACAAATAAACAACAAATCTTTTTTTAAAAAAGGAAGGGAGCACCCAGGGTCAGGGAGATTAGCGCACAGTGAGAGCGGGCCCAGGAGCCAGCCTTGGCAGACTCTGTGGGGGAGCTGTGTGCACGGGCTCTGGGTGACCCTAGCATGTGTGCATGGGCTCTGTGTGACACTAGCATGTGTGCATGGGCTAAGGCAGGCGAACAGCAAGTGTGACCTGTTCAGTATAAACAGTCCTGTCCATCACAGGACACTGCCAACAGAGTAGAAAGCAAGCCATGAACTTAGAAAAGACACCCACAGTTCATAGGATGATGATGAAGAGTTTCTGTCTAGAACATAAAGATCCATCAAACGCTGGGAAAGACAACAGGACACAAGCAAGGAAGACAGGCTATGCGGGGCTCATGTTCAACAGGTTCCAGGGAAGCTAAGTTGTTGCAAATGCACCTTTTCCAAATGTGGCCAACACAGTAGACTGAGGAAGATCTCTGCACTGCTGCGGTGCGCACCAGGGCTGAGGAGGGGGCCACGTCTTCACCCATAGGGTGGTCTCAACGCATCAACTTAAAACCACCTGGGACCCACGTTATGGCTTGAATTTGAAATGTCCGCCAGAGGCTCACATGTTTCAAAAACTGGCCCCCAGCTGGTATTGGTGTTTTAGGAGGCTGTGACATGGGGACCAGCTGAGTGACTTGTGGCCATTGGGCTAGGCTTGGGGTTACAGCGCAGTGCCACTTCTGTCCCTAGCTTTTTGCTGCTAGGTGGTACTATGTAGCAAATAGCTGCTGAACACGTCAACCACCACAGAGCCACATCACCCTGCGGGAACTAGGTGCATAAGGCGCTGGCTGCACAAGCATGTGGAGCTGAGCGCGGGGTCCTGGCAGCCATGCAGAAGCCAGACGCACTGGCGCAAGTCTGTAACCCCAGCACCGTGGGCAGGCCTGACTGACGTCTCTGGGGGCTTGCTGGACAGGCAATCCAGCCAACACAGGAAGCTCTAGACTCAGAAAAGACCCCGAGCAATACAGAAGACACACCACGTTGACCTCTGACCTCCACATGCACATACATATGACCATTCAAGTACACACATACCCCAAACACACACATACAAAATGTATGTATAAGATAACATATAACACACATGCACACGCACACATTCACAAGCTACAATAAATCCTTCTTCCCTGAAATGATGCTGTCTGCAGCCACGGCTGGATCCCCCTGTGCCCTCGTTTCAGTATGTGGAGAGGAAGGGTGGGAAGGGCAGGAGCCTGAGGAGGGCCAACAGGGCTCCAAAGTCTCCTTTCCTGAACCCCGATACCATAGTCCTTTACATTCTACCTCTTTGTTAACTGGATAACTCAGGTGGCCCCCAGGCCTGACAAGCTGAGTTCAGGTCCAAGTACCCACGTGGTAGCAGGAGAGAACTGACCACCCACAAGTTGTTCTCCGCCCTGCACATGTGTGTTGTAGCACTGTGTACCCCCACACATATCTAGAATATATAATACAAATGGAAAGCAGGCATTAGAGTGGCACCTCGGCCATATGAGGGAGGCCTGGCCCTGGCCCTGCAGAGGGGACTAACTGTGGGGGGAGGTGGGGCGCTTCAGGACCCTGCTCGCTATTGTCTGGGGAATGCTACTAAACCTATTCACGGGCCTCTGTGGTCTCACCAGACAACACTGCAGGGACAGCAGGATGGTATGCTTTAAAGGAAGCACGTTGTCTGAACACGTGAGAGGTTAAAGATGCGTTTGTGTGAGCCGACTCTTCAGGAGGGGACAGTGAGGTATGTCTAACACAAGGAAACAGGCCAAAGAGGTTCACTAGAGTGTGACTTGACTGAAATCTATGCTCACTTTCGCTGGAGCCCAAAATCAAACTCAAAAGTTCAAGGGGCCACTACGTACTTCCATAGCTGCCTGTCATGTGCAGCAGAGGAGGAAGGGCAGCGTGGCAGGCTGCTCAACACAGCACCAACATTTTGTCCTGTAGGATGTACGACATGCACTCCTCAGTCCAGAAGCATCCCCTCCCCTCCCCATCTAACCTCTGGCTTAAGGCACCACTAGGAAGTGCTGACCTTCAGAAAGGGAACCAAATGGCAGCTGGCCATCAGCTCTTTAGAGCACTCAGAATACATTCATTATCTAAGAAAATGCTTGTTCTCTGACACTCAGGAACCAGACACAGTACCACTCTTCAGTCTGCAAAGCCAATGCGCATGGGGTCCATCCATAACTATGAGCATCCCACCTCTTACTGGGATGAAGCGCCCACACATGCAGCCGTAAGATGCTTTTGTCAACACATTCTCCAAAAGCAACGGCTCTTCTGCCTCACCATCCTCATCAGGCAGCCTGGCTGCCAGCCTGGTGCATGGCATGTGTTGCTGGTCTCCAAAGGATGAACGCATGAAACACTCAGGGTACAGCCAAAGCTGTGCACTGACAGGCTTTCCGGGGAAGGGAAGTGGAGGCGGAAGGCAGGCCCACCTTGTTGAAGACCCAGACCTCTCCATTCACTGTAGGCCTGGGCACCCCGTGGCCATTATAGTGGAAGAGGACCCGCTCCTCCTTGGCGTTCCGGCGCAGAGATGTACAAAGCTTCTTGACTTCATCCACAGTGGGGTCGAGGCTCTGCTTGTACCGAGCCTGTGGTGGAAAAAGAAAGGAGATATTTGTCACGCACTGGGGAGGGCCAGAGAGCGTCCTCCTGCACACTGACCTACAAGGAGCAGCAATTGGTCTTGCACAGGCAGCCCCAAGCTTTGGCCCTAGAAAGTGAGCACAGGCTACAGAGTGTGGTCATGCGGTACATTTAACTATAACACAGGACATTAATAAGGGCAGCCTGTCACATGGTGACATGAAGGACCCTTCTGCCCTCAAAACTTCTTAGAACATGAAGCATACGGAATCTGCATGTGCACGGCGGCAGCAGAGGAGCTACAAAGAGAAGGAAGCGCCAGGTGCTCAGCCCTGCCCACACGTACAGGACACTGCAGTGCCAGGGGTGAGGCCAGAGAGGGACATCAGGGTCTTCACACACACAGACAACAAATAGAGATGACTAAAAAAACCCCAAAAACAAAACGACAACGGTTAAACAGGTGAGAGCTAGCTCAGAAGGGACTGTGTGGAACCCCACTGTGGGAGCTGGCCGGCACACCAAGAGAACGCAGAAGTGTGGGACCCGAACAAGCACACACTCTCCTTCAGCAGACACCCAGCTCCCACAGTCCCACAGTCAGGACAACCCCAGCAAACAACCAGCAAGCTCTGCTGGGAAATGAAACAAGCTGCTGAGGAAAAGGGGGAAGGGACATGCAAAAAACCTAAGAAAACGCCATTACTGTGGGGAAAGCCTCCCAGATACCCCAAGTCCTGCAGGGTATCTAATTAAGTTGTCATGCATGTATGTTTGTTGTCACCTTTTCAGGGGATATTAACCAAAGGCCACCCTTTCGTGGACACAATAAAAAAGATAGTAAAGTTGGGGCTCATGAGCCCAGGGAACCACAATCCAACCTCTACTAGAGGTAGCCACACACCCGGGCTTCCCACGAGCAGAGCTGACAGCTAAATGTTCTGAGGGCTCCTTTGTTAAAACTTAGGCTAACCTGCAGGTGAAACGAGTTGGGTGACAGAGCAGCGATGAGCCTGGCAACGTCCCAAGGATGCTGAAGCCAATGATGGGGACAAGGGTTTACTTGCGTTTATTCTGTGCTTTACCCTGACTTCCAATAGGAAATTCCCAGTAAAGAAAATTACAGAGCAGAGCACGGTGTGAACACAACAAATAGTTCCAGGCGCCAGGGCCACGTTCTCCAAAACTATGGCAGAACCTACAGAAAAACAGTGAAAGGCTTTGCCTATATGTGGATGTAAGGATCTGATCTTTAAAGTAATGTGGATGTTTCTGTATAACACAGTTCATTAAACCGACATTTGATTTTTAAAAGAAATAAAAAAACCGAGTGGTTCCTTCAGTGGTTTTGTTGTTGTTGTTGTTGTTTAAAGGGTAAGTTTTGGCTACCCTGGGTCTTGGTGTTTGCATATGAACTGAGACTGCCTCTCCAATTTGGTGCACTGGGATTTGGGTGAGGACTACACTGAGTCTGTGCTGCTTTGGGCAGGACAGCCATGCTCACAGCACTGCCCTCCAATCGTCAGCATGGAGGACCTTCCACTCTCCAGCAGACTCTCAATGCCGTGTAGTTTTCATCTCCTCAGTTAGATGTAGCCCAAGGTTGTTTCTTAAACTCTACAGTGAACGAGACAGTTTCCTTGATTTCTTTCCCACTGTGTCTGTTCTTGGTATTTAGGAAGGCTACTGAGTAGTGTGGGCTGATTTTCCATCCTGCCACGTTGCTGAAGATATTTTCCTGTCACTTCCGGTTACCTTTAGAACTTAAAGGCAAGGCCCTACTGCACACAGCACAACACTTGCGTCACAGAACATGGAGAGGTCAAGCTGGCTGCTTCATCCCTATTGCCTAACATTCACTGTGGAAAGGCGCTAAGCATACTAAAGAGCAAGAGAAGTTATCATCAGTCTTATGCAGCTATGAACCCTGAAGGCAGCTCTCCTGGTAAGATATGCACACTGGTGGCACAGTGTCATGGATGTTATGTTATGGCACTCTGGTGCCACAGTGTCATGGATGTTATGTTATGCACTCTGGTGGCACAGTGTCATGGATGTTATGTTATGCATACTGGTGGCACAGTGTCATGGATGTTATGTTACGCACACTGGTGCCAGTGTCATGGATGTTATGTTATGCACTCTGGTGCCACAGTGTCATGGATGTTATGTTATGCACTCTGGTGCCACAGTGTCATGGATGTTATGTTACGCACACTGGTGCCAGTGTCATGGATGTTGTTATGCACTCTGGTGCCACAGTGTCATGGATGTTATGTTATGCACTCTGGTGCCACAGTGTCATGGATGTTATGTTACGCACACTGGTGCCAGTGTCATGGATGTTATGTTATGCACTCTGGTGCCACAGTGTCATGGATGTTATGTTATGCACTCTGGTGCCACAGTGTCATGGATGTTATGTTATATTATGCACTCTGGTGCCACAGTGTCATGGATGTTATGTTTATGATATTGGATTTTATTTTTTTAAAGATTTATTTATTTATTATGTATACAGTGTTCTGCCTGCACATCTGCACACCAGATCACATTATAGATGGTTGTGAGCACCGTGTGGTTGCTGGGAATTGAACTCAGGATCTTTGGAAGAGCAGACAGTGCTCTTAACCTCTGAGCCATCTCTCCAGCCCTCTGGTTGGATTTTAAATCCAATCCAGATGGTGGTGGCACACATCTTTAATCCCAGCACTTAGGAGGTTGGGGCAGACAGATCACGGAGTTTAAGGACAGCCTGGTCTATAGAGTGAGTTCCAGGACAGCCAGGGCTACACAAAGAAACCTTATCTGGAAAAAAACAAAACAAAGCAAACAAACACACAAACAACAACAACATTAATAATATCGTCTATTTTACAAGACAGAAACCATGTTGGTACCATTAGTTGGGCCAAAACCCCATGGCTGGCTGACTAGGTCATAGGCCCTAATGAAGAGCCTAATGCTATTACTCTGCTAGAGAGAATGTGGTAAGTGCTGCATGTCCCCTGAGCTCTTATCTTTACACCATATCAGTGTATTTTCAACTATGGCCAGGAAAGTTTCTTTTTGCAGTAGAAAGACTCAGTCGGGGAGTAAGAGACTATGGCATGCTCAGCGCCAAGTGGACCAGAGCACTAGGGTCATTGAGGGAAAATCTTAACAGGCAGAAGAAATAGATATCTGAAGCAAAAAGTATTTGCTAGGCATGACAAAGTTGTACAGGTAGGCTCACAGGGTCTGGGGCTGCAGGACATGACCTGCAAGATCAGGCCAGCCGAAGTCCAACCACGAATGCGGGAGGCACTCAGAGAGACCCGCCCCATCTGAGAAGCGAAGGGGAGTGAATGGCTGCTAGGGAGGCTACCCACTCTCCAGGGGACTGTCTCAAACTCATGCACATACAGGAAACACCAGCTGAACGCAGTGGGTGTTGGGGGGGAAGGGGGGAGATGGGAGGAAGGGGGGAGATGGGAGGAAGGGGGAGGGGATGGGGGAAAAGGGGAAAGGAACTGGAGGGAAAGGACCGGTGGCAGGCATATTTGATCAAAGCATATTATATGCGTGTCTAGGTGAATGCAGCAATGAGAACTGGGCGTTCTGGGTTGCTCCTTCATCCCAGCACTCAGGAGGCTTAGGTAAGGGAATCTCAAGTTCAAGGCCAGCCCAGGCTACACAACAAGACCCTGTGTCAAAACAAATAAGGAAATAAAACAAAATAAAGGACCTGCCTCACCACTACTTGAGTGTCTGGAATGTAAGCAGACAGGAGAACCACCAGTGAAATCTAAAGCACCTGTGACCCAGGATGTGGCTATGAGCCAGGGTCAGCCAGCACCCACTGAGAATGTCCACAGAACAGCAGACAAGAGGCCGGAACAGGAAGGGGAGGCAAAAGTCACCCAGCCAAGAAAAGGTGACACAGCAGGAAATGGAACCCAGCCTGGCCCACCTCACGGACACCTACACATGTGAGCACCACAAGTGAGGAAGCAGAGGGCCTGAGATGTGGTGTGGGCGCTGTGGGACACTGCTTATCTGCTCCCACCAAGGAACAAGTGGTCATGGTCTTTAAAGACAACGGAAAGATGTGCATGAAACCAGAGGAGGTGATTCACCAAATATGAATTCCTTCTCCAGCCATAATGTGAGGTCTCTGGAGGAGTGAGGCTTTGCAGGCCCCAAACCTGAGAATCATTACCAGACTCCTGGATGGGAATCTGTCAGAGCCTCCCTGACTACTTCCATCAGGATGGAGCCACCATGGAGGCTAAAGTCACGATTGCAGATGATTGTGTTAACTACTTTAATTAATTGACTTAACCAGTTCTTAAAAAGAGAAATAAACAAGGTGACAATTCTCGATGCCAGTCCATGAGAGTCTACACTAGTCCATGAGAGTCCACGTCAGTATATGAAAGCTTTAGAAAGCCGAGATTTAAAAGGTCCCTCCAGGTTCCCTAAGTCCTGTGGGCAAAGCACGTAGAGCCGCACACAGAGCACTGGGAAGGCCTGCTTGCAGGGCTGGGCAATCTGGGGTACCTGCCTTGAGGGAGCAGTCAGGGTTCAGCAAAGTGAAATTCCTCTGGGGGTCTCCTCACTCAGGATGAGAATGTAGCTCATAAAAAAAGCAGGATGCTATCACGAGGGCCCGAGAGTGCAAGGTGCAAAGCCCATGTCAACCCTCTGACACCCACGCGGAGGCTCCACTGGAACAAGGCTGAAGCCTCCCCTGTACGGAAGGCAGGGGTGCTGATGAGGGTCTGGAGCAGCCTGCATGGGGCCTGGCTCTTCCCTGAGCTGCTCTGATGTCTGAGGAACCAATGCTGCTCACGGTCCGCCGTGTGCAAACAGTGCAAACAGCTAAAGGGAACTGTGAGGGCAGCTTACAATTCTGGGTGTGCCCTCCAGTACGGGTGCACACTTGTCCTCTCTACATCCTGACGGCACACTAACAACAGCCACTCTGTTGAGTGACACCAGATTGCTAGTGACATTAATTATAACAATTAGTAAAGGAACAAATCAAATGATGAAATACTATCTGACATCAAAGGGACACAAGTGAATGTCAACACAACTCCTTAAAGCGCTCTGGGAAACGACACCTGGGTGCCGACTGGGCACTGCAGCGTCCATCAGTAAGCCTGCACATCAGACAATCAGAAAGGGGCTACAGTACAGTAGAGCCAGTGTTTGGCATGCACAGCCTCCACTCTCAAGAGAACTTAAAAAATGGTAGCCACCCTTGGGTCACCCGACAGTCTCCTTTGTGTACCGTGGACTGGGGCCCTGCCTAATCCCACGAAGCAAGCTGAGTGTGATAAGTGAGATCACAGCTCTGAGGCAGGTGTGCCAGTACATGCCTGGAACCCCAGCAATAGGTGGGCTAAGGCAGCACGGGCTACCTAGCAAGGCCCTGCCTCAAAGAGGGGAATGGGGCTGGAGAGATGGTTCAGCAGTCAATGGCACTGGCTGCCCTACCAGAGATACCAGGTTCGATTCCCCAGGTCCTACATGGTGGTTAAAAACCATCCACAGCTAGAGTTCTGATGCCCTCTCCTGACCACCAAGAATACTTGCCACATGCACATGGTACAAAGACATACGTGCAAGAAAACATCCATATATATAAAATAGATAAATCTAATAAGTAATTTTAAGAGGGTAGGCAGATATAATACAAATCTGAGAAAAATAAACAAGGTCTCGCTATGTAAACTAAGCTGGCCTTGAACTCAAGAGATCTGTCTGCCCCTACCCCTTGAGTGCTGGAACCAAAGGCATGCACCAGCAGAGCCAGATTTTTTTTTTGAACACTGTGTATGAGTCTTCTGTTTGCATGCAGGCCTGTGCACTGTACATATACAGTGCCTACAGAGGCCAGAACCCCAGAACTAGAGTTGCAAATGGTTTCAAGTTGCCGTGTGGGTGCTGGGAACTGAACCTGGGTCCTGCTGCTTCTACTTGCTGCCAGCGTTTATCACTGTAACTGTGCTGGTTACATGCTCTCCACGGCTACATCCAAACAGGAAGTGCGTTCTGAAATCACAGAATCAATGCGAAAACGGGTGGAGAACTTCAAATAGCAGCCCTGGAGACTGCTTCAGACTCTACAACAAGGCGTCACCTGTTGCAGGATATCTGATCCCGTTGTGAACCCCAAGATTGTGAGCTGTAAAAACTTGTTTTTTGTTTTTGTCCAGGGCTCAGCCCTAGAACACATCTTTAATCCATGAAATTTCTGTTTATTGTAAACAGATAATTATGGTGCGGCTCAGCCCTAGCCCACACCTTTAATCCAAGAGCTTTCTGTACACAGGATTTAATAAAGTTAACCCTAGGTCAAGAGGCGGAGCAAGAAACCAGGTGACAGGGATTAAAGTATAAAAGGGTCTTAGAGTTGAAGGGTGTTTTTAAGACGCTGTGGATAAGAAGAAGCTTTTGAGCTTTGAGCCAGCAAGCTCTTTGGCTTTCCTCCTGGGCTGTCAGCTGAGCTAGTGAGCTTTTGGCTTTGGGGTTTTGGGGTTTTCTTCTGAGATGTGAACTGAGTAGGAAGGCCAGCTAGGTGCTTTCTCTGCCTCTCTGAGCTGGCAGGTTTTCCTCTGGCTCCTGAGCTGATTTTCATCTCTCAGTCACCTCCTCTCAGAGGTGTGGCTCCCACCTGCCACACAAACAGAGCACTGGACAAGGGGCTCTGAATGAGCCCACACTGGGAGTTCCCTCTGAGTCACTGTTGCTATTTTGGTCAAACTGAACAACACACGACATCCCATCTTAGCAGATCCTTCTTCCGGCCGTCTGTGATGGAAAAAGAAAGAAGGAAAGGAAAGAAAAAAGCTGTATCTACATATGACTGTGTTTTGGTGTGAGTCACATCTGAGTAGACAGAAAGGAGAGGTATAAGAACATTTCACCTCAGAACTACACCCCGGAGCAGAACAAGACGGACAAGACCATCCCCAAGACTCCATCAGAGGCTGCAAGACAGGGAGGGGGGAGGGGGGGTAATACTCAGAGTCAGGGTGGACATTTGCTATTACAGGAAGGCTCTCAGGTGACACACAGGAGTATGGACTGTTCTCTTGTTCCTCAGTCTCTCTCTCTCCTCCACTCTCTCTCCTCTCACGGCCTGGTTCCGTCTTTGTTTTCTCTCTCTGCTCTGGACTCGTCCAGGCGCCTGTGGTAATTCTCTGCCGTCTCTTCCTCGGGCACCGAAGAACCACTCTGCCTCCATCTTAGGCTCAAAAACCACCTTATAGTAGAGACAAACTTAAGTTCGTTCCTGTTTATGATTAAATCTATTTCTCAAGGATGGGCTCTGCCCCACCTGTAACCGTATCCACAAATGGGTCCGCACTGCCTGTTCCAGGAATGGCAGCCGTGTCTTTGTTACCGTGGCGGGCCACCTTGCAAGCCTGTCCTTGTGTCGGGAGGCTGCTATGACTGACTGGTAATGCTTATGGTTCTGCTCCTGTAGCCCCTACTGTTTTGCCACTAAATCCATTTGGAAATCCCCTACCCCTGACTTATAAAACCTTATCTTCCTCACATCCAATGCTTGGGGAAGGCAGCCTGTGTATACAAATAAAAGAGCTTGCTTTAATTAGTAATTTGGCTGTGATGATTCAGGTCAGTGGTCTTTCTCCTCCAATCTTTGAAATTAATACCATACCTAGGAGCAGTTATGTCATCATTTTGACTATTCCAAGGTACGGTTAAGGAGAAGGTTTTTACTGTTGATATGAGGGAAAGTACAGCCAGGAGCATCTGGAAGGGTCCAGACTGAACTGGGCCATAAGAGCCCACCACCGACACTATGAATGATATTCTGCTATATCTGCAGACAGGAGCCTAACGTAACTGTCATCTGAGAGGCTTCACCCAGCCACTGATGGCAACAGATGCAGAGACCCCCAGCCAAACATCAGGCAGAGCTCGGGGAATCCTGTGGAAGAGGGGGAAGGATTGACGGAGCTAGAAGAGTCAAAGACACCCCCAAAACCCTACAGAATCAACAAACCTGGGCTCACAGGGCCCCACAGAGACTGAAGCACCAGACAGACAGCATGCGTGGGATGGCCCAGGCCCTCCGCACACGTGTAACACCTGTGCAGCGGGGTCTCCATGTGGACTCCTTCTTTGACTGCACTGCCTGCCTTGGGTCCCTGTCCCCAGCTGAGAGGCCTCATTTGCCCTCAGTAGCAGGTGCGCCTAGTCCTGCTCCACTTGATACGTCAAGGCCAGGTGATATCCAAGGGAGGCCTCCCCTCTTCTGAGGAGAAAGGGAGAGAGGAGGGAAGGGAAGCTGCAATCAGGATGTAAATTTAATTTATTTTTTTTTAAAAATCAGTAGTTCCATTATTTGGGGAATCAAAGCCAATTCTGATTCTGATATTGCCTTAAATTATTAATAAAGAAGTCTCAATACACTACTACACCAATCAACCAAATCAGAAAAGCAATGGATATACTTCTTTTAAAATGTGAGTGCTCTATCTGCATGTACACCTGCAGGCCAGAAGAGGGCACCAGATCTCATTACAGATGGTTGTGAGCCACCATGTGGTTGCTGGGAATTGAACTCAGGACCTTTGGAAGAGCAGCCGGTGCTCTTAACCCCTGAGCCATCTCTCCAGCCCTGCCCCCCCCCTTTTCCCCCAATGGATATACTTACATAATCCTAAACAGAATAGAGAGGGAAATAATCTCAAAAATAGAAACAAAAAGGAGAGAGAGTGGGGGGGTGGTGGACACGCAGACCAAGAGTGCATGGCAGAAGTGGCATGGGGGGGCACGCAGAAGGGGCCAACAGTGCATGGTGATTTCATGGCAGTATAAAGAGAGCAGGGGGGGGGGATGACCAAGAGTGCATGGCTGGGCAGAAAAACTGGGGAGCAGAGTGAAGCCCTTGGATGGAGAGGTTAGGGCAGGCCCTGTGGGGAGAAGGGAGTCAGAGGAGCCTCAGGCTAGGCAAGCCTGGCTGCCAGAGTGTGCTTTGGTATGCTAACAGGCACCACAGCGGCATTTGTCCTAGGCTTCTTTGGGACCTGAGAAAGAGGAGTCAAAGGGAGCTCAGAATTTGCTATTTATGTCTCTATAAAATGTTTCTATTTACTACCAAGAGAAATAACAGGGAAATCATAAACCAAATTCAATCTTAGTGGTTTGCAAGCCCTGGAGGTGGCCAGGTCTCCACAGCAGAGCTGCCTCCTCCTGTTAATGCAAAGGCTCTGTTGTCCCTGGAGACGAGGCATCTTCAGGTGGGGGTGAACCCTGAGAGAGACTGGGGGGGGGGGGGGAGAAGACACGAAACGGAGTGGGGTGGGGGGGAGGCGGGGCGACTCCTTCGCTGACAGCTCTCAGAGCATTTGCCAACCAGACCAGCAGAGCAGGAATGCAGGGAAGGAAGCTCCCAGAAAAGGCAGAGGCTGCCTCTCAGGCCTCAGCAACTGGGGCCATGCTTCCTCTCCGGCCACGAGGTTACAAAGACTGACTTACTTTAAAAGCTTTCTCCTCCCTCAAAATCTTATTGGAAAACATGGGGGAGGAGTTCAATTAATCTTAATGCATGTGCTCAGTCCCCTGTTTATCCCCTGAAATCCTCTAAGTGTGCGGACCAAAGGGCCCAGATGCCATTACTGCTCATGAGCACGCTCTCACAGCACTCTTACACAGAGGGACTCTTAACTTCCTCAGTTCCACACAGGAGGGCCAGCACCTCATGGTCACAGCTCCAAGGGAATCCTGCCCCCAGCATTCACATTTCCCGAGTGTCACCAGATTCTGGTCCCCGCCTTCAGAGGGTAGATGTATGCCTCCCGCTCACTCACTCATCGTAATGGACCAAAGAGCTTCAGAACTTCAGCTGTCAGAGTGATGAGGAGGGCGGGGCCAGCAGCTCAGCTGGACACTGGCCTAGGTGGCTACATTGTGGTAAACTACAGAAGCACAAAGCCAGGCACGCAGTGGTGGGGCCTGTAGAAGCAGCGGGTTCTGTGAGTCTGAGGCCATCCAGGTCCACAGAGCACAGAGTGCAGGACAGCCAGGACAACAGACACTGTCTCAAAAATGGAAGGTGGGACAGGGAGGGAGGGATGGAGGGAGGGAAAAACCCCACATAAAGTAGAGAGCACTCCAGAATGAGACACCCCTGCCCCCCAGGAGCAATGCCCATGAGTTAGGCAGTGTCTGGGTTCACATGTGGACCGTCAGTTACTGGTGGAGACACCTATGGACATGCGGAGCCCCCTGCTCTCACTTATCTCTTTTCTGCCTAGCAGTTTTTCTCAACCCTGTGCTCCTCTGCACAGCTACTGAGCTGGATTTGTAAAGCTCCACTGAAAACTCAGTCCCTACCTCCAGACAGCACCCCTCAACAGAAGTGTTGCTCTCCACAGCATATCCAAAGCCACAGAGCTGGAATCACTCCAGCATCTTAGTAAAATTAGGGATTCGTTATTTCTGACCTTGGCTCTAGCAAGGTCTTATATTGTGCAACTGCAAAAAAAAGTTTAAAAAAAAAAAGATTCAACCTCCTTTCTTACCTATCACACTGAGAGGACACATTAATGGACCAGCATGAAAGGCACTTCGGATATTAATAATGTGCCTCCTGGGGGTTGACAGGAATTAATTAATATTTTTAAGGGCTTTGAAATGAGAAACACTAAATTAAATGTCACCACACCACGTAAGGTTTTGTTTCAAAATGAGGACGCCTGGAAAACGGCTCCATGGAGTGAAAGACACCGCAGCAGGGGAAACATGCAGTAGTTTGGGGAATTTATGGGCATTTTCACTGGGCACACAAAATGACAAAACAAGTCTCTAAAATATTACCTATCAAGCTAGGTATTCCTCCTGAAAAGCACATCTCAAGATGAAATAAAACAGTTCATGGGGATTTTGGAGTCTGCAACAGAAGAAAAGAGTCTAACCCTGAGGAACTTAGGACGGTGCAAAGAAAGCCTGGTGCTCTGGCCTCCATCTCCTTCCCAGGGAGGGCTCTGACAGACACCACGGGGCTACACGTGCTAGTGAGGTCTAGGAAGGACTCCCAGACGCGCCTCTGCAGTGCTCTTCTTCCCTGCTCCTTGACTCCTGCTCTCACAGGGCGGACTGCAGAGACTAGGCGCCAGGTGTGAGGAGGCCAGGCTGCCTGGTATAGAAGGGTGTTCCCTCCAACCATGTAGGCAGCTGTGTAGCCTGAAGGAGAGACACAGCCATAAGGGAAGAGAGAGAGGGCAGGGCTCCACTCAAGTAAGTCTCCTCGTTACGAACCCCACGCTGGCCTGGGAACCCCGCACAGCATGCACTGTGTCTTCTGCCGCTGGAGGGCTTCTAGCACCACTGCCCTGTTCAACCAGGACTGGGGGACTGGATCCGGTCTCTGCCAGTTTTCATCCTCTTAAATAAACAGACCCTGCAGCGCAGTGGCAGCAGCCTTTGCAGGTGGAAGGCTGAAGCAGGGCTCAGAGCCTCCCGTTTCCTCCTTGTTGGGAGCTGTCTTAACCAGTCAGTCCAGCTGAGCTGCAGAGCAGCAGTGGATGCCGCAAGGCCTCTGCTCCCCTGACAGCTGCCCTCTGCTCCAAGCCCATGTGCTCGAAGTGACTGCCGTAAGCAGCACCGGCCCCCACACACGTCCCGAGGCACCTAGATCACCCACTCCTCAGACAGCCATCACCCACGCCACTACCTCAGCGGCAGCTCTCCAGCCCTAGGCAGTACCCAGGGGATGGGTTCCTATACAAGACACACTGTGCGTCTCTGGGGAGCCCCAGAAAGGCTGTAAGTAAGCAGGCAGAGGAGAGGGCTGCCTTAAAACAGGAACCTGGGTACAGAGCCATCAGGACAGTCCTTTCCTGCAGACAAAGGCCAGGGCTCACAGTGCACTCCATATGTCAGAACATAACCTGTAGATTTCTCTTCAAGAGTGGAAAGTGAGGAGAAAAAAACAAAGGGGAAAAAATGGTGGCAGAGCAAGCAGAGCTGAGCAGGTGTGTAAAGAGCCTCTCGGCAAGCGACACTGCTATCTTCTGTTAAATCGCTTCCTTTCCCTTTGGAGAGAGACAGACATGAAGATCCAGAGCCACACAGCACTCCTGCAGGGAACACACCAACACACACAGGTGCACACAGCAAGATTCCCTGTCTCCTTGCTCTGGCCTCGCTGGTCTTCAGGCTGTTTCCTGGAATTCCAGCAGCACTCAGCCCAATCCCGCTGGTCAAAGAGATCTTCCCGACCAAGTCCAGCAGAGGCAGATCTCTCCTGTGAAAAGCAGTTCCGTGCCACTGGTCCTTCATCTGGCTTTTCTGCTGTGCTAGTTTGCGTTCTATTGCTGTGGTAAATACCATGGCCAAAGGCAAGCAGAGAGAAAAGGGTTTGTTTCTTCTTAGAGCTCACCATCCATCAGGAAGGGAAGTCAGGACAAGGCTCAAGGAAGGAACCTGGAGGCAAACACTAAGGCACATAGCACAGAGGAGCGCTGTTTGGTGCTTGCACCCTGCCTTTCATACACCCAGGAATACCCTAATGGGCTGGACCTCCACAGCACAGACTTGCCACTGGGGGTGGGGGGGGCTGAGGGTATGGGGGAGGATGTGGCAGCAGGGGAGGAGAGACAGAAAAATGCAAGCAGAACGCATGCACACATGCACCCTCGGATCCTGTCTCTAGATTGATGCGCATGTCACGTGTGTGGGAGAATCACATCTAGACTACCTTTACTTTATACCAACTCTTTGCCTTGAATTAGCTGAGTGTTCTGCCAGTGCTCAGAAGTCTCTACTGTAGACCTTGGAGTTGCTTTAATCAGGAAGACTGTAGAGCAGATATTATGTAACTCAGGCACTATGTCCACTCCATTAGAACACTTAAAGCCTCCCATGGAGGTGCTGTTCTGTGTGCCCTTTCCTCTGATACCATCACCACAAGCCCAGTCTCCCACTTCAATGCCTTCATAGAAAACAAACAAACCAGCTCATGTTTTGTACATGGACCCCTTGGGTCTCTGCCATGTGAGCAATGGCCTGGGCTGCACCCAGAGGCCTGAAGACCCCAGGCTGCTGGGACAGCAGCAAGGCCCATGGCAGCTGGCTACAGCTCAACCAATAGCCTGATTGGAGTGTGGGGAAATGGTGCTGGACAAACCCACCAAGCAAAGCTGCTCACACAGCAACAAAGGATGGACATGGCATCTTTAGCATCCCTGAGCCACCTTCCCTCCCGCTCACCTGCTAGTCTTGGCCAGACACTTCTGCAGCCTGAGTCCCTGAACTTTAGAATGAGTAGGTTCAGAAGAGACAGGTCTCTCTTTGGCTAGTCCCAGCATCACACATCATTTTTTGGAATGTGCATCTGATCTTCATACGTCATATGATTCCTCCCCCCACCCACCCGCCGGGATAGGCTTTCTCTGTGTAGCCTTGGCTGTCCTAGTACTAGCTCTGTAGACCGGGATGGCCTCGAACTCACAGAGATCACCTGCCTCTGCCTCCCAACTGCTGGGATTAAAGGGTGTGTGCCACCACCATTCAGCTATGTTTCCTTTGAAATGACTGCTAAAGATGACCCTGGTTCCAAAAGCACCAGAGATGCCCCCTTTTTGCTCCCCTTGTGTGAATGTGACAGCTCTTTCTGCTGCACTGTGTATGCCATGGAGAGTTCCAGAGGAGAGGAGCAGGTGCACCAAGGCCGAGAGCCACTTCCATGAAAGGCTTCCGGCTTCTGGCTTCCGGCTTCAACTCAGCCCCAGGCCAGTGACCTACGCACCATCCAACCTACAAACTTTCTCTTTGAAAACCCCGAAGAGCACAGGACAGCCTACTAGTGTGGCCGTGCTCTCCCTGGGCAGGTGGGCAGCCAGTGGCAGGGTACATTCCGGGGGCTCACTTCCTATCCCCCCTTTTCTCTTGCCGCCACACTACAGGACAGAGACTGTGGCACTCCCTGCTTTACAGACAGGAAGTCTCACAGCACACACATGGCAGAGCAATTTCAAAGCCAAAGGCAGGCTCCAGCCTTGCAGCTTTGGCACCAGAGTAGACTGGTGCAGTTTTTATACTGTGCAAATGGGAGCAAGCAGAACAAAGGCACATCTGCCTGGCAGGCCTACCTGCTTATGGTCCATCCACCCCACTCAGCCTGGCCTTGGCTCTGCGCCTCCAGTACACAGGACACAGGGAAGAAAGGGGCCACACAGAGGGGCTCTGCCCTGTGAGCCTGGCAGGAACGTCCAGCTGTTAGCAACAGTGATGCAGAAGGGATGAGAGGATCTGTGAGCGGCTCTCTTCCCACTAGGCACTACTCAGCAACAATTCTATCCTCCTTGATTTGAAAAAGAAACAAAAGTGCCCAAAAGAGAAACTCCAGTTTGTAAATCAGGCTACTGCACAATAAAGGGTTCCCTTCACTTCCTCAGACCTGCTTACAGGGAAGGCCCCATTAGACACGGGAAATGCTGTTGTTAGCTGCAGCCCCACCCTGGAACTTTGGTGACATCCCTAGTGTGCTTGGTTGTCACACCCACCAATTAAAAGGTACAGGCCAGCCTACAACTATCCCCACAATATGCAGGTGTGTGTCCACTTCCACAACAAAGCAAGAGCCCAAATGAACAGCTCTGAGTTTGAGAAAAGAACAGAGCTTTAAGCCGGGCATGGTGGCACACACCTATGATCCCAGCACTTGGGAAGCAGAGGCAGGCAGATTGATGTGAGTTCGAGGCCAGCTTGGTCTACAAAGCGAGTCTAGGACAGCCAAGGCTACACAGAGAAACCTTGTCACAAAAAACCAAATCAACCTACAACCAAAGAATAGAGCTTTAATTCTAATGAGGACCTGAATTCTAATCTGATATAGAGAAAAACACTAAGAAGAAAGCCATGTGCACAATGTCCACCATTTATTTAAGACAGAAAGAAACAAGTCTTATGTATACATCACATATGACTGAAATATTTAAGTGTTGCCTACTGGGGGAAGTGGGGGCTGGGTAGCTAGACAACAGGACTAGCAGCTAGATTTTCCTAATGTCTTTGACTATCTCAACTTTGGAGTTGAGATAAGCTTTACATAACTACAAAGCAAAACTAATTTTGCTATTAAAGACCTTAAAAGTTTGAGAGGTAGCTAAGCAGTTCGGCCCACTTGCCTTTCCTGCAGAGGACCTAAGCTTAGTTCTGAGCACACTCCGGTCAGGTGGTTCAGAGCTGACTGCAACTCCACTTTCAGGGGATCTGATGCATTCTTGTGGCCTCTGTGGGCACTGAACACACATGATGCACACAAGTACACTCAGATGTAAACACATACACAGAAAAAGAGGAAATTTTAATTTTTAAAAAGGCTTATGAATGAATGTTAGTCTGAGTGTGCATGCCTGGCACCCGCAGAGTTACCCACTGGAGTTACAGGTGGTTGTGAGCTCCCGTGTGAGTGCTGAGAACCAAATTCAGCTCCTCTGCAGCAAGAACAGCAAAAAGGATTAACCACTGAACCATCTCTCCAGAGGTTAAGAATAAATTAAGAAAATAATTTTTCTTAAGTTGTAAGCAAAATCAAACAAATAGCGAGAAGACCGAGGCTATTCCATTTTAAATCAGGCCACCAAGTTGAGCCTTAGCTTTTGGTTTCCCAGAAAGCCTCATTAGACTTCTTGAAAAAGCCTCAGGAAAGGGGCAACGAATCAATGATTGCCCCAACATCTGGCCTAGATATGAGGTGATCGTTCCTTCCCCAAGGCTGGAACCATCGGGAGCATACATGTACCCTTTACATGAACCCAACCAAGCCTAACAAAGGTTGGATGACCACAGCTGGAAATCCCCTACCTGGCTTTGAAAGGAGCCTGCAAGCTCCTCTCAGGGTTGCCGCCATTTTGTATGGATTGCTGACCCTACACACTGGCTACTTCTGCAGAATAAACGCTCTTTGCTTTTGCATACTATTTGAGCCTGGATCTTCCTTCAGCGATTCTTGGATCCTTACAATAGATTTGATTCCTCACCCAGGTAGCTGTTGAAAAGACAGAGTTCTCCCTGGGGACCATAACACAAGGTAAAGTGCCCACACCTGCGCCTGGCAGCAGAGTCGAGCACACAGCTGAGGACAGCTCTCAAAGGCCGCTGGGGGGACGGCTGCCATAATTTCTGACATTGTTGAGTACAGCGCAGGGTAAAGTGGGGACTGGGATGCTGGGGTCCATGAGCGACCTGAACACTCGCAGGAGGGGAAAGCACAGCTTCAAGAACCATAGGATTGCCCGTTTAATCCCAGCACTCGGGAGGCAGAGACAGGTGGATCACTGTGAGCTCAAGGCCACCTGGTTTACAAAGTGAGTCCAGGACAGCCAAGGCTACACAGAGAAACCCTGTCTTGAAAACCAAAAAACCAAAAACAAACAAACCCACAGGATTGCCAGGTGCTATTGCACGTCTTTGATCACAGCACTCAGGAGGGAGAGGCAAGCAGCTCTCTGTGAGTTCCAAGGCCAACCTTGTCTACACAGAGAAGCCTGTCTCGAAAACCAAAAGAAAAAAAAAGGGGGAGAAGGAAGGAGAAACCACAGATCAAAAAGAAGTCTTGGAGTCCTAATCCTGAGTCATAAGGGCGCATAGTGGGCTTTATCTCTAAAGCACCCCTGGGGCTGGGGATTAAGCTCTGTAAATATCACATTTCACTAAGAAACAAACGAAAGAAACAAACAAACAAACAAACAAAGAAACAAAGAAACAAAGAAAGAAAGAGGGCCTGGAGAGATGGCTCAGAGGTTAAGAGCACTGGCTGCTTTTCCAAAGGTCCTGAGTTCAATTCCCAGCAACCACATGGTGGTTCACAATCATCTGTAATGTGATCTGATGCCCTCTTGTTGCCTGCAGGTGTACATGCATGCAGAGCACTGTATACATAATAAATAAATAAATAAATAAATAAATATTTAAAAAAAGAAAGAAAAGAAAAAACCAGAAACAACAAACAAACAAACAAACAGAAAACCAGGGACTCCTCAGGGCCTGGGACAGAAGATGCCCAGAATGAGCAGAGCGCTCTGATTGTGAGACCTAACAGGACAGGAGCAGTCACGGGCTCCTGGGCCTGCGTCAAAAGACCTAGGGCCCATTTGTCAGGGGCAAAACACAGCGAACGCCAATGATTACACACTAAAGAGCTTGGCCACACACGTGCCCTCACCCCTAGCTGGCTACCCATGAGAAACCTGCTACTACTGTAAAGTTAGCATGTAAAGGGCAGTGAGCATCGGCCCTGGCTCTCCTGTATGCAGTAGGAGGTGAGGAGGTGTGCAGAAACCACCTGGTTACCTAGCAAGGAGTGAGGGCAGAAGCGCTGGGTCCTTATCCTGCATGCCCCATGCGCTCAGCCAGTCAGTCACTGTGCTGGCTTCTCACAACACAAGCACAGACCAGGAGAAGAAGCTTGCAGTGTCACTCCTGCCCACCAGAGTCTGCACAAGCTTCCAGGTTTACCTGTCACACAGAGGAATCCCAGGGACAGGCGCCAGTGCGGCTTACCATTGGGGTCAACAGAGCCCACACACATTAAGTTCTACAGGACGCACAGAAGCCCGTTTCTTTGATCAGTTCACTTAAGGAAAGAACAGACACAACATGGAACAGACCACAGGACGGACTGACTAAAAGATTAAAGCTGCGGATCGGCAGAGCAGACTACTCAGTCGGCGATGCCCTCATCTGTTACGGATGCAAACAGACTGTGCGTGTTTAAAGAGCCCCTCACCTATAGACACGAATGGAAATACTTACACTACAGATGGAACGACGTGAGCCAGGTGAGAAGATGGCAAACAGGTGGGCGAGAGGCAGTTGAGCATGGACACAGGGAAATTACCCAGGACAAAAAGTTTACAAATATACACAGCCACAAGTAAACAGGCAAATGAGCAGACATTTCTCAACAGGGACAAAGCATGGCCAGACCAAACATTCTCACATGGCGCGCCTTCCAAGGAGTAGCCAGGTATTTGAGGGAGGCATCCAGTTAGGCAAAAACCTTTACACCGCATTTAGCAAAAGCAGGCTGTGCTGGCTGGCACAGCAACTGCACATAATGTAGAGTCGTTTGGGAAGAGAGAACCACAGCTGAGAGAATGCCCAACCACACTGCTCTGGGTCTGCCGCTTTCTTCACTATTGGCTGATGTAGGAAGCTCAGGCCACTGTGGGAAAGGGGTCCTGAGTGTATCAGAAAGCAGGCTGAGCAGCCGTGAGTAGCAGGCCGTGAGCAGCGCTCCTCCGCAGCTTGAGCTCCAGGTCCTGCCCCTTATCTTCCTGACTAGAAGGCCTAGCCTGATGTTCCCCAGGGATGGGAGTCCACGATGAAATAAAACCTTTCCTCCCCAGGTTGCTTTTGGTCACAGCATTTTATCACTGTGATAGAAATGCAAGACACAGACACATTCCAGAAAACATGTTTCATGCATGCAAACTGCTGGGGGCTTAACAATCATCTCCAGGGCCACACACAAAGAGAAAGTGTCAAGTGTGTGAGCATCTTTGGTTTCTCTGCACAACATGGAAAACACCCAGGGCCCCTCTGAGTCCCAGCTGAAATGCAGGCAGGATCCTGGAAGTCAGCGTCGCCTAAGCAGCAATGCAGACTGGCCCATCGTCTCCTCCTCTGCTCGCCCTGGGCTCCAGTGGCTGGAAGACAAGGTGGGCGCTGCCTGCTGCTGCAGAGCAGAGCATTCTCCCTACAGGGCTGCACAGACTCAGGGGGACACTGCCGCCGATGGGGACATAAAGTGCACGTGTCCCTGACCAGCTGAAGACAGGACATTTAGTGACTCATAAGGTCAGCCTATGGCCTTGAAACGCTGCAGAGCTGCTCTAAGCACACGGGGGCAACTGATAAATGTGGGGACGCACTGTAAGTACTATTTTTAGCCCAGGCCACATCCAAAACCCAAAGTGCCAATGTACTTGTAGCAGGTGAGAGCCAGAAAAGGTCTTGCGTTTTACATATGATATCATTTCTACCCCACATGCTGACTCCCCACTGTGCCAGGGCTGGGGACAGCAGCTGACTTGGGCTTCCACGCATGAGCTTCAGCTGGCCAAGGACTCAGCAGAGACCATCTGTGCCCCTGCCCTAGAACTACTAGTGTAGAAAATGAGGGTGACAAATCAGCAGAGGAATCGCCCTAGTAACTTCCTGGGCTTTCTCAAGAAAGGCTGGCAGGCCCTCGGGCATCAGATCTGACCAGTGAGACCACAGCGGCCAGAAGTAATGTTTCTGGAGCAAAGTTCTCTCCCATAAGAAAAGGGTGGCTGTTCCGTCTTCCTTCTCGCCTTGGGCAGTTGCCAGGGTGTAATGTGTGGCACTATAGCTGCCTCATCATTATGAGAGAAACAAAACAAGAAAACAGATCGCTCAGTCAGAACCCTGAACGGCAGCTGTTGGAACAGCCATGTGGGAACCACAGCCACTGCTGCTGATCCAGGGAGAGCAGGCAGGGCGAAACCTCAGGACAGCCTGTGACCTTAGCAACTGTTTAGTTCCTCTGTACCTGTACGTCTTCCTCTGCGAGACTGGGGGAGGGGAAGGGTGTCAGCCTTTGTGACAGCTGAAGGAGGTAACCAAGAAACCACTCCACGCAGGACCTGGTGCGCCAACAGCACTTTCTTGGGCAGTGAGTGCTTAGTGCGGCGCAGCTGGCAGGCACCGTGACCCTGTGGGCGGGTGCAGCCCAGTCGCCCTGCTTCTTCCCCCAGGGGACACAGCTCGGGACCTCTTCCTCTCTGTGCTTTCCCTACAGCCTGGCCTCTCCTGAGCTGCAGATCTTGTGCTTTCAGGGCCTTTGAGAGTCACAAGCCAGGTTCACCTTCCAGCACGGTTCCCCCCGATGCTCCCCCAGTCTGGGGCACCCTGCTGGATTCCGTTTCTCCTAACACAGACACTGAACACAGTGACTCACATAGGAAAAAGGAGAAGAGAATGGAGATGAGCAGATGAATGAACGCTCCTGCCTGTATCAGAAAACCCCGCACACATCTGCAATCACCATGAAGTGACAACTTTCAGAACTCAACGCTAAGAGCCGAGAACATTTAGAGAGTACTTTACAGTGACGTGAACTCAGATCTGAAACTTATGAGCTCCTAGTCCAGAAGCACTGGGCCCTGGGTAGAGGGGACCCCTAATCTGAACAGAATGGGTGACCTGGTGCTTCAGAAGCCACAGCAGCTGTGCTTCTGTAGACCACATTTCTGAGTTGCCATCCTCAGTGTGTGCCACATGCTAACACAGCAACACTGCACGGCAGCCCTGCGCTCCAGTCACAGGACGTCACATGACATGCACTGACTCCACTTTCCTTTCCTCTAGAACTGGTATGGTGCGTCACTTGAGCACACATGAGCAGGAAGAAATGTGCCAAATACCTAACACCACTGGCATGGACACCCCACCTTGCTCCACCAACGATAAAGTACATACCATGCAGAAAACAACGCACGCACAGAGAAAGACAGCACGGGTGGAACCTAGGTCTACAGGACGCAGTACAGGAGCAGTGCTGCCTCCTGAGAATGCGCCTGCAGGACAAAGGATGGGATTCTCAGGGAGTGGCGCAGCCGCCAGGCTGGGAGACATGACTGGGAGGGGGAGCAAAGGCTGCACAGGGACCTGAGTGAGGTTCTGAAGGGAGGCTGGAGTGCGGATCCAAGGCAGGAGGCGACATTTGGCAAAGATGCTAAATGACCCACGTGCGGAGACAGTGCCTGTCCTGAGGCCTTTGGAATAAGAAGACCACAAGACCCTGTCTCAGCACTGAGAGGCGGCTGAGGTGACAGGCTCAGAAGTTGATCGTTTCTCTTTACTGAGGTAAAAGAGCAGAAGAGCGGCCAGCAGAACTAACTAGAATTGGCAGGTGCAATAAGCCATGTGATTTTGGCCCTTGCAGCCCTGCTTTTAAAGTTAAAATAAATTTCATTCAAGATTCAACATAAACTACATTTAAGGATCCAAAGTAGAACAGTCTAAGGGTCAACTGCAGCGGCCTGGTTTGGTAAAGCCAAGCTTAGCAGACCCGCGTCTCGCTCATCACTCAGCTGGAGTCTTTCCAATCTGGCCAGGGAGAACACTTTCTAGGAGGTGGACACACCTGGGGAAAGTCCGACTCTGCAGGGGTGAATTCAGAGTGTGAGCCCAGGTCTTACTGTCTTCACTCCATGACACAAAACACGGTTACACTGGCCCTAACCTACAGACTGGGGCCACAGAGTGCCCAGCGCGAGGTCGCTGTGGGGCTATGCCGTGTTCCTGCGGCAGGCACTGACCGCACATCTAGGCAGGAGACACTCCAAATACAAACAAGCTAAATCTCATCTCTGTAGTAGCTGCATTTTCTGTTTGGTGGATTTTGTTTTCTTTTCTTTTGTTGATACAAGGTCTCATTATGTAACCTTGACTGGCCTGGAACTATAGGGATCCACCTGCTGCCGCCACATTGAGTGCTGGGATTCCCGGTGTGTGACACCAAATCCGGCTCTGCATCAACTCACTGAGTCATGTGGTGTCAGACGTGTACAGCACGTGTTGGCTGTGATGTCATGAGGAACAGTAAAGGTTTGATTGAGTTACTCTGAATGAACTTCCAACCTCTATTTGTCCCTGAGATGCTCACAGGGCGGCTCCGTCATCCTGAGAGGAATGTAAACCCGCTCCACACCCGGAACCCCGAGCTCTGTTCTCAGGGTGAGGTATCGAGGAATACAAGGATATTGGCGCTATCACCCAGGAACTCAGAGAATGTAAACAAAATTATTCATACAAATGGGGGGGGGGGGGACTAACACGAAGTAACAGATGGCCCAGTGACACTACAGTTCACCTCAGAGGCAACCCTTAACAACAGGGACCTGAATGTGGAGTGTTCCCAGCATGCTTAGGGGCCTGTGCAGGACAGTGGTTGATACTGATGGAGGGTCCAGCTCTAAATGTGAGTGCTAAAGTCCCCAGAAGATGTATGCATGGCTCCCAGGAAAAGCAGAGTGCACAGGGGTGTGTGCAGGGTGATGTCACGGGAAAGATGATACTCCTAAAGCATGTAGACACAGGCCGAGTGGAGATGGGTGGAGAGCGAGGCAACTGTGCATAACTTTTACACATGCGTGGTGTGCAAATCTCTATCAATATTTTATAAATTAAAAATATATAATTTGGACTGGGGGTACAATCCTTATCCAGCATGCCCATCTCAACTCTAAAAGAAAGAAAGAAAGAAAGAAAGAAAGAAAGAAAGAAAGAAAGAAAGAATTGAAAATAAGAGAGAGGGAGGGAGCCACAAACCAGAATACAACAAATGACTCACACCAGGGAAGCCAAATCCCACCGAATCCCTAGCACTGAGGAGACTGAGACAGGAGAATCCACAAGAGCATGGAGTCCAGAGCAGGCCACAGAGTAAAGCCTACCTCAAACCTCCACACACAGGGGCAGCACAGGCTCGACAGCAGGGGGAAACCAAGGCTGGGCACTGCAGCCAATACTCTGGTCCAGGTACGAGGTACTCCTAAGCACAGGCTGAAGTCAGGCCAGGTTTAGATACACAGTGGCCATTTCCCTGACATCTTACTTTTACTTTTAAAGTAATTTTCAATATTCAGAAACATGGCAAATCTAGTACAGATTCCCAAATGGAATTCACCCATCCCTCTCACCTGCGGCAGCATGCACACTTACAGGTGGCATCAACTGACTGGTGTGGATGGTTCAGTCAGTAAAGGGAGTGCTGCACAGACACAAGAACCTCGGCTCACACCCTTAGAGCGTGGGCTGTGTGCTAAGGCCAGGTGTGATGGCCACAGTTGTAGAAGGCCAGGTGTGATGGCCACAGTCACAGAAGGCCAGGTGTGATGGCCACAGTCATAGAAGGCCAGGTGTGATGGCCATAGTCATAGAAGGCCAGGTGTGATGGCCACAGTCATAGAAGGCCAGGTGTGATGGCCACAGTCATAGAAGGCCAGGTGTGATGGCCACAGTCATAGAAGGCCAGGTGTGATGGCCACAGTCATAGAAGGCCAGGTGTGATGGCCACAGTCATAGAAGGCCAGGTGTGATGGCCACAGTCATAGAAGGCCAGGTGTAATGGCCGCAGTCGTAAAAGGCCAGGTGTGATGGCTACAGTCGTAAAAGGCCAGGTGTGATGGCCCGTGCCCACAGTCGTAGAGCTTGGGGTAAAGAAAAGAGGATCCCTGGGGCTCAGTGACCACCTAGTTTTGAAAAGTCAGTGAGATCTCAACTGAACATGAGAGACCCTGACTCTAAAACTAAAGTAGAGCCAGGCAAGGTGGCAGTTTGAGAGAGAGTGCCCCGCAGGCTCATACATTTTGAATGCTTGGTCTCTAATGGGTAGGACTGTTTGGGAAGGACTAGGGGGTGTGGCCTTGTTGGAGGAGGCGTGCCACTAGGGCTGGCATGCCAGGCAAGCCTGCTTTCTCTGCCCCACCCCTACTCTCAGATCAGGACATAAGCTCTTAGTCAGTGCATCAGCACCATGCCTATCCGCTGCCTTGCTCCCTGCTGTGATGGCCATGGATTCAACCTCTGAAACTGTAAGCAAGACCGAATTAAATGCTTTCTTTTATAATCTGTCTTGGTAATGTGTTTCTTCACAGCAATAAAGAAGTGACTAAAACACAATGCAATTTCCTTATAGAGCAAGAACAGCAGCTATGGAGAACAAAGCAGCAGGCATCTTTCCTAGGGCTTATTGGGTGTTCTTTAATTTTTCTGAGACAGGGTTTCTCTGTGTAGCCCTGGCTGTCCTGGACTCACTCTGTAGACCAGGCTGGCCTCAAATCAGTTTCTCCTGCTTCTGCCTCTTGGGTGCTGGGATTAAAGTCCTGCACCACCACACCTAGCTCGGATGTTGCAGCTGCTGCTGTTGTTGTTGTTGTTTTTAAAGTAATCAAGATTACAGATTCAGGGACAGCTTCCAAAGAAAATGACATCAAAGGTGAGCCTGGAAGTGTAAACACGTGTCAAAGAGGCAAAAGAGGCCCACCCGGCACAGCTGCAGGAAAGGTCAAGGACGCCAGAAAGTTCAAAGCAGGGCTGAGTCTAGGGACTGTGAGCAGCCACGCAGATGTGGGGAGCAGGACCAGACAAAAAGGAAGCTTTGTGCTCACTTGAAGAGTTGAGATTTTGTACTAGACCCCGCCCCCAAAATAGCCATTAAAATGCTTTAAGCTGACCAAGATTCTCTGAAGTGAAGCCCACAATGTCCCCAGAGGTAGAAGAAGTGAGAAAACTACAGTTTTAGAGTAACTTTGCCAGATTTTAAAAGAGGAGAGAAAAGCTCTGAGAGCTCACAAGGCACTGCGTCCCAGCAGGCGAAGCCTGGCGTGAAGCAGGCAGCACAGCTGCGAAGGGCAGGACAGCACTGCTAAGACAGGAAAATCACTCTCAGCACAGTAAGCTCACAGCACAGCACACCCTGATCAACACTGTGTGTGCCCAGCACCTCCCAGCTTTCAGCTGAGTGTGTGGCCAGCTTCGGTGTAGGCCTCAAGTCTCTGCACACCAGGGTTTCCCAGCCCTGCCACAGTGCTGACTTCCACCAGAAGATGCAAAGAACTGTGCAAACTAGGTCATCACCTGTTCCTGGCTCTAAGGCTTGGAATTTTATTTTCATATAATAGTGATGGTAAATAAACAAAAACACATGAAAATTTCTATGCATAAAATTATGAATTGTCATGTCGGCTGAGTTTTTCTTTTGACTTTTTGAGACAGAGTATCTTAAGTAGCCTAGGCCAGCATAGAAGGGCAATTCTCAGCTGTGGCTGCCTGACCACCGGGACAACAGGTGTGTGCCATCGTAATGGCCCAGTCAGCTTTTGCTGTTCTTCTAAAATAGCTTTATGCCCGTTGGGCTGCCTTAGATACTACATGAGTTTTGGCAGCAAATTATGAAAAACTTTAAGTTCCCAGAAATTCTGTATCTTGGGTGACAGGGCTGAGGGTTTAGCTCAGTGGTGGACCACGTTTCTCAGCTGCATGAAGCCCTTGGTTCCAACCTAATAAACTATCCCCAAATAATAAAAATTTCAGATATGGAATTGCATTGTGGCCCAAACCTCCATTTCCTTTTTGACAGCTTTCTTAAACCCCAAGGAAAACTAACCTAGTAGCAATGACAAGGACCTGACAGACAGACAGGAGTGAGACATCCTGCGGGCTGTGGGCTGCGGGCTGTGTGGGCTGTGTGGGCTGTGTGGGCTGTGTGGGCTGTGGGCTGCGGGCTGTGGGGGCTGTGTGGGCTGTGTGGGCTGTGTGGGCTGTGTGGGCTGCGGGCTGTGTGGGCTGTGTGGGCTGTGTGGGCTGTGTGGGCTGTGTGGGCTGTGTGGGCTGTGGGCTGTGTGGGCTGTGTGGGCTGTGTGGGCTGCGGGCTGTGTGGGCTGCGGGCTGTGTGGGCTGTGTAGGCTGTGTGGGCTGTGTGGGCTGTGTGGGCTGCGGGCTGTGTGGGCTGTGTGGGCTGTGTGGGCTGCGGGCTGCGGGCTGTGTGGGCTGCGGGCTGTGTGGGCTGTGTGGGCTGTGGGCTGTGTGGGCTGTGTGGGCTGTGTGGGCTGTGTGGGCTGTGGGCTGTGTGGGCTGTGTGGGCTGTGTGGGCTGTGTGGGCTGTGGGCTGTGTGGGCTGTGTGGGCTGTGTGGGCTGTGTGGGCTGTGTGGGCTGTGTGGGCTGTGTGGGCTGTGTGGGCTGTGTGGGCTGCGGGCTGTGTGGGCTGTGTGGGCTGTGGGCTGTGTGGGCTGTGGGCTGTGTGGGCTGTGTGGGCTGTGTGGGCTGCGGGCTGTGTGGGCTGTGTGGGCTGTGGGCTGTGTGGGCTGTGGGCTGTGTGGGCTGTGTGGGCTGCGGGCTGCGGGGGCTGTGTGGGCTGTGTGGGCTGTGTGGGCTGTGGGCTGTGTGGGCTGTGTGGGCTGCGGGCTGTGGGCTGTGTGGGCTGCGGGCTGTGTGGGCTGCGGGCTGTGTGGGCTGTGGGCTGTGTGGGCTGTGTGGGCTGTGTGGGCTGTGTGGGCTGTGTGGGCTGTGTGGGCTGCGGGCTGTGTGGGCTGCGGGCTGTGTGGGCTGTGGGCTGTGTGGGCTGTGTGGGTTGTGTGGGCTGTGGGCTGTGGGCTGTGTGGGCTGCGGGCTGTGTGGGCTGTGGGCTGTGTGGGCTGTGTGGGCTGTGGGCTGTGTGGGCTGCGGGCTGTGTGGGCTGTGTGGGCTGTGTGGGCTGTGTGGGCTGTGTGGGCTGTGTGGGCTGTGTGGGCTGTGTGGGCTGCGGGCTGTGTGGGCTGTGTGGGCTGTGTGGGCTGTGTGGGCTGTGTGGGCTGTGGGGGCTGTGTGGGCTGTGTGGGCTGTGTGGGCTGTGTGGGCTGTGTGGGCTGCGGGCTGTGTGGGCTGTGTGGGCTGTGTGGGCTGTGTGGGCTGTGTGGGCTGTGTGGGCTGTGTGGGCTGCGGGCTGTGTGGGCTGTGTGGGCTGTGTGGGCTGTGTGGGCTGTGTGGGCTGTGTGGGCTGCGGGCTGTGTGGGCTGTGTGGGCTGTGTGGGCTGTGTGGGCTGTGTGGGCTGTGTGGGCTGTGGGCTGTGTGGGCTGCGGGCTGTGTGGGCTGTGTGGGCTGTGTGGGCTGTGTGGGCTATGGGCTGCGGGCTGCAGGCTGTGTGGGCTGTGTGGGCTGTGGGCTGCAGGCTGTGTGGGCTGCAGGCTGTGTGGGCTGTGTGGGCTGCGGGCTGCAGGCTGTGTGGGCTGTGTGGGCTGCGGGCTGCAGGCTGTGTGGGCTGCGGGCTGTGGGCTGTGCACAGCAGGACAAATGGATATAGCAGTGTGCTATACTCTTGTGATGGAATGCAACATCCTATACCACTGGTACCATGACCTCAAGAACAAGAAAAGAAAGATTTGGACTAGGCTTACGGTCTTAGTCCCATTCTACTGCTGTGAAAACACACCACAGCCAAGGCAATTCTTCCACAGAAACATTCAGTTGGAGGTTGCTCACAGTTTCAGAGGGCGAGTACACGGCCAGCAGGGCAGGAGCATCTAACTGGGGGTTACTCACAGTTTCAGAGGGTGAGTACACGGCCAGCAGGGCAGGAGTGCGGCAGCAGGAAGCCATGGTGCTGGAGAAGTAGCTGAGAGCTACATCATGATCCATACAAGGCAGAGAAACACTAGGTCTAGTCTGAGCGTTTAAAACCACAACCTCTCCCTGCTCCATGGACACACTTCCTCCAACAAGGCCACAACTGATCATCCTTCTGAGCCTTTCTAACTGTGCCACTTCCTGATGATCAAACATTCAAACATATGACCCTATAGAGCAATTCTTTTTTTTTTTTTAAAGAGATTTATCTATGTATTATGTACAGTGTTCTGCCTGCACGTACACCTGCAGGCCAGAAGAGGGCACTAGATCTCACTATAGATGGCTGTGAGCCACCATGTGGGTGCTGGGAATTGAACTCTGGACCTCTGGAAAAGCAGTCAGCGATCTTAACCTCTGAGCCATCTCTCCAGCCCCAAGAGACCATTCTTATTCAAGCTATCACACTCACCATAAAGAAATGACAAAGGTTAGAGATCATGTGGTCGTCAACCAGCTGGTACGAGGGTGTGTGGCTGCAGTATGGCTGCTCGGAAGGCCCAACTAAGAGCATCACTTGAGCCCCAGGTACCAGGCCAGCTTGGGCAACATCACAAGTCCCTTTCTCGAATCAATCAATCAATCAATCAATCAATCAAAATCAATCAATAAGCAAAAGAAAACGCTGCAGTTAGAGTTGAAGAAAAAACGCGCATGAACACAAAGGGCCTGGCTACAGGTATGGAACTGGGAGAATAAGGACAGGGACGGAGAGGCGAGGGGGACACGGCTCCTGCCCCGCCCCTTCTGCTGCGGCAAAACCCTGACAACGTGACCCACAGGGGAAAGAGTACATCACTGCAAGGAAGTCAAGGCAGCAAGAACTCGAGGCACACAGCCCCATCACAGCCACAGTCAGCAGCAGAGACATGCTGCCTCTGTTAGAGTACTTTATCAAAACCACAGGAAATGACACTAAAACAGAAGTTGACACCACGAAGTGAGGTCACTGCTGTGACGGATCTGTCCAAGGGGCTCTGAGGCCTCTGGAACTGTTTCGTGTGAGGAATGTAGAAGAGTCTAGAACTTTGTGCTGGCAAATCAGTTGAGTGCTGTGGGCAGAGCCTAAAGGGCAGCCGAGAAGAGAGAAGATTAGGTGCTGGGAGAAGCATGGGCAGTGGAGGCCTGGCCGTGACCTTTCAGGCGTTGAGAGGAAATTCGCTGGGGTCACCATGTGATACTGTGGCCAAGAGTCGCAATTCATTCTGCCTGTGTCTTGGGACCTCCCTGGATGATGCTGAGTTCAACAATAGCTAACGAACTAATTTGTTTGATGGAGGAAAAGGTGTGTGACAAGTTTCATGTTTCGGACAGAGAGTTCAGGGAACCAAGCAGCTAGCTCTGCTTGTTAAAGGGATCAGCACTGTCAGAGGAAACCTGATCTCTTCCTCTGGGTCAGCACGCAGAAGCTGACACGGCTGTGGCCAAGGAGAGCCGACTGCCTCTCAAGCGGGGAACAAAACTAGACAGTACCGTAAGCACCACCCATACCACGAGTTTGAAGACACAGAAGATACAAGATTTGGGGGTCAGGGAGAGAAGCTGAGGCCAGGCTCAGTGTGGCTGGGTCAGAGCCCTGCAGACATGGAGGCTGCTGCATGCAGCTGAAGTCTAAGCCACAGCAAGGAGTCCAGAGTATTAGAGACATGGGGACTGTGGGCAGGCGGAAGAGTCAGCTTCAGCCTAAACCAAGCTGTCCTACAGGCGCAGACCCGGAGCAGTCGGGACGCCAAGGCCTGTCTAGAGCCCACAGGAGTATATCACAAGCTCCAGCGGTGCAGAGCGGCAAGGCCTGTCCCGGCTCTGGGGGACTCCAGCTAGAGCTGCTGTGACGGTTGGCTCTGGGTCTTGAGTGGTGAAGTCTTTACAGACACAGTGGAGCCCTGGGCCTTGTGAGGCTGCACTGCTCTACACTGTGAAAGAAGCGTTATGCCAAGGACGCAAGACTAGATTTTAAAATTAACGTATTCAGATCACAGCTCAGTTGTCATCCCATCACTGCATCCTCCCGTTCCTCCCTCCCTCCCGCTTTCACCCTGTCCCCTCCCCTAGGTCTGTGACCGAGGGGGACCTCCTCCCCACTGTATGGCCATAGGCTATCAAGTCTCAGCTTGGTTGCCTGATTATTCTTTCTCTGAGTGCCACCAGGGCTCCCCACCAAGGGGTCGTGGTCAAATACGGGGCGCAAGAGTTCACGTCAGAGTCAGTCCCCGCTCTCCACACAACTGTGGAGAATGGCAAAACTAGATCTTTAAAATGGTGAGTTTGAGTATCAAAATCTCAAGTTCAGGCTGGAGAGATGGCTCAGAGGTTAAGAGCACTGTCTGTTCTTCCAAAGGTCCTGAGTTCAATTCCCAGCAACCACATGGTGGCTCACAACCATCTTTAATTAGACCTGGTGCCCTCTTCCGGCGTACAGACACATTCAGGCAGAATACTGTGTAAATAATAAAAATAAATCTTTAAAAAAAAATCTCAAGTTCGGCCACCATCTTAGTTCTGCGTCTTCCGCTCGAAATGCCTAGTGAAGCCACAGAAACCATCCCTGCTATGGAGCAGGAGTTGCCACAGCCTCAGGCTGAGACAGGGTTGGGGACAGAATCTGACAGTGAGGAGTCAGTGCCAGAGCTTGAGGAAGAAGGCTCCACAGAGACAACCACACAGCCAGCCCAGCTGGCGGCAGCTGCTGAAATGGATGAAGACCCAGTCAGTAAAGCAAAGCAGACTCGGGGTGAAAAGACGGCCAGGAAGGCAATGCCCAAGCCGGGTCTTCCACAGGTCATGGGGTGACCAGAGTCACTACCCAGAAATCTAAAAAAACCAGACATCTGCAAGAGCTGAGCTTCAGATACCTACATAGTTTTGGGGGAAGCCAAGATTGAAGATTTGTCTCAGCAAGCACAGTTAGCAGCTGCTGAGAAGTTCAAAGTTCAGAGTGAAGCTATTGCAAACATTCAAGAAAATACTCAGACTCCAACTGTACAAGAGGAGAGTAAAGAGGAAGAGGTTGACGAAAACAGATGTGGAAGTTAAGGACATAGAATCAGTCATGTCACAAGCAAATGTCTCCAGAGCAAAAGTGGTCTGAGCCCTGAAAAACAACAGTAATGATATTGTAAATGCTACTATGGAATTAACAATATAACTATTTGACAGCAAGACAACCCCATGCCCCGCAATGGTGTTTGAAAAGTGGAGCTGCAGCTTGGTTTGACACTTGTACTGGGTCTATCACTAATAAAGTTATGGCTTCTTGTTGGATGATTTAAACGAACGAACAAACAAACAAACAAACAAACAAACAAAAACCCTCAAGTTCAGGCTGGAGAGACAGCTCGGAGATTAACAGCACTGACTGCTCTTTCAGAGGACCCAGGTTCAATTCCAAGCATCCACATGGCAGCTCACAACTGTCTAAAACTCCAGGATCCAACACTGTCGAGTAGACATACAGACAGAACACCAATAAAAATAAATACATTAAAAAAAACCTCAAGTTCAAGGCCAGTATGGACTAGAGGAGTGAGTCACTGTCTCAACAAAACATAAATTATTAGTGTGTATGTGTGTGTGTGTGTGCGCGCGCGCGCGCGCGTGTGTGTGCGTGTGTGTGTAGAAGATATTACATGGTACTCTGTAATATGGATAATTTTATATTTTATATAAAAATTAAATACAATAAATGAAAAATAAAAGACTAAAAGCTTCCATCTTAAGCAGTATGGCTGAGAGCACTCAGAGCCGCACCTGGCTACTTTGCATGCACGTTCTCACTGCTTGCAGCGGCCTTGGAGGCAAGCGTGTAGCCTGAGCTGCATAGATTGGAGGAGGTGAGGTGACACCAGGGCCATGACAGGTGAGGTACCTATTCTTAGTCACATACCTGTCCCAGTAAAGTGAAAGCAGGTCCATGGCAGTGAGAGGGACCCACTCTTAGACAAGCACAGTACCTTTCCACAATAAAAAAAGGATTTTCTTTTACTCTGAAGAACACTGCCAAGCAGTGCTCAGGGCCAGGGCGCTTCCTTCATCTGGGGAGAAAACCAAGTATTTATGTATCTAATCTACAAAAGTCTATGAGCCTCCGAGCAGTCTCCTCCAATTAAATTCTTCTCTGGAATGCAATAAATAAAGTCAAGACAAAGGTAATTTTCCAAAATTTGCAACATAGTACAAAGTGACTACAGGCAAAACAAACAAATAAACAGAACCCTTGATGGGCCATAAACCAGAAAGCTTAAAGAGATAGGTAGGTCCCCTCAGCAGCAAGGACTCATGCTGCACTTCAGACTGGGCTGCGGTCACTTTCCTCGCCATCCCCCACGCTCCTCCATGCTTTCAACGCAGAGCCTAGTCCCCGTTTCAAAGCTAGGTGGTCATTCCTCATTCCAGGTGGAAGTGGGTGGGTGGGTGGGTGGGTGGGTGGATGGGTCGGGGTGCGGGTGGCCTGCCTCAAGCGGGCAGCCCATGTATCTGTTCCCATCTGGAAACACTCTGCACTTACAGCCAATTCAGAACCATTAAAGGAGCCACCCAAACAAGACGCCCCCTGTCAGTGTGGCGGCATGATCACAGCTGACCCTGGGCAGCAGAGGTGCTCAGGCAGCACGGGGCTAGGTCAGGTAGTACCGCCTAACTCCCCACCTGCCCAAGAACAGAACCTGCGTTCCTAACTCTGTGGCAGCCGGGCCGCCATCCTGTCCTTATCTAGCAGTGTAGACTTCCTTCCTCAAAAGAAGAGTCGCAGACATTATGGGCTCTGCCTCCCTATGAGACGAAAGTGTTTGCAAAGACCTGCAGCCACCCTGGACAGTGAGGTTAGTAAACAGAGCCCCCCGGCAGCACTGCACATATGGTAGCAGCCAGCTGCCCCTACGCTGGGGCACCTAACACATGCTCCGAGGTGATCGCTCTTGAAGGTCTTTTCGTTACTGGGGGGTGCGGGGTGCGCCCTGCACACACGTGCCTGAGCAAAGAAGCCAGTCGGAACCAGATGTCCTCCTCTACCGCTCTCCACTGTGCTTCTTGGTTTTGGTTTTGACACCCGGTCTCTCCCTGAACCTGGCACCGATCTGTTAGGCTAGCTAGCCAATGCGCTCAGGGACAGGCCCTCTCTGCATCCCAGGGCTTAGGCACACACGGGGCTCCAGTCCACTGATCGCCATGGAGCGCTTGCTGCGAGTGAGAAGCTCTTCTTATTACACTGCTGTTCTCCTCCCTAGAGGCCTCAGCAAACCCTGTTTCCATACAGCAGGATGGGGCGGTCTTAGCAGAGCGGGGGGGGGGGGGGGGGGGGGAGGCAGGGCCCTACTTCCTCCACAGTGTCTGAATCTGGACGAAGACTCCTTAATTATTAAGTATTTACTCAAAAACCTATTTTGTGGTATCAGCCCTTTTTAAAAACGAACAATAAATCAACCTACTAATGGTTGTATTTTAAAATTAAAAAAAAGTATCCCACATACAAATGGATAATTGCTGGCGCTCTGCCAAGGCCATTTAGCACCACAGCAGCAACTCTGCAACCACGCCTGTAGTCAGGACTGAAGCAGGGGGCAGGGCCTCCGTCCTCCACACACCTACCATCCTCCACCACCGCATGACACCCTCTGGGGACAAAGGCAAAACTGAAGACCACAGGACAGTAATGGTGAGTCTCGGGGAGAGTGGAAAGCTCAGGCAAAGGCACAAAAAGCTGCCCTGCCCCATCTCCACCTTGTGCTCTCAAAGCTCTCCATAACCCCTTCCTATCCCAGCACGCCCTGGGCCAGCCATCCCTCCTAACCTGTGTGAGTCACTGTACACATCCCTTAAAGCTAGTCTTTACTCAGAGCTATTGACAGGGAGGCAGACACATCCACTATCGAGGAAAGGGGAGAAGAACCCAGTAATATTTAGAGAGCATTCTGACCTGCCAAGATGACAGGCAGGAAGGAACATTCCCCACCTCACGTTCATAAATATGACTGCAAGAATCAGGAGGTGCTCTTCCTTGAAAAAACAGAACAAAACAAAACAAAAACAACTCCCTCCCAAAAAAAAAAAACCCAAAAGCAAACCAGAGGGAGCAGCTCCAGGCAAGGAGCAAGAGAGAGAGCACGTCTCGGAGGTCCAGCTAGGGAAAGACAAGGGAGGACACACACTGGGGGAATAGGAGCGCCCAGGAGAAAGCAGAACAGAGTGGTCCTCGGGTGCCAACCTCTGCCCACACGGAGGCGATAAGGGAAGACTAGGCAGAGGAAGCAGGAGCACTGCGCCCTCCTGGGAGGGAGAGAAGAGGAAATTATGCTGGAAAACACCCAAGACTGAACACCGATGTTGCAGATGGTCAGACAGACAACACAAACACTTCCATATCGCACATGCACACTCACCCCCACAGCCCCACACACCCCCACCATGCACTCCCTCCCCCACTGCACACCCCAGCACACCCACATACATACCACACCCACACACCACTTTGCCCCATACACTCCATCACACCGTGTGAGGCCTGCCAGGCCTGGGAGAGCACAAGGAGCGCTGGCCTGGTGTGGTGTTTTGTTTGCGTGTTTATTTGAGACTGGGTCTCGTTGCCCAGGCTACCTTGAACTCCTGATACCCTGGCTACCACACTCAGAGTGTTGGGGTTACAGGCAGCATCACCAGGGTCGACTGTTCTACAAGGTCTAAAATCTGCACTGGAGAACAAAGCAGGGTTTGTTGTTGTTGTTGTTGTTTGTTTGTTTGTTTGTGTTTTTTGTTTTTTTGCAAAAGGCAACTCCTGGAGAGCTCACTAAACAGCAATGACTTTGCAGACGAAGCATGGCTGCTTTCTACATTTATTGTTACAACCACTCACACCAGAGTTTCACCAATACCCTTCCTACCACCTCTGTGCCATGATGCCAAACAGCAACCAGCGCAGCAGTGAAGGGTCTCCATGTCAGTTGCTGAGAAAACACAAACATCCTTTCATTTGTCAACAGCTGCACGGGGGCCTGAGAGCCTCAGCCTACAAAGGCCATGGGTGGAAAGGCTGCACTCCAGACAGGAAGGGCCTGTTTCTAGCTCTGAGCAGGCGAGGAAGAGGGCCTCCAGGTCTGGAAGGGCGTCTGCCGGGCTCAGGTGCTCTTCCGGGATGCGCGTGGTCTTCTGGGATGCACGCTCTGTCCGCCCGTGCTCCTTCACTATGTGCTCCAGTACCAGCTCTTACGAGGCAGAGGGAGCCCTGTGGTGCCTGCGGCCATCCTAGCCACTGACCAGCCCAGAGAGCAGCTGCTTCCCTTTTGTCTCCCAACACCAGCAGCTCTTTATCTTCTGCGGCCAGGAGGCAAGGGGCAGCAGTCCTGGCAGGACCAACAGGCACCTAGGACCCCACAACAGTGGGTGAGGAGCTGGCAGCCTTCCCACCCTGGGGGAGGACATGCATCACAGAGGAGGCCCACAGTAAGTAAACCGCTCCCGAGGCTCTATACTCTCAAGCATACAAATGGCACGTGTGCTTCCAGCAGTGCAATGCCTCCCCTGGAACAAGGCAGTGCCCCATCAGGCATCTGATCAAGGGCATGACAGTGATTCAGTGTGGCCTTCTGGCGACTGTGTGACTGCCTTCTGAAATGCTGTTCTCAGGTTGTTTCCCACAAGTCCAGTTAGCTTGCCAGTCTGTTTTCTGTCAGGTCTGTGGCAGTTGGAGAACTTCATCTGGCTTTGCTTCTAAAGCAAAAGCAAGTACCAGTGGCCAGCTCATCTGGGGTTCTCTGCATGTAAGGAGCGGCTCTCACTTAACTAACTGCAGCACCTAGCAAGGAGTTTTTGGTAAGAATCCAGGATATTTTTCTGTGCTGGATGCGTGGCAGAATGTCTATCTTCTGCCCCTTCTGTGTTTTGTCCAGGGTGTTGGGCACCGAAGGAGCCCAGCTTATACCTGTGCACACCCAGGCCTTTGCATTTGTCTTCAAGACACTGGTAATTGGCCCCAGCATCTTTTTCCTTGCCACCGTTTACATCACTGATAGGTTACATACTGGGGAGGAAGTCTTCCCAAAGTCCCAGAGCAAGGAGACAATAAAGATACAATCTATTTCACAGCTAACTTCAAGGTAGGATAGCTGCTCAGATAATACCAATGGCAAAATTTTTAATACTGGAAGACACAGGAGAAACAGCTCTTCTCAAGGAGGTCACCAGAAACGAGACACATGCCCTCCCTCCTCACCCCAGCAATGGGGCAGCTCAACACACCTAACAAAAGCAGCCTGAGGGGAAAAGGTTTTCTCTGACTCACTCACTGTGTGGGGATACAGCAGAGCAGAGGAGGCACAGCGATAGCAGCATGAGCCAGGAAGCAAAGAATGAAGACACTCAGCCAGCCTGGTCCTGTCCTCTGGTGTGGTGTCACCCACTCAGGGCAGGTCCCACGTTCTAAGTTAAGTCGGAACATTCTCACTGACGTCAACAGGTGTGTTTCGATGGGGAATTCCCAATCACATCCCGAGAAAGGAGAGGTGGCTCGGTAGTCAAGAGAAGACACTGGCATTGCAGAGGACCCATGTTTGGTTCCCAGCACCCACGTCAGACAGTTCCCAGCCACTGGTAACTCCAGCTCCCCAGCTCCAGTCATCCCTGGGGAATTCCATCCAGACCGTAAGAACCAGAAAACCCAAAGGGACTAGCGTGAAACTCTAAGCAGGACTGGGCAAGAAGAACGCAGAAGCACCCAAACAACATGTGGCTAGGATGGCGGTCCCTCTGTGTGTCCCTCTGCCAGGATGGATGTGGCCATGATGGCTGTCCCTCTGTGTCTCTCTGCCGAGATGGATGGGGCAGGGTTAAACAGAGCACACACTTTAGCTCCCGAAGTCTGGTGACAGGCAAAAGCAGTTAAAGTAGTCCTTTTCTGAACTGTGCATCCATTTGTGGACACACTTCTGAACTAGACACTGACACACACACACCACACTCACTCCCAACGTGATGACGCATCCTGCTTGAGGTGAGAATAACATCCATGCATCTCCTGAGAACTCACGCAACGACAGCCAAGCACCTAGCGTTTATGTCCTCACATCCCCAGCGTGCAGGACAGAGAGGTAGGCAAGGCGCTCCCCAGAGCCTGCCTTTGCAGAAGGAAACAAAAATCACTGTCATTTTGTCAATTTCATGGGCTTGTAAAGCACAAATGAAAACATATAACCACTCATGACCTACAATTTCATGTCCAGTATTTACACAGAGAAATGAAACTGTATACCTACACAAAGGCTTTTTATTCATAACACCAAACAGCGAGACTGATCCAAATCCACATCTGAGGGCAGTAATGAATTGGGCTCGTGCACACGGACAGAGTCCACACAGTGGCAGAAGGAAAAGAATGAACTGCTGATGCAGGCAAAAGCAGGAGGGAGCCAGAAATGTGCTGAGAGGAGAGCCAAGGGCAGAGTATGGCGGTCATGGCGGGCAAGGGTGGGCAAACAACCGTGTGACAGGCAGTGGAGGACCAAGAAAGGCTGCGCAGCTGGGAACACGGCTTCGGGGTGGCCAACCATGCCCAAGGCCTTGGGTTCGGTTCCCAGCATCACTGGGAGGGGGAGAACAGCAAAGGGCGTGGGGAACTGTCTGTGAGTTTTCATGCTCTTGTTCTGGGTGCTGATTAAACAGGAGCGCACAACCGTCAGAACTCATCAAGCTAAACACTCTGGCTTGGCATTTTATTGTGTGTAAATGGCATCTAAAAACTACTTAGGGGGAAGAAATGTAGAGTAACATTAAAAAAAAAGAGAGAGAGAGATTGAGCTAAATTTTCAAAAGATGTGACACACACAAGAGTAAACACGGAACAGGCTTTCTGTGAGCCGAGGTCCTGGGGCTCTGACTGTGGGTCACAGAGCCCTGGTGTTAAGGGTTAAGTCCCAGGACAGACAGGCACAGGCAGATGCCACAGCGTGCCCAGCACACACGGAAGACAAGCCTGTGCTGACGAGCCAACTCTCTACGAGAAGAGCAACAGGCGACGAGGAGAGCGCCCTCCCCGCGGCAGCAGCACCCCTGCCAGACACTAGCTCTGAGGAGAAAGGCCCAGGCCTGACTGAAGGGCCTGCACGGGAAGAAGCCTGCCCCAGAGACAGCGGCAAACGTGCAGTTCTTCTCAGCCCTGTAAGAAGTCGGGCCTCACACAGGTGAGGAGGTGGCTATGCGGGGTGTGGCGGGAGCAAGGGACGTTGCATTCTGGGGCTCCACCATCTCCCGCTGAGCACCTGCGGGAACTGCCTGCCCAGGTTTGCGCCCTGGACACCTGACTCCAACACAGGAAGCCACACGGGTGCCTTGAAGCCCTGTGCCACCCAAAGGTATTCATTCTTTCTACCCCAGGAAGTTACTCATCAATAACATTCAGGGACAGGAAAAAAAGAACTGGGAAGTGGAGGCAGGCGTCAGCCATGGGGTGACACAAGGGGCTCTGGGCAGACCTAAAGAAAGTTTTTATATACTGTCCCTAACCCTGTCCCAGTAAAGGTATGCCTACTTTCAATAAAATATATGCTGTTTTCTCACAGAATCTAAGATGCCTTATGTCATGCAAGGAGTCATTGTTTTATATAGTGCTAGGGAACAAATGCTGCCAAAAGCTTTCTCAGATGGGATTTCCACCTGGCACTCACTAAAACTCTTCAGTAAAAGCTAAACTCAGATGTTCATAATCCTTCCAGGTCTGAGAAGACGCAGCTCCCTGCGCTGCCTGACCATTGTGCCACTTCCTGAAAAGCACAGAAGCCACTTTGCCGAGCCAGCTTCCCTCTGTGTCCTGTCACCCTGGGCTGGGCTGTGGGCACAGGTATGAACGGAGTAGCGTCTCCTCCGTGTGCCCTGATCTCTGGGCTCTTCTGTGTCACAGGTTCCAAAGATCACAATGGAACTCAGGATTCAGTCCCTCTACAATGTGCCTTGTGGCCAACTAACTATCCACCATGCAAGCCATGACCACAGTGTGAGGATGCCAGTCAGACCGAATGTTAACAGTATCCAGATCTCAGAAGTGTTTGTGTGACCTAAGGACGCGGCCCAGTGGAGGAAGTCTCCCAGCATGCAGCCGACTTAACACCAAGGCAGGGAAGAACCACACTCACTATAACGCAGATCAGAAGCCCAGACAGAAAAGACACTGAAAAAACGAGAGACGTGTGGGCCTGAGCAGCCTCTCAGACATCAGCTAGACAGAGAGGAAGAGGCAGGATGGCTGCGCAGAACCAGCAGGGGAAGCAACGCCAGCAAAAGACCAGAGGGACGGGACGATCTGCACCTAATATCATCTTACCAAATGGAGAAAACCAAAGGAAAGGCTTTGAGATGAGCCCAGGGAGGGGGCAGAGGCAGCACACCTTCAAGGCAGAGCTAGGACACACTGCTGGGGCGGAGTGCACAGACCCACAGCCAACACTTCACCAACAAGGACAGAGCTCTGCAGATGAAACACCTCGGAACTGAGAAAAGTCAAGGACAAAGTCTGCACACAGCAAAATGGCCTTTCAGAGTTAAACAGAAACAAAACAAAACATTTCCCAAACAACCAGTAATTTGTTGCCCATACAGCCTCACCCTAAAAGAAGTATTTTTCAGAAAGTTTTTTTTTTTAAGTTCCAAAAAACATTTTCAAGTTGCAGGATGGACCATGAGTCTAGGTCGGGCAGACACTGGGGGAGCAGAGTCTGAGTCAGGAATGGAAGTGGCCTGCTGGCCGCTCCACTAGCACTGCCTTCCAGGTCAACTAGACACAGAGCCCCAGCCTGTGGCAGGGAAGCCACACAGCAGCGTGCCGTGCTCCCAGGTACCGCACCAGTCAGACAGCAGCAGAAGCTCCTGTACCTGTATGTGGGGGGTGTGCACGCACATATGCAGTCCATGTGCGCTCGTGCATGCACACAGATGTCCTGCTCTGCCACTCTCTGCCTCACCCGTCGAAGCAGGGTCTCTCCAGCGCCCACAATGCTGCTGCCTCCGCTTCTTACAAAACCTCTGACACTCTCAGCTTCCACTTGGGTTCCAGGAGTTTAAAGTCAGATCCACACTGGCACAGAGAATGCCGTAGGCACTGAGCAATCTTCCCAAATTTTAAAAATGAAGTGGAAAATGAATAAAGAACACGCACACGTGTGAACACACACACACACACACACACACACACACAATGTAGATTTTATTAATATACAAATTTTATTCCAATTTTTTAACATCTCCCTTGGGTTCCATAAGGCGTTGTCCTGATGCTATGGTGAATGTTCAGGTGTTTGCACACCTCCATGACACACAGGTTCTCACAAAATAGACTCAGACACCCCAGGAAGTGTCTGATCCATTCCCTCCGATCAATTGCCGACCTCCCTCTATCAACACTTTCTCATTCAGCTGGGGACTAATTTTACAGCGTTCACAGGAGTGTGCAGTTAGCACACGGGGACTCCTTTGGCCCTCTCAAACTTGGCCTTCCACGCCTTCTGCTTTCTAGCTGTCAGCACCTCCAGCTGTTCCACGGCACCTGCTCCTCAGGGCCATGTGACCAGGCACTCTGGACCAGAGTGGCACGTTCATCCTGGAAGGCTGGGTGAGCTATAGTTTCGGTCTTTAACACGCTTGGTGTCTGTGTCAAATCTGTACACACAGAAACACTGACCTTATCAGTAGGAGCAAAGTGATCAAAGAAGGGTCTGGGAGAGGCTCCTGAGGAAAAGAATCAAGCCCTCTCGCTGTAAAAATAATATTTCTGGAGCAAGGCACTTAACAGCAAAGATGGGAAGGTGCTTGCTCTCCAGACAACACTAGAGACAAAGAGACAGGAAGCAGGAGGGTGAGTATGAAGGAATTCTCTGGGGCAGAAAGTTCTGGAGTGCCAGTGAGTGCACCTCGAGGTCAAGGAAAGAGGGCTGAGTGAGATCAAGGATCTGCTGGGCTCTGGGGCCAACTAGCTTCCAAAGAACTAGCTGCCTCTTCCCCTTAGCCTCCCACGTACCGTTTGTCTGTTTGCTTGCTTGCTTGTTTGTTTGTTTTTCTAGACAGGGTCCCTCTGTGTAGCCTTGGCTACCCTAGACTGGCTCTGTAGACCAGGGTGGTCTCAAACTCACACAGATCTGCCTGGAATTAAGGGTGTGTGTGCTGCCACGCCCACCCCAGCTTCCACTTATGTTTTCAATCTTAAAAGAATGAAGTAGTAACAGTGGGGTTGGCTAAGGGTTAGAGAGTGTCACCCTTACACCTGGCCAGAACAAAGCCACGAGTCCGAAGGTCCCCACAGCCGCTAAGCTGCCTGCCTTCTGTACCAGGGCAGAAAAGCCAGTGCACATGCAGAGGGCAGAGGGCAAATCCTCAGAACCTGATGCAGACGGCAAGGGAGGGAGCAGAGAGCAGATGGCTGGACCCACTCCAAGCCACAAATGGACGAGTGTCAACCCTTCCAACTGCCTCCGTGAGCAAGCCTTTGACATGGGCTGCAAGTCATGGCAGTGCATGTCCAGGAGGCTGGAGTCCCGCCGAGCATGACGTGCTCTGCAGAGGAGCACAGAATGCTTTCCACAACCTGCCTTCTTCTGAGGCGTGTGTAAGCCTTCAGAGATGACACCTGCGTGCTCTCATCAGCTACGGCGACAGCTCAGGCCTGTGAGTTTGGAACTGGTTTTTAGATCTAAGCTCCACGTCCCGAAGGCTGTTGCAATACCGTGGCCTTTAGGGACAGGGAAGACAGGAAGTGTGTGGGTGGGGCTGACTAAGAAGCCATTCAGCTGGCAGGCAAGAGGAAAGAAAATAAAGAGAAAGTGCAGGATGGAGCATGATTAAGGCCAAAGCAAAAATATAAGCAAAATGTTTGTCATGGGTACAGTTACTAACTAACATCTGGGCAGGAAGCAGCTCAGGGAAACTATCACAGCACAATGGTTAACCCCAAGGCAGCCAGAAGATGCCATCTTACAGATTTAATGAGGACAGGGGCAAAGCGCATCACACAATATTTTGAATCGTGTCAATAGTGAGTCAGCCAGCTACAATTCTGCCTGTGGCTAGGAGTCCTCATTTGCAGTTTGTCACAGAAACGCAAACAGGTGGATGATGCCCAACCTCTGGCTCCACAGAGAATTAGAGAAGGCTGCTAGCAGAGGAAGCCAGCTAAGCCAGGAGGATGTGCAGTCATGGCATAAGGGCAGCATACCAAGGGATGACAGTGATGTCATGGCAGGACTGTGCCCAGATGAGCAGATGGCATATCAACATGTGAGTGCTGGGGGTCACTTCAGACTGAGGCAGGCCACATCCGTCTATTCCACAATGATCCCTGAGCTCCTCCCAGGCCCTGAGCCACATTAGGTTCTTCTCAGATCATCCACACGTGACTCTGAAGATGCCAAGTAAGGGAGAACACACTGGCTCGCGCCAGAAGTTGCGCACATTCCATTATAAATCCAGTGCAGAACTCAGGCTGGGGCCAGGGAGGGGCACTAGCACCGTCCACTCAGCCCCTCTCCTCCCTCAGGGCAGAGGCAGGCACAGGACAAGCAGCAGCCCAAAAGAGAGGCTGGTAGGACCTGTGCTCCCAGCCTCGGGGCTCTGGGGAGGAGAGGGCTTTCTCCAAGCCCAGAAGTCATGGCTCACTGCGTAGTACACTGTGCTTGACCGCTCACATTTCCCAACAGCCCAACTGGAGGAGGCACAGAAGTCCAGGTCCCTGCACCCATAAACAGGAAGTACACATAAACACTGGGCTCTACAAACAACACCTGTGCCTAAACCCCCACAAGACAAGCATGAAACCCCAACAGACAGAAGCATGTGTGTCCCTGCAGCTCATGGGCTCCGGCTTGTCAGAAGCAGTTCATGAGGCATGTGTACCATCCAAGCATACAGTGCTGTCACCAAGGTAGCAATGGCTGCTCTTCAGAGGAGGAATGAGCCCAGGAGCCTTGTTTGTTGGAGAGAGAGAGAGACACACACACACACCCCTTCCCAAGTCCACTGCTTGGCAGGAAGATCTATAAAAACATGTTTCATTCCTTGACTACAAATCCACTGTGACAGATACAGGACTTAAAACCTGCTCGACACAACCACAGAACATGGCTTGTGTGGCTCCTACTGACCGGTCAGTTCCCTGAAGAACCCTGAGTGACTGCACACAACCTTTGCCATCCCCGCTGCTCAGGATGACTGCATCCCCGTTCACTGAAGTCCAGGCCCATTCAGTGGTCACTTCAGCTCCCTGCCAACTATGCCAGGTGCACCAAAGCTCCGCACTTCACACAGGAAATAGTAACTGACCTGGAAGGCCTGGGACCTCCCCGAGCAAAGCACGGTCCCTCCCACTCAGGCTCTAGGGAAAAGAGGCTCACAGGGGGCCTGCCATGTGAGCTGCTTCAGCTCCTAACTTCCAGCACCCGGTCTGTCAGTCAAACTCCTAACTGCCCAAAAGCCCCTGCTCTCAGCTCCCAATAAAACATCTACTTGAGGCTCATCACAACACAAGGGGGCTTTGCTGCTGAATTTTCCAATGAAAAAGCATTTTCCCTTCACTCTCCTGCAAAACTAAAGTTTATTACCTAAAGGCAATAAGGCAAAGTCTTAAATTTAACTAGAAACAAATATTCTACCAGTGGCAAACCAATCAATTATTTAGGAAGGGGCTCAATCAGCCAGGCAAGAAAATACAGCCCAATACAGAACCTGGCAGCCTCTGGAAATAAAGTCACAGTGGCTTCTCTAAATTCTCTGCTGAACCAAGCTCACCTTTATCAAAGTATCTAACTCTGAATCATCGCAGATAGAAAATAAAGAGGAAATGTGGTAGCTTTGGCACTAGCAAGGAAACGGGCAATGTGCCTGGCACCCCTGGCACTGTAGGTTGTGGTCAGTTTTCTGCTCCTCCTGCTCCGGAGATTAACAGAGCCCTGTGTTCCCACCCACACCACTGTGGAGGCTGCGGTGATTTCAGCAAACATGAATGAAGTGACCTCACTGCAGATTGCCCGGCCCCTGTGGCTGCTGCAATACAGCACAGGGAGGAAGAGAGAGCTGAACCCAGGGGTCTCTCCATCAGGGCTTGGACTTTAATAGCATCCTGCTGTTGTCTTGCAGACGGCACATGAACCTCGCCCCCTCGCTGCAGAGCACAGTGAAGCGGTGCACGATAGCTTTGCAATGTTTCAAAGGCACTTACTTACAGGTGGGGACCAGGTACCTCACAGCACACCCCTGAGCTGGGTAACTGCTCACGGTCAGCAATTACCCTGCAGCATCAAGTCTGCACCTACTAGAGGCCTTCGCGTCCCTCAGCTCACGTGCAGGTATCTACAGGCCACGCACACCAGGCTCTCTACAGCCCGTCCTGCATTTGCATTCTCCAGCCAGCAGAGGCACCGTGGTGACATCTGTTACCTTAAGCTTGTTTCTAAAATGGAGGAACCCCACTAATGGCTCACGTCAGGAAATTCTGAGACATTTTTGACACGTATAAAACAAATGCATCAGTTCTGGCATTCAATAAATTAGTATTTATGGCTGTAGTGTGGCTTCCTGGGTGTGGGAAAATATGAAATCTGTCTGATGCACAGCCTTTCACCAAGCTGCAGTCCCACTGTAGGTACAAGCCAACTAGAATCCTACCTGTGTTCTTACCAACAGCTTCTCCTAAGCAGCCTCCAGTCTTGAAACTCTGCCCACCTTAAACTCTCTGCTGTCTTTAACCAATTCTCCCTGACTGAAACCACCGGAAGACGCAGCTTTTCCAGTGCAGCTCCTCCACTGCCTCGGCCTGCACGAGGCTCACACTAACTCTATCGGGATCATAGGCCACATGTGACTGTGACCTGCCTTAGGTCACAGTGCCAAGGAGCAGAGTTACTCTAGGACGAGCCGTAGGTTACAAGAGTGCTGGGAGGTGGCACCTGGCTGCTCTTCCAGAAGACTGAGGTTTGACCCCAGCCCCCACGTGGCTGCTCACAGCCATCTGTAACTCCAGGTCTAGGGGATCCAATGCCCTCTCCCAGCCTCAGAGGGTACTACATGCATGTTAAACACATGCAGGCGGCTGCAGAGATGGCCCAGAGGTTAAGAGCACTGGCTGCTCTTCCAGAGGTCCTGAGTTCAATTCCCAGCAACCACATGGTGGCTCACAGCCATCTATAGTGAAATCTGGTGCCCTCCTCTGGTCTGCAGGTGTACGTGCAGGCAGAGCACTGTAAACATTAAATAAATAAATAAACAAATAAATCTTTTTAAAAAAAAACATACATGCAGGCAAAATACCCATATACAAAAAATAGTTTAGGAAAAAGGAAACAAGCTGGGTGTGGTGGCACATTCCTTTAATATAAATATTTAGCAGACAGAGGCAGGTAGATCTCAATGAATTCGAGGCCAGGTCTACAAAGTTCCAGGACAGCCAGGGCTACACAGAGATACTCTGTCTAGAAATAAAGGCTCCTAGAAGAAGATCCTGAGGAGTTGGAGACTCTGCTCACGGCCTGCTAGTGTACACTAGGTAACACCCAATCTCATGCCAAGCTATGTAAATAAACACAAGACAGACAGACAGACAGACACACACACACACACGATGAACATTATCTCATGCCAAGCTGTGTGAATAACCATCAACACACACACACACACACACACACACACACGATGAACATTATCTCATGCCAAGCTGTGTGAATAACCATCAACACACACACACACACACACACACACACACACACACACGGGCTGAACATTACTAATGTGCTGAAATCTTACATGTGTTACTGGAAAGGTCACCCCCCTTGGACTAATTCTCTAAAAGAAGAAAGCAACAATTAGAGAAGCAGAGAGACTCACTGAGAACACCAGAAGACATGAAGCAATCTGGCAACTATTACATTTCAAAGCTGCAACAAATGACTAAGGTGCCATTTAGCACATCAAAGCCAACAGTGGCCAGCAAGCTCTCCCTACGATCCTCAGTCCCAGCCTGCTACAGGCTCTCCCGGCTGCTGCACCGGCTTCCCTTGGCCCTCATTCTGCCCATGTCCACTCTGCCCTCTGCCCATGCTCTCGCACATATCCATAATAGACTTTGCCCTCCTCCAGACCTAGACACATTCAGGTCTGCTTTTCTTTCATCTCTTTTATTCATTCATTTGGTTCCAAAATCCAGGACCAGACGTGTCCTTTCCTTTTAATTTCTTTTTTTCATTTAGTAACATTCTATAAACATCCAACTGGAAGAACTGAATTACGTGGTTACACTACATTCTACCATAAACAAATCAGCAAAGGTGTGAAGAAGACCTAGCAAGGCTGGAGCAGCTGAGCAGAGGGATGCGTTCGCTCTCCATGCACACACAGCACAGACGCCAGCAATGCCACCCCACCCATGCTCGCCCTGCAGCGCTGGCCCACTAGCTGACACACTGGAACCCTGCAAAAACGTCAAAGAAGGTATTCTCTCACCGGGTCCCTGGCATCTCAACTACTTTTAGAGGAATATACCACCAACATCTCTCTCCAGTCCTCAGCAAGGCACCTCAGTAGGCACCTCACTGGCAAAAGCTACAGCACAGACTACCCAGGAGCACTGCTAGGACCAGACGAAGTGTGTGTGATTCTCTCTCACTTGAAGAAGGGAAATAACGTACAAGAGAGTCCTGGAGTCCATGTCAGCGGGTAATTCACAACTCAGCCGCCTAGGTCGGCAAGGGTTCCGTGCTGAGGGCTAAGAACCAAGCCTGGGCAAGGGTTCCATGCTGAGGGCTAAGAACCAAGCCTGGGCAAGGGTTCCGTGCTGAGGGCTAAGAACCAAGCCTGGGCAAGGGTTCCATGCTGAGGGCTAAGAACCAAGCCTGGGCAAGGGTTCCGTGCTGAGGGCTAAGAACCAAGCCTGGGCAAGGGTTCCATGCTGAGGGCTAAGAACCAAGCCTGGGCAAGGGTTCCGTGGAGAGGGCTAAGAACCAAGCCTGGGCAAGGGTTCCGTGGAGAGGGCTAAGAACCAGCCCTTGCTTCCCTCCTGCTTGTATCAAAATGCGAGTCAAATCAGACCCTCAAGTAGGACATGGCTGGGGCCACCTGCTCACTTACCATGCCGCCTCCTAACACACTTGTAGATGATTCCAGAATCACACGAACAAGGCTGGATAGAAAGGCATTTCTATCAACACCTCAAAGTTCTAATTTCCTGTTAAATTTATTAAACTTTCAAACTAGTAAGTGAGGAAGGTAAAAAAAAGGTCTTCGGGTTGCTGACAAACAGCTAAGATCTCATGCACAATGTGGCACAGTTAAATTCCACACCATTTTTCTTTAAAAATAAAAAACTGTTAAGTGATAAGCAACAAAGCCACATTAATTGGTAGCTGACTCCCTAAGAGGCACCTCGCCTTCTGTATTAAAGCTAAGCGCATTAACAGATGCACCTGTGAGTACTGCATGCTCCTTCCCCACATCAGAACACTTGAGGCAGAAAAGCTCTATCTAGCTGATGTAGAAAAATTATTGAAGATTCATTTTCTGTGCAAAATTAAAGCCTTGATTTAAGAGTACCATAAAGGTAGGATGGTGGTGCTGCACACCTTTGATCCAGCACTTGGGAGGTAGAAGCAGGCGGATCCCTCAGTTCGAAGCCAGCCTGGTCTATCGTAAGTTTCAGAACAGCCAGGGCTACACAGAGAAACCCTATCTCAGGGTGGGATGGGAAGAGTTTTTTTTTCTAAAACTTTCTAGGAGAAAGTTGTACCCAATAACCAGACCACTGGGCGCCCCACTGACAAGCTATAGTGGGAAGGCTGAAGAGGCTGCATTGCAGGTGACAGGAGGTGACAGGAGGCAGAAGGCCTCAGGGAGCAGGCACTTGCTGGCTGATCTGAGAGAAGCCGAGCTTCTCGCTCAGGTTCACACCATTGGGCCTGTGGGGCAAACAGAGCAGGCTTACCCTTGGCTGCCAGTTCTCATACTGCTTCTGCAGATTCGCACCAATGGTTTCCAGAGCTTTCTGAGGACCCATGGACAGAGGATCTGTAGAAGCAACAAAGAGAGTGTTCAGTAAATGTGCACACCTTCCTCTGGGAAAGCACTTGCATGGAGCTTTGCCTTCCAAGGTGCAAAACTGTCTTCGACAAGACACACATCCAGGCCTCCAAGTACGTAAGGAGAAGCAGCACTGACAACACACTGAGCAGGCTCCAAAACACAGGGGGACTGACTGCTCCTGCACGGTGGCAGGGTAACCCCTCCCCTCCCGGGGGGCGGCTGCCTCCTTCCCTCTCTCCAGCTCTGCTCTGCTCAGACTATCAGAAAGGCCCAGCTGTGCTTCTACAGGGATTCCATAGTAAAACTACAGCCCTCCTGTGCAGAGGTGGACTGGAGAGGAGGGGAGGCGGGGGAGGGGCCAAGAGCAACACAGTGATTTTCACATAGACTATGATGCTACTACACACACAGGAAATATCACTTGCACAGAAACACAAAGACATCCCTGGTTTGCTGCTTAGTCATGAAGCAACCTCTATGCTAACAACACTAAGCCTGCAGCGCTCACACCTGTCTGTCTCAGGACCCCTTGCCAGTCTTTAAACTCTGATGACCCCCAAGAGCATCTGTCCATTGATATATATTATATTAAAGTATGAGGGCCAGGCAGGAAGACCACAAGCTCAAGGCCAGCAGTGCTACATAAAGAATGAGCAAGTAGGGAAGAAAAAGAGCATTTATATTTAATTCATATAGGAAAATTTATTTTACCTTTACTCACTCATTTAAGTATGACAAACTGGAGCTGGAAAGCTGGCTCACCAGTTACGTGTGTTTGCTGTTGCTGCAGAGGACCTGGGTTCACTCCCCAGCACTCGCATCGCAGCTCACACCTGTCCAGAGCTGCAGTTCCAGGCGACCCAATGCCCTCTAGCACCAGGCACTCACACAGCACACAAACACACTCGTCAGCAGAACATTCACATACATAAACTAACTTCTAAACTAACTATGATAAACCCACTATGTTTTTGGTTTTGGTTTAATTTTTGTTTGTTTGGTTGGGTTTTGTTTTTTGTTTGTTTGGTTTTGGTTTTGGTTTTTGGTTTTTCAAGACAGGGTTTGTCTGTGTAGCCTTGGCTGTCCTGGACTTGCTTTGTAGACCAGGCTGGCCTTGAACTCACAGCGATCTGCCTGCCTCTGCCACCCGAGTGCTGGGATTAAAGGCGTGCGCCACCATGCCCAGCTAAACCCACTATGTTTTAATATGAATATTTATGATGAAAAATAATTGTGATTGCTCCAAAAATTTAGTGAGAAGGGGCTTAAAATGTAGCTCAATCAGTAGACTGTTTTGCCTAGCAGGAATAAAGCCCTGGGTTCCATCTTCAACACACGGAAGTACAAGCCTGAAATCTCAGCACTCATGAGGTAGAGGCAGGAAGATCAGAAGTTCAAGGTCAGCTATACAGCAAGTTCAGCCAGCCTAGTTTAGTGAGAAGAATGTGACTGCAGTAAATGTCTTTGGTACTTAGTAAACAGATGGGAGCTGGACTCTGCCTGGGTCTGTCTCTGCCCCTGACATCTGTGGTCGCAGTTGATCATATGGAGACGATGGTGGTGCTCACCGCCCTTCAGCAGTGAGCCAGTGGCCGTGGCTCCTCCCTCTGCCGTGGCTCCTCCCTCTGCCGTGGCATCTCCTTATGACCACTTGCCCTGATGAGGCATGGCAGTGAGCTGGGGCTGGCCTGTGGCACTCAAGGCGGGTCTTTCCCCCACACGTGGCTTTGTGCCAGGAAACACTGGCTCACTGAGTGATACAAATCACATTTCATTCCCTGGTGTTTAAAACAAATCCACACTCGCTGACACAACACCTCTCATATCAGAGAATGCTTTCCGCATCAAGACAGCACCAACTTATAGCGGCAGATACAAGTTTCTAAATCCTACTGTTTTATTTGAAATCTCAAATTGTATCTCTGTCAGCTGATTTCCTTAAAGTGACAACCCCACTCCATTCACTTTCTAGAATACACGTGCCATGCGAACAGCAGCGCTCAGCTCCTACCGCTGCAGGCATTCCTAGAAGCCGCCATGCACGGTCAGTGCTGTCCGGGCTCCCACAGACTGTATTTCCTTCTACAAAATGTTAAGAGTGTTCTTGGACTCTGAAATTTAAGAAAACTGTTATGCATTTCTGGTTTACCATCTTTTAAAAGCCAGATTTTTTTCCTTACTTAGTTTTTATTCATAATCATGAACTTAACTCTACAGTCCAGCTAGATTTGCGGGGAATAAGGAAAACATGGAACCCACTCCATCTTGCAAATGAAAATACGTGACCGCTGGTATCTGGCCCAGCATTTGCCACAGACAAGATCCCAGGCCCTGGACCCTTCAAGGTGAGGCTCTCATCCTCAGACTTCTTCCCCAGAGAGACTTGCTGCCAGTGCTGTTACTGTGAGCAAACTCGAGCCCCAGAATAACCATGAGAAAGAAGGAACCCCCCTGCTAAGGGAGGGCAGCTTTTCTGAACAGGGCTTTCAGAACTATTTGACTCTCTCTGTGCACACTTTGCTTTGAAGTTTTGAAAATAAGATTAATCACAAAACTTAGTGACAGTCTGTATCTGGAAGGGAACTTTATGCATAAGTGTGTCAACACCCTCACAGGACGCCTCAAGCGCAGGCTGGACCTTCCGCCTCCGGAAACGCCAATCCAAGTACCAGAAGGCCCTGGCACCATGCTGCTGAGGGAAGCTGTGTGAGGCCATTGCTACCTGGCCTGCCTGGAAGGGCTATGTTGAGACGTCTGCTTTGACCAACATAAGATGTGACATCAGTCTCTGTTTGCTCAGTGGGAAGACAATCCTAGCATCTGAAAACAACGCATAGGCCATGACTAAACCACAGGGCTGGCAAGAGGCAGGGACTGACCACATCCTTCAAAATTAAAACAGTTTTATGAGATGGGGTCTCATGCACATGCTGTGTCCTGACCTTCGTTAGGTAGCTGGTAACAACCTTGACTTTCTGACCCTCCTACTCCACTACCCCAGCACTAGGATTAGAGACATATGGCAGCACACCAGTCCATGTAGTGCTGGGAATCAAATTCAAGATTGGTACATGCTACACTGGAACTGCGCCAACTGAGCTGTAGCTACAGCCCTGAGGATTCCCACCAGAAGGCATCTGTGCAGACTAACAAAGAGAAAGCTTTCAACCGGCTGGCCACACTGTCTGTGGTGAACAGGGCAAACCACAGACATAGGAGGAAGCACAAAGTTCATCTGCCCGCAGTAACTGTGCAGCGACATTGAGTGGTAATCTGGGGCAAGAAAAAGGAAGTGGTTTCCCCCTTGGAGAGAGAGGTCTGCCTGGCCTCTCCTGTCAGTGCATGTGGTCCTAGTAAGCCATGTATGGCGGTCAGGAGGTCAGAAAGGCATTGGTTCTTAAGGAGGAAGGACCGACACTATCCTCACTTGAACTTCACCCCCACAGCTTCTTCTAAACTAAGGCTGCGTGCGGTTGCCCCTTCAGGACACCTCACAGTATACAGCAGAGACAGCAGTGGTTCTCAGCTTCCTAATGTAGTTTAACACAGTTCCTCATGCTGTGGTGACCTCCCAACCATCAATTCTCGTTGCTGCTTCATGGCTGTTATGAATCCTGTCAATATCTGGCATGTGATCCTCAAAAGGGTTTCCACCCACAGGGCTGTGCAGTAGAGGTAGCTGTCAGCTACCTACCCTCCCTCCACAGGGCTGTGCAGTAGAGGTAGCTGTCAGCTAGCTACCCTCCCTCCACAGGGCTGTGCAGTAGAGGTAGCTGTCAGCTAGCTACCCTCCCTCCACAGGGCTGTGCAGTAGAGGTAGTCAGCTACCTACCCTCCCTCCAGTGGCCTCAATCAGGGCACCCACTGACACACAGGCAAGGGACCAGCTGAGTGAGTCTGCTGGGTGAACCACTGCACACCTCAGGGAAGCTTAAGAAAGAGCATAAACAACTGGAAACAGCCCCAACAGCCCTGACACAGCCCAGTTTCTCTAGGCCCTTCCTTCCCAGGGGTAACCAGCAAAGGCTGGGGAAAGTCGCTCTCAGAGCAGTCACGCTGTTAGGAAAACAGGTAGCTGGCGTGGTGGCACAAGCTCTTGATCCCAGCACACAGCAGGGTCTCTGAGTTCAGGCCGGCCTGCTCTACAGAATGAGCTCCAAGACAGCCAGGGCTACAAAGAAAGGGAGGGAGGGAAACCCAGAGCAGGCAAGCAAAGGAAAGAAGAGATCAGCAGGGCTGCTTGAAAGAGGCTCAGCCCAACTGAGCCACCTGGGTTCCCAGCTTCTGGGAGCCCTCACCCACACTGCCCTGGGACTGGGTAATGCAGCTGCCTTTGAGTCGATTTTGCTCCCATAAGTGACATTCACCCCTATTCCTGTAACTCCAATAAAACTCATAGATTCATCAAGTTGGACTGTGGTGGTATCCATACTTTGGTCTGTTAGGGCTCCCTATCAGGGATGTGTGTGTGTGTGTGTGTGTGTGTGTGTGTGTGTGTTGTTGCACTTCCCCAGAAAAAGGCTGTCACATAACAGACTGTCACCTCTGATCTACTAGAAATCCCTGCAGTCAGTTTTATTTCCTCCCAAAAATATGCCAATGAGTGGGAGAAGAAATGAAAGGGAGGAGAGAGGGAGCAGTGCAGTGCTAGCGCAGAAAGGATCATCTGACGTCATCAACGGAGATGGTTAACCCTGGGTGTGCTGGACAGTGCCAGGCCCAGGGCCACAGCTTCATGGCTCAAATCCTCTCTTGATAAACACTGTTGCCCAAAGCCTGTGTGACTTGGTTTGTGAACTGAGAAGGAAATGACAAAGGTGGACAGTGGAGGGGATGGAGGAGCTGCTGGTCAGCATCACTGAGGGAGAGGGAAGGTGGACAGTGGAGGGGATGGAGGAGCCTCGGGTCAGCATCACTGAGGGAGAGGTGAAGGTGGACAGTGGAGGGGATGGAGGAGCTGCTGGTCAGCATCACTGAGGGAGAGGGAAGGTGGACAGTGGAGGGGATGGAGGAGCCTCGGGTCAGCATCACTGAGGGAGAGGTGAAGGTGGACAGTGGAGGGAATGGAGGAGCTGCTGGTCAGCATCACTGAGGGAGAGGGAAGGTGGACAGTGGAGGGGATGGAGGAGCTGCTGGTCAGCATCACTGAGGGAGAGGGAAGGTGGACAGTGGAGGGGATGGAGGAGCCTCGGGTCAGCATCACTGAGGGAGAGGGAAGGTGGACAGTGGAGGGGATGGAGGAGCTGCTGGTCAGCATCACTGAGGGAGAGGGAAGGTGGACAGTGGAGGGGATGGAGGAGCCTCGGGTCAGCATCACTGAGGGAGAGGTGAAGGTGGACAGTGGAGGGGATGGAGGAGCTGCTGGTCAGCATCACTGAGGGAGAGGGAAGGTGGACAGTGGAGGGGATGGAGGAGCTGCTGGTCAGCATCACTGAGGGAGAGGGAAGGTGGACAGTGGAGGGGATGGAGGAGCTGCTGGTCGGCATCACTGAGGGAAAGGGAAGGTGGACAGTGGAGGGGATGGAGGAGCCGCTGGTCAGCATCACTGAGGGAAAGGGAAGGTGGACAGTGGAGGGGATGGAGGAGCCGCTGGTCAGCATCACTGAGGGAGAGGGAAGGTGGACAGTGGAGGGGATGGAGGAGCCGCTGGTCAGCATCACTGAGGGAGAGGGAAGGTGGACAGTGGAGGGGATGGAGGAGCCGCTGGTCAGCATCACTGAGGGAGAGGTGAAGGTGGACAGTGGAGGGGATGGAGGAGCTGCTGGTCAGCATCACTGAGGGAGAGGGAAGGTGGACAGTGGAGGGGATGGAGGAGCCTCGGGTCAGCATCACTGAGGGAGAGGTGAAGGTGGACAGTGGAGGGGATGGAGGAGCCGCGGGCCGGCATTTTCACTGTAGACCTTCAACATGAACCCCCTGAAGCCCACACCGTCTAACTTCACGTAGAAGAGGGTGTTGCTGAGCACCCCTAGCCCAGGACAGCTGAAGCTCTCTGCTGACCTGGCTCACGGTTGGGCACTGTAGTCCTGCCAGGCAGGCAGGCAGGCAACCGCAGACTTTCTGTTCTCCTTCTCTTTACTTATTGTCCCCTGCACACATATATACCTTGATGCAATGCCCCGCCCCACTTTCCTTCCAAAGGACTGCATTCTTCCACCAACCACTGTCATCCCTGACCACACGCCATGAAGACACTCAGAGACTCTCCACAGGACTCCTGTAAGGTCCTGATCTGAAAAGCAAGGTCACCCAAAAGGAGAGCCACTTGACACTCCCACTCAGGTGAGTATCAACTAAGAACACATGCTGCCAGGAGCCATGGCAGCCACTGGGAATGTGGGCTTCCAGCTTCTGAGAAGGATGTCATGGGTGCCCCAGGTTTGGGAGGTGCTATCTGAATCTGATTTGGTGAAGCCTCCTGTGTCCAGGCCACACCCAGCATCCTGTATGCGACCTGTACACAATAAAAATGCAAAAGCAGAAGGGACTCGTAAGCTCCCTGCTCTAAGAGCCCTTGTGTCAGCAGACACTTGAACATTTGCTAATTGACTTATTAGCTGAGTACTGCCTACTGGATGGAGTGTAAATCAGGGAGTGCCTTTCAAGGATCCCACCATTAATTGGTTGTGGAACCTTGAATGGCTAATTTTTGATTGAGAAAATACATAATAGCAAAAGGACTACTTTGAAATTAGGGATCACTCTTGATGACTGTATCTTATTAATCATGATGTCATTCCTCCGTTTTATACTTCGTGGCCACAGTGCAGTGCCTGTCTCCTCACTGGGCTCCAGGGGAAACCTGGCCACAAGGCTATGGAGAGCTGAGCAGGTCCACTCCCAGGGTCTGGCTAGTGCTGGGACCTTCATCGCTGGGATGGATAGGATCCTAGAGCAAAAGCCACCATCCGCAGCTGGCCTTGTCCTCCCCAAAGCATACTATCCCACAGGCCTACAGAACAAATCACATCCTTGTGCTGTCTATGCTATGATCAAAACCAGGAGCTGCAATACTTTACAACCTGTTGGAGGGGGGTTGAGGGTTGGTTGAAATCCCAGACTTAAAATACAGCCTCAAGGCTTATGTCCCCTGGAAAGAAGTGAGGGAGGAGACGGCAGTGGCTGTGCGATCCTCCCTCAAAGGGGAACAGCAATACTACCTTAAGCCACGAGCACAACAGGGCAGAGAGTGCAGTGTTCTAACCCACAAGTCCCAAAAAGCGGAGGCTCCACTGTTCTAGAGCTATGATGCCACAGCCTAAGGAGCCTCTGGTCACAGCTAACCCCAAGTGCCCACCTGGGACTCCGAGCTCAGCCTGCCAAAGTCACTGTTCTGCTGTGCAAACATGCCCACGTGACCTTCACCACAGCACTCTCCAAGGCCCAGGTCACTCAAGGTGGCCCCTTGCTGGCTCTGATCTGGGGTTCCAGCCTCCTCTCCCCAGCTAGTAGCAGTGTTCCGCAATTAAAGCCAGATGCACTATATCCACAGAGCCTCTGAGCAACAGGGCCAAGTGTCCCCCAAACCATTCCGTGGAGTAACAGGGTCCCCATGCCTCTGACACCCAAACTACTGCCAGCTAGCACACAGAAACAGCATTGCCCTTGCTTCTGCTCAGCAGGCAGCTCTGCATGTGCTCTCAGGCAGACAGTCCCAACATGCACAGGGCACACTGGTTAGTGGACTGTTGCTAGTATTACTGCCACAGCATTTAATGTCAGCCATAAAACCAAACAGCCTCTCACTGCTTTTCTGAAAAGAGACAGGAGTCACTTCCAGAAAGCAAAACAGCGTCTTCAAAGCAGAGGAATGAGAACAGGGGTGGAAAAGCAAGGGCTCCCTAGGAGCTTATAACACCTGGGGTCCAGCCAACAATGCTTTCACTGTGACGTTCGCGGCTCATGCCCGACCATCTAGGGAAAGTGGCAAAAGGCCTGTCTGTGCCTTCTCCTCACTTTCTCCTCAGAACCATGACTGACACGCTCTCCAGGCAGTCTTGGGATCCTCCCTGTCACTTGAGGTCCGGTGGTGCAAACACCATACCCAGCATGTACAGGTCCTGGTATTCTCAGGCCTCTGAGCCGGCATCTCTGAGATCTGAGCCGTCTCCAGCAGCACCGGCAGCTGCACAGTCACACTCACCAGCCTCCAGCAGAGCGCTGGGCTGTGCTTCAACATCTACTGACTACACTACGCTAAAGGCCTATTTGTTAGGTGGAAGAAGAACACCGTGCATTCTACCACCTGACGTCTGCTATACATCAGCCCTGAGAACATGGCAATCCCAGAGGCCAGCATGCTCAAGAACAGCAAAGGAGGCACATTGCTATGGCCCTCCTTCAGCCACACAGGCGGGCACAAGGGGCCCTTGGCATCCTTTTATGTTGACAGAAAGATGGGGGGGGGGGGTCCTGTAGAAAGGAAAGTACCAGTTGATACTAGACATAAATATGCCCCTCAAAATTCCTATCTTGGAACACAAGCCCCAGCATGACAGTGCCAGGAGATGGACATACAGGAAGAGATTAAGTCACCAGGAGCAGAGACCTTATACACTGGCAGTGAGGGCACACACCTCTCGGGGCAGAGGCAGGCAGATAGATCTCTGTGAGTTTGAGGCCAGCCTGGACAACAGATTGAGTTATAGGGCAGCCAGTGTTATACAAAGAAACCCTGTCTCAAAAAACAAAAACAAACCAAAAAATGTTTTTAATTAAAGGAGGGGTTGGGCTGCAAACAATTAGCTTGACCCCTTTGCCCTGTCCCAACAACTGAGGACAATGCTCAAGGCATCATCTCGGAAGCAGAAAACAGACACCAGACAAGGCATCTACCATCATCTTGACCTTGAGTTTTAAAGTCTACAGAACTGTGAACCATAAACCTCCATTATTAACTAAGCCCCTGGTCTCCTGTATTTTGTTATAGCAGCACAAACAAACAAGAGCAGTTTTACGTGCAATGCTGGTGTTGGAGCTGAGGCATGACGCCAAGGGCCAGTCTCTCCGTGGAGCTGACCAACCCTAGAGCCCCTGAGCCAGGAGGTGGCACCGTTAGCTGCTCTCAAGGGCCAGTCTCCACATGGAGCTGACTCCAGGGCCCCTGAGCCAGGGGGTGGCACCGTTAGCTCCTCTCAGGAGGAAACAAGGCTCAAAGCCGCTGAGCAGGTGGGTAGAGTGAAGCTGGGATGAACAAAGCTAGGATCTTCATGACTGCACACTTCTTTGATATCGGTGGCAGCACAAAACGCTGAGACCAAACAGAGAACACAAGTTTGCAGCCTTCTAGGTGGCCACATATTTGAAAGTCACTGGATGGGTGGCAACTAGCCGCACATGAGTGCCGCTTCCCCACTGTACTGCTGGTGGCCTGCTCAGATGGTGCAAGCCAGCCTGGATGCTGTCACCAGCACCACCCCCCCCCACCTCCTATCACCACACTAGCCAACCCTTCTCCGTTCTCACACCCATCTTCCTCCCCACACCTCCTAGTTCTGCTGTCTCCCTCCGGTCACATGCACACGGCCACACGAGTCCCCAGCCTACACGGCCTTCTCCACCAACACCTGCCTTTCCAGCTCTCTAGTTGCGGCCAGCCCCACTCTGGAGACTTCAAAAGCACCTCGCCACCTCTGCCCAGCTGACTTGGCTATGCCTGAACCCTGAAGCACTTGCTGCCCACACTGGATTGGATGGTCCCCAGGCACCTCTTCTCCAGAACAGAGCCACAAAGGATGCTTCAGCTAATGACTGGCATGCCATCTGACATGCCTCACAAAGCACTGCAGCCTGAGGGCAGCAGCTCTCTTCTGCAGTCCTCCAGGCAGACACTGGGGGCACTAGAGAGCCAGGGCTGAACCTCCAAATGTTGAGGGCATACCAGTGGGAGCCACAGTCAGTGCAGAACTAGTTAGAGGTGCCTCCATGTCCCTCCCCTCAGGAGGCAGCTGTAACCTCATCTCAGAATCAGGGAAGCGCTCACTGCTCTGCCTGCATCTTTGGGAATCTTTTTTTCTTTTTTCTTTTTCTTTTTTTTAATAAAGTGTAAAACAATAAACACCAAGCAGCAGGTGAAGCAAGTCCACACACCAGCCCAGCCCAGGCCCACCTCTCAGTAAGACCAAATATAAAGTTCTCAACTTAGGAGAAGCCTGCAGCCTTCTGAAGGAATTAGCAGGTGTGGCGGTGCCCACCTGTGATTCCATACAGAGCAGGTGGAGGTGGGGGGACAAAAAGTTGAGGCCAGTCTGAACTACATAGCAACACTGGTCTCAAACAAGAAACCCCTAATAGAGACTGACAGTGGAATGTGCTTATAGGGGCGAGGAAGTGAGGCAGCTGCAGCTGTGACGTAAGAAGCTGACAGAGACAGTGGTGACGGCTGCTCAATGCCGTGTGCCCACCCTGGAAAGTGCCCATGAAGGAGGGCTACTGTACATCTCTCCCCATCTATTAAAGACAATGGACATGGCTGGCCTAGAACTTAACTACATGGATCAGGCTACCCTCAAACTCACAGCCATCCACCTGCCTCTGCCTCCCGAGTGTACCACTAACTGCCCGGCTTCCATTTTTAAAAATGAACAGTTTCCATACTTTATGTAGGTTTGCATGTACTCACAGGACAACTTAGGGCAAATTCCTCATGTGTATCTCATTTTCCTCAGCTTCAAAGACCAGGCAGGGGGCTACTAAGAGGGCTCAGCAGGAAAACCCAAGCCTGGCAACCTGAGTTCAGTCCCTAGGACCCACGGGGCCAAAGGAGAGATCGGACCCCCACCTTCACACAGCTCCATGCGCAGGCGTGTGCGCACATATAAATACAATAAAACTGTTAAGATGGGACTTTGGTGGAGACTGAATGGCCTTATTAACTAGAAACTGCTATAAGGCATCCTTAGCACATCCTTAGCAAGCACGAATACGGCTGCTGTCACCTATAATATATGGCACGATGCTTTGCTTATGTTACTAATAGCTCAATTTACCTTTTCTATAAATATATTTACATACAAGTGGGTTGCTCAATTTTTCAAAAGTGTAAATAGCTACCATTATACACCATGTATAGGCACAAGCCACATACCAACAAAGTTTAAAAGAAAAAATACAGACAGCAATAGCTGTTATTTTATTAATTGTCCTTAAAATTTCTCTACTACAAAATAAAGGTTAGCACATCTAAAACAACAGCTTACGTGTCAGGTGCCTTGGGTGGGGGTGGGGGGGGGGTGGCACTTACCGATCCAGCACTCCAGCCGGGCACAGGGTGTGGTCTTCACCACATCTGGAGGATCCACACCCACATTCAGGCACAGGACCAAGGCCACGCTGACTGTCTTCATCTGGAAGCACAACAGAGACAGTGTTTCAAAATGGACTCCAGACACATCAGCAGAATGCTCCGCTCCCCGCACTGCCCTGCTCACTCTTGCAGCACTGCTCCTGTACCCCAGGCTAGCCCGTCCTGGAGGACAGAAGCAAATGATCAAAACCCAGCACGTCTTAAAGCACTCCGTACACTGTTCTCACCCCGTTCACACTGTGAGGGGCAGGATAGCTTAGCTCTTCTTAGCAGGGCTCAGCACTGCGGACACACATGCCGTCTCGCTCCTCAGATTCAAGCCTGCTCTGCTTACTCCTCGGGGCTCTGTCCTCACATTAGTCACACCACATCACTCTACGTTTCTCTCCACCTGCAATTGCTGTTTGAGTACTTTCTGTGCTTTTGTTCATTTGTTGTTTGGTTTTTTGTTTTTTGAGACAGGATCTCTATGTAGCCCTGGCTGTCCTGGAACTCACCGAGCATAGCCTGACTCTGTCAGGATTAAAGGCCCACATCACCACACCTGGCACTTCCTGTTTTCTGACAGACCAACATTGCCCACTATGCCTCGCCCCGTAACTACTGTTTTCCACGGCTCCGACTTTAAGAAACAGCCCCATCCACCCCACAGATCTTAGCCCAATCCTTCCTCTGTTCACACACGGTGCCCATCGCTGCTCACAGGCGCTGGGAATGTCTCTAGAAACCTAAGAGATCAGGACCCTGCATCAAGCACCACCGTATGACAACTACCTGCACGCCTACCACTAGAGGAAGACTGAGAATTTGAGCCTGGGAAAAGGAAAGCTGGCGGGGGGGGGGGGGGGGGGGGCAGGGGGGGGCGGGGTGTGAGCGTCCACACACAGCACCAGCCCTTCTCATCCTCCACCATCCTCAGAGGCCCCAGCACCTACAGTCAACAGTCCCCACTCATTTTACATCCTGGTTGAAATGTCTTCTAGTGTGTTCACTCCAAACCACCATCAACTCACGCCCTGCACTTATGTAGCGCACACACGGGCCAACTGCAGGCTGCACGTCGGAACTGTGCTTCCCAGTGGCAGCTCCCTATGCTTTTCAGAAGGTCAAGCTCAGCTCTCCACAGGGCAGAGCCACACTGCTACCTGATAGCCTCCGGGTACTCAAAGCCTGGGGCACCCATCTCCAGCTGGGGACACATCCTCTGCAGTCCCAGCTACTCTCTAACCTGGTCTTTGGGTCTCAGAGACTCCCTGCACACCCCTCCATCAAAGCAGAGCTCGGCTCCTCCCTCCTGGGCGGATGGCAAATGGTGAACGCTTCACCCCAGCACTTCACTTGTTCCACATTTAACCTGTTAGCTCTTCTGGACAGTGCTCTGACAAATGATACAAGATAAAGACTCTCCTCCTTTCCCCTCAGAAAAGCTAGTCACGTGTCCCAGTTCCACCCAGTGCACTCCTGACCTCACCCATGCCCAGAACCCTTGAGCAGCAAGTCTGCAGGAGGTGAATAGCCTCTGCCCGGGCCATGCTCAAGCGCCTTATCGCCACCTGTGTGTCAGTCAGTTCCTTACTGCTGTGACAAAGTGCCTGACACAGTCAGCTCAAGGATGGGAAGGTTTACTCTGGTGCACAGTTTGAGGGCACGGTCCACCCTGTCTGCAGAAGCATGACGCAGCTGGTCACGCGGCATTCACAGCCAGAAAGCACAGAGCGCTGCCTCTCTCTACTCAGCCTGGGAAGGCAGCTCAGGGAACCATGCTACCGGCATTCAGGATGTGTCCTCACTCCTCAGTTGAACATCTCAGGAAGCCTCCTCAGAGACACACCCCAGAGGCGCTTTCCACTGCGGCTCTACATCCTTTCAAGTTGGCAATGAGGAGGAGCCGCCGCACCTCGTAGGGTAACTGATGGCCAGGTTCTGTTGCTCAACTACTCAGTGCTCACTTGCTCTGCAAACTACTCACTTAGTCACTTAATTTTTAAATTTTACATGCGCAGGTGTTTGCGTGTGTGTGTGTGTGTGTGTGCGCGCGCAGTGACAGTTGTGAGCGCCATGTAGGTGCTGGGACTCTGACCTGCATCCTCTGGAAGAGCAGCCAATGCTTTAAATCAATGACCTAGCTTGACAGCCTCCTACTCACCTTTTAAATCCCACTGGGATTTCAACTAAAACTGCACTAATATTTTAATAAAATTTAACACGAAACAACATTTTCACATATTCTCCTCTCACAGATAACACAGCATCTCCCCATGTGGCCAAGTTTCCTTTGAACTCTGTCAATGACACGAAAAGTGAAGGAGGCATTATGATCTCCTTCCCCAGTGAGTCCTGCGATCTCAGCAAGACCATGACTATCTGCTTCATGAGCATCTGGAGGGCAGATTCACTGTCCATGACTCTGTGTGTGTGTGTGTGTGTGTGTGTGTGTGTGTGTGTGTGTTGGGGGGTGTCACTGTGCTAACTCTATGACTGCACAGACTCCCTGCTGGTTCTCCCGAGTGTGCAGACCCTGTCACTGTGCTGTGCTTCCCCCCTCACAGACAGCCTCCCGCCTGTGTGTTGAGCTGTACCGTGTGGTGCAACACGTCTAGAATGACGCTCCTAAAGCAGCACAAGAGGACAGCACTGGCCTCTTCTAGAGACGGCCACGTGGTTCTAGAGAAATGCCCGCTCTTTAGCACAGAACTCAAAGGTCTAAGGGAAAGGGATGCTCCGCCCTTCCTCTCTCCCCCTGCACACCCACCTCCAAAAGCATTTTCCATGGAGCTGTCCAGAAGCATCCTGCTGCAAACCTGAAAACAGGCTCCTTGCCCACTGTCAGAGGGGAAGATGGAAACCAATCAGCGAGTAATACCGACTGCATTTCTAGGTAGAGTCCAGCCCATGCCTGACCACAGAGCTGACCAGTTACTGTGCTTCAGACTCAGAGGACACGCTGACTGAAATGAGAGTTTCATGCAAACATCTGCCGTCCTGCCTGAGAGTTTTATGTCTCTTCCACTGCTATAACAAAGAGCACACAAGGTCTCCATAAACTACGGAACAAGATCTTGGCTCCTGAAGAAGCACGGCTCTGCTCAGTCATCACAGCCCTCTCTCTTTCACAGGCACAGCAATCCATCAGCTCAGGCTCTCTAACGTAGAGTGATTCCCTGCTTCAGTGCTCCTTACTTAAAACCATCTACAGTCAGAACAGTACATGGAAAATTCCAGAAATAAGCAGCCCACAAGCGCTAACTGGACTCCACCTAGAAAGTCTACATGCTGTACTTTGGGTGCATAGCCCCCCATTAGCAGCCTGGCGTGACCATGCCTATGTCCAAGCAGCGTGTGTTCACTTAGAAATGGTTCCAAAGCAAAGGAAGAGCAAACTGCCAGTCAGACTAGACAAAGAGAAGCCACAGAGTGCCCCCCGCTCTGGACAAGGTTGCTTGCTGCCAAGCCAAGGGACCTACCTGCATTTGCTCCCCAGGGCACATCACCCCTGCCAAGTGCTGACTCTACACTGTGGCATGGCATGCACACACATTCGTGGGTCCTGTGGAGGGGAGGCCTCCATTGCGGAGCCTTTCTGACAGGACTGCTCCACTGCTCTGTCACCTCACCGTCTTCACAATCCCTGTGCCTCCTTTACAAGCACATCTCACACCAGGCACTCACACGTAAGCAAACAGTGGCTGAGGGCCCCGTGCTGGCCTAAGCTTCTGGCAGCCACAGGATCTCAGCACGTGTCCCTAGTAAGCCACGGACTGCCACAGACTGCCCGATTCACCACAGCTGAACTCTACCCATCGGTTTCTTGTGCCATCAGCCTACAAAGAGAGGACCCCTTAAACTAACCCCCTGCCCCACCCACCCCAAGTCCAAAGGGAAACACAGTACCTACGGCATACCTGAGAAGTGGGCCTCTCAGGCCGGGCGCAGCCTGCTTTGGGCGTTCCCAACACCTCACCCTGCAGCCCTGCGCACCCATGGAGGAAGGCAGGAGCTTCTCTGGCAGGTGCTGGCTAGGTGACTTGCCACATTCTTTTGCTCAAACCCTGGGAAGTTCACAGTCAAGAATCTGGACTCTGCACAGCTCATCAGTAACGGCACCTGCATATTACCTGATGCTAGTGGCCATCTCAATTACGACTTGAGCTCACCTTACAAAGGCACAGGTGAGGGAGGAGGAAAAGGCTGGGCCTGCCCAGCTCCCTCGGCAGCAAGCTCCATGATGTGTGCCCCCGCTTCTTCCCACGCCGAGGGCAGAACATTGATGAAGCATTCAATTTGACTTATTTATTTATTGCAGTTCTCAGTAAATATATTCTGAGTTAATTATAAAAAGAAAACAACCCCTCAAGAGCGTGGCGGCAGATCAGTCAGTGACACAAGGACCTGAGTTCAGGCTTGGTGGCTTGGTGTGCCTGTGGCCCCAGCACTGGGAAGGCCATCCTGTGCAGCCATGCTGCAGGACTGCCATCTCACAGAGTGATGGAGAGCGGCACAGGAGACACTCAGCACTCACTCTGGCTCCACGTGTACAGTCTTAGAATGGAAACATGATGCTGGCTATCGGTCCTGTGACACGCCCAGCACACCTGTGAACAGTGCACGCACCTCCTGCACTCACTGAGCATCACTCAGGAGTCAGTCTCCTGGCCTGGGCAGGAAGTGTGAACAAAGACACATGTGGGGCTAACAGCAGACACATTTGTTCACATGATGCATATCTAACCAACACTGTGAATTATGCTTTCTATAAAAAAATAACACAAACCTCAAGTACACTAGCACACAAACTAGACAAATGGGTTTTAGTCTAATGCCTAGCTACTGATTTCGCGTCTGAACAACAGATTACTACAAAGTATTCTTAATCAAATCAAGCATATCTTAGTCTGCAAATGTTAACCATGTTGGCATAAACTGTATAGACTCTCGTGTTCAACTATACCTAAAATGTCTTTTTGGTATTTTATTTCATTTATATGCCAACCTTACTCCAAAACCTCTAGACTAATAGTTTTAGTAATACAATTATAGAAATGGGCTATCAAATTTAATGTACCAAAACTTGCAACATATTACATAAAATAATCATTTCAGACATAAAATACTTTTTCTGAGTAGAATATAATGAAAGATGGCACAGTCCTATCTCCAGAGGTTAATTTTGAATTTGAAGAGAATGTCACTTGAAATCCAAGTAAGATGGCTCAAGCCTGTAGTCTCAGGACTTGGGATGTTGAGGCAGGAGGATAGCCATGAGCTCAAGGCCAGCCTGAGTTATACAGTGAATTCCAGGACAGCTTGGACCATACGAGACTCTATCACAAAAAATAAAAAAGAATATCATTTCAAGAAGCTGTATAAATCAGTGTGGTAGCACACACCTTTAATCTCAGCACCAGGAGGCAAAGACATGAAGATCTCTGTGAGTTCAAGGGCAGCCTGGTCTACATAGAGTTCTAGGACAAGCAAGACTACTTAGAGAGACCCTGTCCCCAAAAATAAACCAAAAAGGAGGGAGGGAGGGAAAGAAACTTAAGATTTTCAGTGGTTACTCCTAGTCCACAACTTCAACCCAAAGTCAGGTTCAATTTCTCCACAAGTCAGGGGAAGGTACAGAAAGCTCCTGCCGCGCAGGCCCTGCAGTGCTGCCTCATGACCTGCCCCACCCCCCACCCCCCGGCCACCCTCGGAGGCTGGATCCCAATCAAAAGCCGCAGGGAAAATTTAGACTCTAGGCAGGAGGTGCTGGGTATGTTCTGAAACTCAGAACTTTTCACATTGCAGATATCTGGTCCCTATAACTCTATCTCGGGGCACAGCCAGACACTATGAACAGACACAGTGAGAGCACACGTGTGTGTGGTGAAGGGCACTAACACTTACACAGCCAGACACTATGAACAGACACAGTGAGAGCACACGCATGTGTGGTGAAGGGCACTAACACTTACACAGCCAGACACTATGAACAGACACAGTGAGAGCACACGCATGTGTGGTGAAGGGCACTAACACTTACACAGCCAGACACTATGAACAGACACAGTGAGAGCACACGCGTGTGTGGTGAAGGGCACTAACACTTACACAGCCAGACACTATGAACAGACACAGTGAGAGCACACGCGTGTGTGGTGAAGGGCACTAACACTTACACAGCCAGACACTATGAACAGACACAGTGAGAGCACACGCATGTGTGGTGAAGGGCACTAACAGTTACACAGTCAGACACTATGAACAGACACAGTGAGAGCACACGCGTGTGTGGTGAAGAGCACTAACAGTTACACAGTCAGACACTATGAACAGACACAGTGAGAGCACACGCATGTGTGGTGAAGGGCACTAACAGTTACACAGTCAGACACTATGAACAGACACAGTGAGAGCACACGCATGTGTGGTGAAGAGCACTAACAGTTACACAGTGAAATCTCCACTGTAACGACTTCACCCACAGGCTTGGCCAAACGCAGACCTTGCTGTCTGAGGCATATGGACGTCTGTTGCCATTCAAAGGCTTCAGGCAGCGGCCCAGGGGTCTAGTCATGCCTTCCTCCCTGGTGACTGACAAAGCCATCTACTGTTTGCAAGGCATGGGTGATCCATACCTAAAATCCAGACGACTACTGCGCAGATAAGCAACAAGGGGTAAGTGAAGCCTTCGGACCTGTGTGGTCTGGGCCTACACTGGGTGTTGTTCCTACATAAACAGCCGAGCATATGCACCAGGACAGAAAGCCAGCCTGAGGGGCAACACTGACGTCACAAAACACTATCCACCCACCTGTGTGAGGGCAGAACCACCTAGTCTCCAGAGTCCTCATTAGGATTTGGAGCATCAGGAAAAGCTGAGGTGAGCTGAGGCAACAGAGGTGCATAATTTATAAAGAAAGCCAGGAACCAGACTGCACAGTGAGAGGGAAGGAGAAAGAAAGGGGAATGGAGAAGCAGGCTTGCCCCCAACACTCGTCCAAAGACAGCAGGAGAGAGGCACACGATGGAGCTCCCTTCAGCAGCAGCAGCAGCTGCGAGACCCCTGGGTTTTTGTTTTGTTTTTCATATTCTTCTGTTCCTTCCCTGGGAACTGGAGAAACAAAGGGAAGGATGCTGGAACTTATAAGTTTTGCTTGTTACTCTATGTCAGAATCCTAACTTAATTTTAAAGGTGCCTGTTTTGAAAGGCCAAATTCTGTTCATATTACACTGATTGTAAAATCTATTTCCATGGTCTAATAGAAAGCAAAAGGCAAAGGGGAAATTTGCAACATCAAAGTCAGCCAGTGACAAACTCAGCTGCTGCCTTAAAGGCAGACTCGGCCTCCCTGTGCACAGTACTCAGGAGACAGACTGCTGGCTGAGCTTGCTTCCAACGTAAGAAGCCTTAAGACATTTGTTTTCTAAGAGTCAAAATAAAGAGCTGTATACAAAACCTTTTTTTTTTAACAGCTCAGTTTATTCTAGAGATCATAATTACTTAAACCTAGTAAAGAATGTCCTTCCTAATTCACACACACACACACACACACATCAATCAATCAATGTAATATTAAGATTTCACAAAACTGTTTGAAAAAGAACTGTTTTTTCCTCGTCCTTCAGGAAATCTGCTGTCAAATTACAACTATAAGCACATGTTACTTCAAAGGGGGATTTAAAAACTGATTTTTACCACAGTAACCAAAGGCTTTCTTACAAGCATGTATGTATGCAATCCAACTTTTACTACTAGAAAGACACAGAAGACAACCTCTTTGGCTGAAGCCTAGATTAGGAATATGGGGTGCCTTTAAAGATGGGGCCCTCACTTGAGAATGTGAGCTCTGTAGCCAAGTTAAGCAAAACTGTCTTTCCTGATGAAAGCTCCCATTAAAACCTGGGCTGGTTCCAAGGTTACTGAGAGACTGCTTTTTCTGATACACGTTCACTGGCAGCTTCAGTGCTACTGACAAATTAGAATTAGCAGCTTTGCTTAGCGCCAGTCCTTCACCCAACGGGGAGCCTTTCCCTCTCCCCATCACAGCCACGGCTGTGCCATCCACGTACGCACTCAGAAAAACGACATGAATTTTGGGTGGCCAATGAGGCTGCTTCACTAGCCGCACCCTGGCTGGGCCCGCAGGACTCACAAAGGGACTCTAAGGTCCCAGCACCCACAGAGTGAGAAAAAAGTCTGCATCCGTGGCAGGACGCATGCTCTTAGAAGACAACACCAGAATGGATGAGGTTAGCCTAGAAGGTGCCAGCGTGCAGTGGAAGGCTCTAGCTGGTAACCGTCCTATGAGATGGGTCCGGAAAATGACCTGCAATGGCCATACTTTTGGTTTTGACCTAGTGAATTTAGTAAATACCCAGCAAGGCGAATCAAAAGGGAAGGAGAAGGAAGAGAAAGAGAGAGACAGAGAAAGAAAGAGTAGAGAACATCACCAAATCAGGTGCTCAAAAACCAAGCAGAAATCAGTTGCAGGAGCCTCATGGTGGTGAGAGGGTGGGGCCCCCAGAGAGAGAACCCCAGGCACCGCAGTGTAAAGGTGACATCATCAAGATGGGCACGTGGGCACTGCAGCTCCTGGTTGAGCTTCCCTCGCTGACTTGTCCTATAGGTCCCTCCCCTCCCAATTCGGGCCAGAAATCAGGTTCTGCACTCTCCCCACCAGCACACTGAGTCATAAGGAGTCAATATTCACTGACTCTCCAGGAGATGCAGCTTCCAGGATCCTCCGAAGGCCTGAGAAGCCGGTCCTTTCGGCATAGCCTCCTAGGAGTGGAGTTTGCCACCCGCATAAAATCCATGGCTTAGTGAATCTCAGGAAAACAATGTCAGAACACCACCCCCTGCCTGAGTTGCTCAAAGGGAATTCCAAATGAGAAATCCTCAGTATAGAGCAAAGGTGGGAAGGATTATAAACAGGAAATAGAAAATGGCAACATTTCAATTTCTTTCAAAGTCCTGGAGTAAAGCTGATAGCCCACATGAATATCCTTTGGGGATTATGGACCACTAAGCCAAACATGGGCAGCAAACCATGCACATGATCAGGTCTGTGGCCCAGAACGTCACAAAGGCAGTTTCCCTCAGCCAACACTTGAAGGCACTTCGACAGCTGCTCTTTTCTGTGAATTTCTTCTTAGCGTGCTTACAGGTCTAAGTTAGTCCCATCTCAAAGTGGCCTCGTCGTACACACATTGAAAGGCTGTATTTTATCCACACCTTAGTGCCTCGGCCGACTGAATACAGCCATTCCTCACCAGCAAACCTGCAAGGACAACCAAGCATAAGAGGCAAACATTCCAGAGGGATCCACAAAAATAAATCATAAAGAAGTTTCCTGACAAGCATGGTGGTGCACACTTGCAATCCCAGCACTCAAGAGGCTGAGCCAGGAAGACTGTTAACAATGCCAAGGCTGTGCAACAAGACCCTGGCTTTGAAAGAAAAAAGAAATCAATCTTCTCCAAACAATAGTTTAAAAAAAATGTTTTTCAGTGTCTCAAAAGCCTCTCTCTCTCTCTCCCCCTCACTTATCTATCTCTCCCCGTATGGCAACTTCTCTAACACTGTTCTTTGGGATCAGTGCCCCTACCGAGAACTGCTCCCAATAAACTGAATTCATATACTTAAAAAAAAAAGAAGGGAGGGGCATCTAGAGATGTGTGTATTCATGGAAGTGTTGAAGGTGTAAAAGAGACAGACAAAAGAGTGTGTATGTGTGTGTGTGTATGTGTGTGTGTGTATGTGTGTGTGTGTGTGTGTATGTGTGTGTGTGTGTATGTGTGTGTGTATGTGTGTGTGTATGTATGTGTGTGTATGTATGTGTGTGTGTATGTGTGTGTATGTGTGTGTATGTGTGTGTGTGTATGTGTGTGTGTATGTGTGTGTGTATGTGTGTGTGTATGTGTGTGTGTATGTGTGTGTGTATGTGTGTGTGTGTGTGTGTGTGTGCACGCTCATACGTGTGGGTCTTCATAAGCATGTGTCTGTGTGGTGAGAGGATAGATAACCTTATGTGTTGTCTCTCCTTGACCCACAGCTCACCAATTAGGCTGGGCTGGCCAGGAAGCACCAGGGATCTCCTTGTCTGCCTACCCAGTGAAGGGATTATAATATAAGCCCACATGATTACATCCAACTTTATACATGGGTGCTAAAATCAAATTCAGGGGGCTGAAGAGATGTCTCAATGGTTAAGAGCACTGACTGCTTTTCCAGAGGACCTGAGTTCAATTCCCAGCAACCACATGTTGGCTCACAACCATCTATAACGTGATCTAATGTGCACTATATACATAATAAATAAATCTTTTTTTAAAAAATCAAACTCAGGTTCACCTTACTGACTGAGGGGTCTCCCCCACCCCAGGTTTAGAGATACCAAGATTGAGTATCTTTCTTCAAACACAAACTGAACTTCAGTAGCAGCACCCTTCAGGAACAGCTCAGCACAAACAAGGCAGGCATCTGAAACACTGAAGGCTGCTGCTGGCCCTTCTCAGGGTGGCCACTGCTCTGTTCCCACACAGCAGCCCACACATGCCCTGTTCAGACACAACTCGCTCCCTGAGTACTGCTTGGGGTAGACCCGTACCTCCTCAGCTCGGGCACATCCCCCAGGCCTTGCCTGACTTTGACTCTCACTGTCTGAGATCCTTGCTGACAGGAGGGCAGAGCATGGGGCAAGACTTTTCAGGAAAAAGGTGACAGAGCCACACTAGAGCAGTGTCTCTGGGAAAAGCCTCCATTACAAAGGATGAAGCTCTCCAACCCTCCCACAGCCCCGGGTAGGAGCTCCTTCGGTGCAGCCTTCCTGGGTGCAGAGATGACGGCTGAGGAGGACACTTCACCTCACCCACATGACACGCACGCCTAGCACACATCTCAACACTACTTCAAAACTGCACCTCAAAGACATTTTAGCTCTTTCTCACTTAAAAAAAAAATTTGGTACACAATTTTCATGTCAGCACTCAGGAAAGAGGCAAGAGAATCTCTGTGAGCTTGAGGTCAGCCTGGTCTACGTATACATAGAAAGTTCTAGGCCAACCAGAGATGCGTAGGGGACAAATGCCACAGCCCGCATGAGGAGGTCAGAGAATAATTTGTGGAGTCAGTTCTGTCCTTCTCATCTTTATAGTTCCAGGTACTGAACTCAGCCCTCTTAAGTGGCAAGTCCCTTTACCTACTGAGCAATCGGGCCAGCCTCTTCCGAAAATTATGCATGATAGATTTTGCAGAGACTGTAGTCCCCTGCAACCTCTTGTTGGCAGCCATGGTCAACCCTGCTGTGCACTCGCCTCTCTCTCTCTCTCTCTCTCTCTCTCTCTCTCTCTCTCTCTCTGACAGGGGGGTTCAAAACAAAGATTCTCTGTGTAGCCCTGGCTGTCCTGGAACTCCCTCTGTAGACCAGGCTGGCCTCGAACTCACAAAAAACCCACCTGCCTCTGCCTCCCAGGTGCTGGGATTAAAGGTGTGCACCGCCCAGCTTCCCATTGCGTTCCTTGGCTTCATGGCTGATGGTGAACCTCTGGGCCACTTCTTTCTTGCTGTTTGCAGACAAGTTCCAAAGACAGCAGAAAACGTTTGTGCTCTGAGCACTAAAAGTAAAAGATGTCACTATAATGGTTCCTCTTTTCACAGAACTATTTATTCCAGGATTCCTGTGCCAGGGAGATGACCTCACACACAATAATGACACTGGTGGCAAGTCCAACTATAAAGAGAAATCTAAGAATGAAAACTTCAGCCTGAAGTATGGCGATCCTCAGATCTAGTCCATGACAAACACTGGACCAGACACCAGTGGTTCCCACTCTCCATCTGCAAGTTAAGAGCGGCTGACGGCAACACGGCCTTTGGGAAGGTGAAGGCACTGCAGATGCCTCGGGAACTGCGTGATCAGCATAAGGGCCACTGCTGCTGGCTGTGGACAACTCTAACGCTTTTGACTTGTGTTTTGGGAAGTTATGGCACCAGCAAGTGCTGTCTGACGCTGCTGTCCATTCCCTGAAAGAAGCTAAGGATTGCAAAAGATGCCAAGTGCCGAGCTGTCTGCAATCTTATTAGCTGGAGCAATGAGCCCCCAAGCTGAGCACTGACAACCACTAAAGAGGTCCCTAGCTGTCGGGGCTCAGGGCTGTAAGCCACTGGGCCTTCAGAGCCAGCCCTCAGTCACTGGCACTCAAGGACCAGGAACGCCGGCAATCACCGAGCTCACCCACACTCACGGCTCCTACCTGAGTAGACTCACTAGAGACAATGTGGGTCCTACGGACACAAGTTATCATCCTTCCTGTTCCAGACAAGATTTCCTCCCAGAAATACCCAAAGTCCCATGATGCCCCAAGAAAGGTTCAGAACTCTGCCTGCCTGACAGAACTGAAGAACACTTAGAAAGGAAAAGTGGACTTTCAGTGTGGACAGAGTCCACAGGCCAACAGAAAGCAATGGGGGGAGGGCCACCAGGAACAGAGGCTAGCGTGCAGCGAGAAACTCTCAGGCGAGCAGTGGTGACAGCTACACCCCAGGAAGGAGTGCACTGAAGGTCGACAGCACACCGGGGAGGGCTCCATCCTCACAGACAGCCAACGCTGAGATGCTGTGTGTAAGTGCACACGCACACACACAATTTCTCTTTCAGATTTCTACTCATACAGAACCTTACGTGTTTGACAAGTGATTTTCAAATCAGCTTCAATTAAAAACTCAGAGAAAAGTAGTGCTACTTCACTTTACTCTGTAGGGAGGCACAGGCTTCAAAGAAACATCAAATCAGAAACCCTGTCTTGAAAAAGAGGGGGCAGGGAGGGAAGGAAGGAGGGAGAGAGGGAAAAATAAATCAAGTCACCACTATGGCTTTGATGCTGAATGCCCCAAGGGCCCATTGTTTCTGAGCGGTGGTATGGAGAGGTACTGTGACCCTGCAGAACCCACTGTGGCTGGGGAATGCCCTCAAAGAGGGACTATGCGACCGTGGTCATCTCTCTTCCCTCTGGCACAAGATTAAAAAGTGAGTTCTCTGCCGCTGGCTTCTGTTAACTGTGGCCCAAGGCAACAGGTTCACTCACCCTTGGACTGGACTCTAGAACTGTGATCACAAAACTCTCTGCTTGTTTCATTAGAGTACCACAAGGCTCACTAACACAGTCACTAAGAGAAGCTAGGATCAGAACGGCTCTGGCCCCTCAGCACTAAGCGACGGAAGCTACACTCCCTCAGCTGAGCAACGGAAGCAAGGACATGACCGATGGCTCTGCAGACAGCCAGCTAGCTCTTTGGTAGATTCCTGGCTCTCCTGTTAAAGTGAGAAGCAGCTGGTAAACCAGGGTGCTCGGCCCTACACAACAGGCCTAACCACCTAGAACAAGCACCCTCCCAAGTGAGGCTAGTCTAAAGGAAACCTAGTGAGTAGAGAAACAACCAGATGGCATCAGGAGCAGCCAACCTGGAACCTCCCCAGGTAAGCAACATCATTGAAAAAGCAGGGTGTACATATATACATAAATTTAACCTGGGGGGGGCTGGGAAAGGGGAGAAAGAGAGAAACAGCCAGAGAGAGGAAGAGGGAGGGGGAAGAGTGTGAGAAACAGCCAGAGGCACACGAAGAGAGGGAAGAGCAGAGACAGAAACAGAGGCAGCCAGGCATGGGGCACCATCCAGGTGAGCTGGTTCTGGCCTTTCACCACATGGGGTCTCAGCGAAACTCAGGTCATCAGGCTTGGTGACAACACACTGACCTCCCGAGCCACCTCACCACCACTCACAAACAAACAAACAATGAGTTTTCTCATTTAGGGGAAAAAATGAAAGATATATAAAATTAAATAGTTCTTGCTTTAAAAACAAAACGAAACAAAGCCAGCATGTGGGAGGCAGAGGCAGGCAGATCTCTATGAGTTCTGGGAAAGCCTGGTCTACAGAGTGAGTTCCAGGACAGCCTGGGCTTCTACAGAGAAATTCTGTCTCGAAACAAAAAACAGACCGACAGCCCTTCTCAGGAGCTGCATGGCGATGTGTGCGAGGAATCAGAGTGCGGACTGCTCACTTCTCAAATACCTCAAACACAAAAAGCAGGCTGGACACAACTGAACGCTGTGCATTCTGGGTGAAGTGATACAGGAAGTGGCACAGCCCAGCCTTCAATTCTACTTGGCCTAAAATCTTTCAGAATGAAGGCTTGGAACAGGAAGCCCTCCCCTTGACACAAGCAAAACTAATCACAGAACTCCAAGTAAAGCTGGGACCTACTGCCTCTAGTTCCAGGTAAGAAAAAGATATTTGTTCCCGCAACATTCTAGAAACTGTGCACTCAGCACACTGCCCAGGCACAGGGAACTCTCCCGAGCTGTGGTCTTCAAAGGTCAGCACTGGTTTCTGACACTCCTGAGGACCATGGCACTGCCTTCAGTCCGAGAAGGCCCTGAACTCCGTATCCTCCCTTTCAAGAGACAAACTCTAACAAATTGAGGAAAATCTCTTCAGTGGATTTGTCCTCCAACAGAGCGGACGGTCACATCTCTGTCTTTCAGGCTGATCACAGAGCCTGGGTGAACCGTCACCTCCGCAGAGTCACCACCAGGTACCTCCACACTGCTCTAGGGGATACGGTTCTTCAAGAACCGAACAGCCCCTGGCCTGCCACCAGGGGGTGGGCAGCACTCTGCCTCCTCACTTCTTAACCATCATCAGCCAAGTACAGGAGCCCCTGAGCCCTTCCTTCCCGCAACACCAGCCTTTCCCTCTTTAGTGAGCTGTGGGAACCGGGCATGTTACATGGTACGTGGGCAACATGTACAGGTGTTTTCTGCCATTGTGTTGTCAATTAAGTTTTTGTTGCACACTCAGGAAACAAAAGTAAATGTTTCTTTCACATTGTGCTCTGCTGACTGTGAGCTGACGGAAGAGGAGACAAAGGGAAGGAAGAGGATGAAGAGCAAAAGTGAAGAGGAAGGACAGTAAGCAAATGAGGGAAAGAAAAGCATCATCGAAGGGCGTGGTGGTGCACGCCTTTAATCCCAGCACTCAGGGGGCAGAAGCAGGCGGATCACTGTGAGTTCGAGGCCAGCATGGTCTACAGAGCAAGTCCAGGACAGCCAGGGCTAACAGAGAACCCTGTCTCAAAAAAATCTAAAAAGAAAGAAAAAAGAAAAGCAACATCATGAGTAAGCACTGCCCCTGGAGTCCTCAGAAGGAACGCCTCACCTTCTAGAGCACTCATGTCAAGCCCGGGACCTTCCTCCTGCCCACAGGTAGGAGAAGCACTGTAGGAAGGTGCGCTCTCAGGATGGGGCAGGTGCAGCAACGAAACAGACTCTAACCCGCTGGCTATGGCTGTCAGTTGATAAATGTCAGTCTTAGGATACCACTTTTAACTTTTTTTGCTTTTGTTTTTCAAGAAGTGAGGTGTGTGTGCGTGCGTGCGTGCGTGCGTGCGTGCGTGCGTGCGTGCGTCCGTCTGTCCGTCCCTCGCTGTCCTGGAGCTAGCTCTGTAGACCAGGCTGCCCTTGAACTCACAGAGATCTACCTGCTTCTGCCCCAAGCATTGGGACTAAAGGTGTACGCACTGCCTCCACCACTACTCAGCTTTTATTGCATAAAGCTCTTAATAACCCGCTAAAAGAAACAAAAACTTAATACCTTCCTTCCATATAAAATGTCTATGATGGTTAGTTAGTTCTCAACTTGTCACCACAGCCTAGAACCACCTAAGAAGGGAGCATAAATTGAAGAATGTCAGTCACGTTGGCCTATAGGGGATTGTCTTGATTATTAACTGATGTAGAAGACGCAGCCCATTGTGGGCAGTACCAGTCCCTAGTCAGGAGGTCCTGAACTATCTAAGACAAAAAAAGCTAGATGCAAGCAAGCAAGACTGTGCTTGGTCTCTCTGCTCGTGACTGTGGCTGTGTTGTCACTACATTAGGTTCCTGCCTTGGCTTCCTCCCAGTGATGGGCTGGAATGTGAGCTGTGGTCAGGGTTAGAACACCTACCTAAAGCACGTCCCCACAGACTGCTGGTTTATGTGCTGCTTGCTTCACTGGGTGGCTGCACAGCCCTCCACGACTTCTCACAGCACTGCTACACCCAGCTCCCAAAACATGCAGCCTTCACGTCACATCTGCCTCACTGCTTCCTAAAACCTGAACCAAACCCAGTCCCTTGCCCCACAGCCTAGACTTCTAAAGCATGGATGCTACCAGAAGCTCCAGCACACCATGTGACCCACCCTGAACTCCACGAGACTCATGTGCAGAGACTGAGTCCCTAAATGCAAACAGACATACAGACCCCAGTCTCTGCAGAGACTGAGAGACACACAGCACTGTCTCCAAGAAGGCTGAAGTATTAGCCGTGGGGAGTCACACAACACGCCCTGGCAGACAAGAGTTGCCGGGCTAGGCAGAACGGTCTGCATTGTGCCCATATCCCAGGCTGTGTGATGTGTCCAGAAAGGAAGTAATTCTGCACTTGCACACCACCTACCCTAACCCTGGTTATGTTCTAGAACAGCAGTGAGAGAAACCAATGCCACACAGGCAAAAGTGCTTCAAAAACTAGCCAGAAGTGACGACGGACGGTGAAGTAACCTACGTCTGCCTGATACTGCAGGTGGGCCAGGACCCCACTGGGAGGAGCAACCCCAAACTCTTTAAAACCTCCTCATGACCTAAAGATCCAAAGCAATGGAGAAATGGGGGGGAGGGGGCAGGAAGGGGGACACCTGAATGTACTATAAAATACTAAAATAGTACATGAAAGAAATAATGACAAAGTTGACTGCACTGAAGCTTCAAGCTTTTATAAGACCAAGACATGCACATTTAGGATAAAATGTGTTTTATATACCACCAATTTGTGGTAACCTATTATTTTAAAAGGAAGAAAAATAAAAAGCAAAAGACAAAATCCATAGGAAACAGAACAAAATACAAACAAGTGGTTTCCAAGAGTTGAAGAGAGATTTCCAAGAGAGTTGGCTCAGCGGTTAAGAGCTCATGTGGGCAGCACACACAGGCCTGCCCCACTGCTCCTGGGCAAAGCACAAGCTCTCATCCTCCTTGAAGGATAGGAAGAGCCCTCCCACGTGACCTCGCGGACCGGCAGGCGCAGGGGGAGCACGAGTGCTTGAGCATGAAACAGCAGCTTCCGATGATGCCGAGGCTGGAATCTTGTGAGCAGCAGTATGGCACACTGCACCGCCCGACTTAAGGAACAGCAGCCCCGTACTGAGAGCTTGTCAGCAACGTGCAGCTGCTCGGTGCAATGGCTTCTGGGAAAATTAAACATGCACCAGCAAGCCAGGCTACTGCACTTCTGGGCACTTATCACAGAGAAATGAAAACTAACGCTCAGAGAGAAAAGTGTGTAAGTGCACAGCAGCACCAACCCGATGCCCTTCAGTGAGTAAGTGGTTACGCAACGGCAGGTCATCTACACCACAGACAGCGCCTGCAATAAATAGGAACAAGTGATGGGCAATGTGGATGAACATTTCGAAATTCATGAGTGAAAAAAGCCAACTGCAAAAAGCGAGCTGCTTTATGACTCGTCTATACAACACTCTTGAAATGACAGAGCTTCAGAGGCACTGGATCCGATGATTCCCAGGCTGACAAGTGCGTGCAACTGGGAGCAAGGAGGGGGGATACAGCGAAAGGCCAACGTCTGTGTCAACATCTGGGCCGTGTGCTATGAAGCAGCTTTGGCGTAAGGTTCTGGTTTGAGACAGGCCTCACTGTACAGCTCAGATTGGCCTGGACCTCAGTCTTCCTGCCTCAGCCTCATCAGTGCCTAGAAAACAGACAGCTGCCAGTGCACCGCTGCTGCAGCAGTTCTTCAGTGGAGGAAACTGGTGGGAAGGCACACAGGGTCTCCACTCTCATTAAACTGTGACTCTCTAATCATCACCTTAAAATAAAAGGCTTAGTTTAAAGTAGAGAAGTGGTTGGTCTTTCCTGTTTGCATAGCTGAAAACTGAAGCCGCGTTAGTGACTGAGGCTCAGCCTCCCAGCTCCAGTGCATCTGGCACCATCAGTGAAGTAAGGACCACACCACAAGACCATGGATTGTATCAACCACACCAGCAATCTTTCACTCCAATACTTTTTCTTTTTTTTTTTTTCAAGATTTTATTCAGTTTTATTAGCAATTTTTCTTTCTTCTTTTGACAACTCTCTCTTCAGATCTGTGGCATTTTTATCTGCTCTTTTTTTTTCCTTTATTAATTTATTCTTGTTACATCTCAATGGTTATCCCATCCCTTGTATCCTCCCATTCTTCCCTCCCTCCCATTTTCCCCTCCCCTATGACTGTTCCTGAGGGGGATTACCTCCCCCTGTATATGCTCATAGGGTATCAAGTCTCTTCTTGGTAACCTGCTGTCCTTCCTCTGAGTGCCACCAGGTCTCCCCTTCCAGGGGACATGGTCAAAGGTGAGGCACCAGAGTATGTGAGAAAGTAATATCCCACTCTCCACTCTACTGTGGAGAATGTTCTTTTTCTTAAAGCCATTAGGCCAGGTACTGTTGACTAGAATGGCAGCACTAGAGAGGCTGTGGCAAAATGATCGCAGTTTAGATAACATTAAAAAGATTCCTTCAGGGCTGGAGAGATGGCTCAGAGGTTAAGAGCACTGTCTGCTCTCCCAGAGGTCCTGAGTTCAGTTCCCAGCAACCACACAGTAGCTCACAACCATCTACACTATGATCTGATGCCCTCTTCTGGCCTGCAGGTGCACATGCAGATAGAGCAGTCACACATAAAATAAATAATGAAATCTTTTGAGAGACAGAAATGGGGTGATTCCTTCAGGGGATGGAGACATGGCTCAGCTGTTAGGAAAACTGGCTGCTCTTGCAGAGGACCCATGTTCAATTCCTGGTACCCACATGGCAGCTCACACCTATCTGTAGCTCCAGGATCTAACACCCTCACACTGACAAACAGGCAACAGGCAGGCAAAACACCAATGCAGGAAATTTTTAAAAAAATTTTTTAATTAAAAAAAAAAGGCTCCTTCCAAAAAATTTTAAAAAATAAAATGCCACCCACTCAATTGGTGCTTTGCTGGGCACTCACGCAAGACAGACAAGGAACAGATTAGGAAGCTTTGCTGAGAGTGACAGGAGAACTCACACAGAGCCAACTTAACACACCTGCCTAACTGCCCCTAACCTAATCATGACAGGTGTGTGGCAGTAGGCAGCACACAGTCAGGCATCAAGGAAGTGTTCAATCCCGTAGGATTTTATTCTGGAACCACAGAGAACAGTGTTATTAGCAACTCAGCTCCTGGGGCAATTTTCCGCATCTTTGCCTCTTCCATCCAAAGACTAGCTCATTATTTTGTTTAACGACTATTATCTAAATTTATGAAGACTGAGAAAATTACTTTAACCACTTTTGTAATGCAAATATATTTTATAGGTTCTTAATAATTAATTACAATTCAATGGCGCTCTCATTAAAGCAACTCTCAGGCAGCATTTAGTGTCTGCACAGGGTGTCAGCTCAGAAGTTCAGTTCTCGCCCACTACTTCACACAAAAGTCTAAAGAAACAATAAGTCTTTTCTGCCCCAATATCTGCTACTTCTCTTAGTGAACGTGACTTACCACACACACGTGTGAACTAATAAGCCTGTCTGATGGGGTAACACACACATTTGTATTCCCTTGTTTACACCTCTGACTCCTCTGTCCCGTGTCTTAAGAGAGAGGGAAAGTCAAGTCAGTAGCTACCAGGAGAGTGCCCGCATACAGGACGGGAGAGTACAGGACAGGAGAGTACAGGACAGGAGAGTACAGGACGGGAGAGTACAGGACGGGAGAGTACAGGACAGGAGAGTACAGGACAGGAGAGTACAGGACGGGAGAGCACAGGACGGGAGAGCACAGGACGGGAGAGCACCCGTATACAACAGGACAGGAGAGTACAGGACGGGAGAGCGCCCGCATACAACAGGACGGGAGAGTACAGGAGGGGAGAGCGCCCGTATACAGGACAGGAGAGTACAGGGCGGGAGAGCGCCCGTATACAGGACAGGAGAGTACAGGGCGGGAGAGCGCCCGTATACAACAGGACAGGAGAGTACAGGACGGGAGAGCGCCCGCATACAGGACAGGAGAGTACAGGACGGGAGAGCGCCCGTATACAACAGGACGGGAGAGTACAGGAGGGGAGAGCGCCCGTATACAGGACAGGAGAGTACAGGACGGGAGAGTACAGGACGGGAGAGCGCCCGCGTACAGGTGCTGGGGCTTGTGGACAGCTCACCTCCCAACACTCAGGCTGGCTTTACTGTACACCCCATGGGCAGTGCTGAGGCCTTGCTGCCTTCTGAAGCCTGGGGTTCTGGAGCATGCCAGGCAGACATATACTCATGACAGGCACCCAAGTCTCTACGGAGCCTTTAGGGTGCAACCGCTTCATGTATTGTCCTAACATACTGCTGGGGAAGTCATAGGGGACTGGCCTGGAGGAGCGCCCCTCAAAGTTCACTGCGACCCCCCACACACACCTGTCCCCAGGCTGGTTTTACCCCGTGTCCTTTCACTGCAGTAAGCCAGCCCACTGTGTCTTTGGTGAATCAAGTCAGGGATATAGGGGTGGGGAGGCTTGGAGCCTTCGATCCAACACCATAACTATACAACAACCAATCAACTTTCTCCCCATCCTTCCTAAAACTCTTCAAAGAGGCATCAACCCCAGCAATTACCAGCTTCCCACTTAGTGCAAGTTAACACTTCATCACAAACCACACCTGCCGCGGGATCTGACGCTCCGAATAACCCACAGCTGCACAGACGCCCCTCATCCACTTTAACGCTTCCTTGATAGGTTTCTCTTGGCTTGACAAGAAGACAAATTAGATTTTAAATTATTTTCAATTTTACTCAACAAAGTCCACAGGTCAGATAGTCTGGGAAAAAGTGAAATTACTCTTGTGGAATGAAATGTTTTCACGATAATAACAACAGTGTAGAAGCGGGGATGCAGCTAAACTGAAGAACACCGGCTAGCCTGGTTTGTGGGAGACCCTGGTTTCAATCCCAGCACCACAGTAGCCAGATGTGACGGCAGACACCTGCTATCCCAGCACCAAGAGGTGGATACAGGAGAATCAGAAAGTCAAGCTCAGCTGGGCGGTGGTGGCGCACACCTTTAATCCCAGCACTTGGGAGGTAGAGGCAGGCAGATCTCTGTGAATTCCAGTCAAGCCTGATCTACACAGCAAGCTCCAGGACAGCCAAGGCTACACAGAGACACCCTGCCTCAAAAAAACAAAAGAGAGAAAAGAAAGAAACGGATTCTAGCTCGTCCTCAGCTGCATAACACGCGCAGATTGGCTGCATTGGACCTGTCTTAGGAAATGCAGAACAGAACAAAGCAGGTGATGAGGGAAGGAGGCAGCACCGTCACAAAATCAGGGTGAGCTGCCAAGAACAGTGAAGGAAAGCCAAGCACATAAATGGAAGCTTCTGGATGCAGCAGGCCAACAGCATATCCAGTAGAGGAGCCCAGTGGCCCGGCAGAGAGCAACACAGGCTCCATGTTCAGTGCCGGACAGCAAAGCCCTACTCACTGGTGTGCGACTACTTATGGTCCTGCTGCTGAGCTGTGCAGTGTGGACTGTGCTGGGCCATCCTGCTGCTGACAAAATTCCTCCTGAGGCAGCAGTAGCTGCAGGGGTCTCTAGCCCCCATGCCCTCCCTCACCTTGATACCTGGGGCCACACTGGAAAGCTCCTCCCTTCCTGTGAGATGGATGTGTTCTTCTGTGTAGATCCACACACTACAGACTCATCATTCATGACTGAGCGAAAACAGCTGCTGAACAAAGTGTGCATGACCATGGAGCTGAAACGTAAAGGGTCTCCAGGATGGCAGGCTACAGGGCATGCAGAGCGCCTCCCACAGAATGCGAACAGCCTCCCCCTCTCTCTGTCTCTGTCTCTCTCTCACCAAATAAACACTGTCAAAGTAGCTCAAGCCAAGCATCATAGAGCACACCTATAATGTCAGCTCTTGGGCGGCTGAGGCAGGAGCATCACGGCGTAGAAGCCACCCTCGGCTTCAGAGCAAGTTTGAGACCAGCCTACGTTGCCTACATTGAGACCAGCTGTCTCAGAAACCTGAGGGCTAGGAAGAGGACTTTCCGGCAAATTATTTGGCTAGCATGTTCAGGCCCAGAATTCCATCTCCATCACCACCACCAAGAGACAGATGGGGGTGTGCACAGTGGTGAGCTTGGACTCCCCTAAAGCTCCTAAGGTGTGAGCCTATTGCTTTTGAGATGCCTTAGGGTGCACTCGGCTTTGCTCCTCTTTCAGTGCTCTATCCATCTCACTTTAAGCTAGACCAGCTGGCACTTGGATTAGGAACGTCTACTGGCACACGCTGCACTTGGGTGACTTTAGAAGGCAGCTCTACCAGCTCTGGATGCTTACTGCTTCCAACTGTGGGCTCCCACCATGTCACCCCATCATCCCACCCACCTCCGCCCTCTGAACTCCATTTCCTTCCAAACGTTATGATCATTGTCCTCCCACACCTAGACCCATGCTCGCCCCTCTTAGCCCCGCCCCTCCACAAGGTCCCTGTCAACAACTGCCTCTGCGTTCTCTGTTGCCAAGGGCTGGGCAGCTTCAGAGTCAGGTCACAGGCCTCGTGCTTTTCTGCTGATCTGTTTGAATGTACACATCTTACACTTGGTCCCAAGTGAACGAAACAACCACTTCACACTGCCACCCCGAAGTGTCTGGACAAAAGTCTTTACAGTTTACAGCTCTAAACTGCCAGCACCTTTACCTTTTAAAAGTAAATCATATATAAACATGTACTTACATACTATTCTTTAAAAGAGTAAAGTATATGTCACTTTGGTGAAACTGTGCAAACAGGCCAAGTCTCTGCTGCACTCAAACCTCCATTTGAGTCTACTCAAATATGAGAAAGCACGATCAGTGCTACCAGGATTAAAATACTGGAAGTTTCCCTCTCAGAGGAGTTTGAAATGAAGCTCCTGCCGACCAACACGACTGTGAAGGACTGAGAGACAGAGACGGGCATGGATGACTGAGAAGCTGGCGGGGTGCACACCCGCACCCTCCTCCCGGCACTGGAGGCCCAGGCCCACTGCGCCACTCCCAGACACAGCCCTACCTGGGCCCCCATCCCAGAACAAGAAAGACATGAAGGCAAGTATCTGAACCAAAAAGAGCGGTGGGGCCTCATGGTGCTGAGGGAGGCTAGTGGAGAGGGGGCTGAAGACACCGCAGCAAGCCTGTCCCGGGTCTCCACACTGCACATGCTGGTAGCCGCCGGACCTCAGCTAGGCAGGATGTAGGACCGAGCACATAGCAGGAAGCCACAAATAAGGTGCAAATGTTACTGTAGGAGATGTAAACAAAGCTGCCGTGGCCACGCCCAGTCACCATCACTTCTAGTACGAGCTGCTTCCTTGCACACCCCAGCCCTCCGCTTCAGAATGAACACGAGTGACATCACTATCCAAGCTGAAACTTACACGATGGTTCCAAAAGCAAAACATCTTGAGTCGTATTTCACAAAGCCTCCAATAAGGCATCCCCCAAGCACTGCCCCCCAACTGCTGCTGGGAGTTAAGGCAAAACTGGCCAGGTGGGTCTGCTATGCTGAGATAGCAATGGAGCTGCCATGGCACAAAGGCTGACTTCCCACACAGTCCCCTGCCAAAGGGCCCTGAGCCCTGAGCCCTGAGCCCTGAGCCCTGAGCCCTGAGCCCCCAGCCAGGCTGCAGGGGGCCTGACTAGAGTGCGGAGGCAGCTCCAGCCTCCCACCAGCTCCGACCTTCTCAGTATCTCTTGGCAACTCCGCACTGGAGTCTAGACACCCAATTGCCTGGCCACTCTTAGTTTGTTGTCTCAAAGGGGCATAAATGGGTTCCTAGATCCAGCCAAAGAGGCATGAGGGGGCTACGGTTAGCACGCGTGTTCCTTTTCCTGGAAGCCCAGAGCTGGCACAGTGCTTGCAATGCCCCTGCTCAGGGAACCTGTGCTTTCTATCTGCTTGGCTATGACTTTATCTCCACTTAAAGAACTAACCCTGGGGCTGGCAAAAGGGTGGGTTTTCTTTTACACAATCAGAACATCCATGTGCACTGAACCAACACAGCAGCAGAAATGCAGAATCCTCTGCCTACCTGAAGACAGTCTGAGAAGAGGGGAGCTTCAGGTCCTGTGTAAGGTTGATAACAGCAGCTGAGAGCATGCCTAACACATGAGCCCTGGGCACATGACCGTCAGTGACAACTTAGAACCAAGTGCTCCCAGACACCTCGCACACCCATCAGTTAGTGCGGGTGAAAAGAGGAGGAGGAAGGCTGCTGCTGCTGTGTACTGGTTATGTTTCCTCCATCTTGCTGGCCCTGTGGGTCCCTTCCCTGCTCCCCCCCCCACTCCTCCCTCTCTCTCTCTCTTCTCACCCCCCCCCCATGCTCCCTCAGACACATACAGCAGCCAGGCATTGAATGAGCACTTCCTGAAGGTTCTCACAAGTGCCTAACTTCTAAAATGTGCATAAGCCTAAGCTTACACAAAGGGACGGCTGCTGCAGGGGTTTGCATCTCAGTGCTTCAGGAGGCACCCCGCTCCCCACCCAGAGTTACCAGGGAGCACAATGCAGCCACTGTCTCAGAGCTGCCACACATGAGAAATAAGGGAAAGTGCCACTGGGTGACAGATATTTTTAATTAAAATATTCAATTTTCAGTTCACTGTGCACACTGTTCACTGTCCTTAAACATCTCTTCCCTCAGCATCTGGATTTCTAAGACTTCTAATCTTAGAAATAAAGATACTGCAGTGGACCAGGTTTGACTCAGGAAAACACAAGGTTCTGCCCCAAACAAGCACTTCCTCAGTTATCAGTAGCCAACACTGACACAGAAACAAGTCTACCTCTGCTGGCCAAAAACCCAATATCCAGGGCTGGAGAGATGGCTTAGTGGTTAAGAGCGCTGCCTGCTCTTCCAAAGGTTCTTTGTTCAATTCCTAGCAACTATATGGTGGTTCATAACCATCTGTAATGAGATCTGACGCCTTCTTCTGGTGTGCAGGACTATGTGCAGGCAGAACACTGTATCCATAATAATAAATAATTAAATCTTTAAAAATAAAATTAAATAAATAAATAATGCTAATATCCAACCAGACTGTTAGCGCCTCTAAAGCCAGCTACAAGGCATTGTCATCTCGTCCATGAACCAAATTCCTCAGCAACTTTTGTCTTAACATCCCTTATGCCTCTAACAATTACACAGGACTGAAAAGACTACCTTGCTCTAAAATAAACACACACAATTTAAAGGAAAATAGATGGACTGAGAATGAATAAGTGAGGAACACAATCTCACAAGAAAACACCCGTGTCCTGTCTCATTTGTGGTTTCCAGCCTATAACGTATATAAGTGAACAATGTACGTGTGGGTGTTGTATAAGAAGGGAGAACAAGAAAGGATGTGTCAGGTGATGAGGAAGGACAGCACGCAAGGAAAATACGCAAGCTACGGAAGAGGATATAAAACTAATGGGTTTATAGTTGTATTGTCTGGAATTTTATGGGTTGTTTGTTTGTTTGTTTTTGGTTTTTGGGTTTTTTGGTGGTGGAAGAGCAAAGGCACAGAACTTCCCAGCCTCCGCTGTCACTACATTCGAGCTTGCTGGTGCACAGCACAGCCCCGGTGTCTGGGCAAGAGCTTAGGTGACTACATCCATCTAGCTGCAGGGTAGAGTTTACTTGCAAGTTCTTTTCTTTTTTTAAATGATACCTTTTTACTTATTTCACATGCACTGGTGTCTGCCTCCATGTGTGTCTGTGTGAGGTGTCAGCTCCCCTGGAACTAGAGGCACAGACAGCTGGGAACTGAACCCGGGTCCTTTGGAAAAGCAGCCAGTGCTCTGAACTGCTGAGCCATCTCTCCAGACTCTGCAAGTTCTTACAATAAAGTGATTTTTTTAATCTTTATTTTGGGGGAGAGGGGTTTCTAGACAGGGTTTCCTTGTGTAGCCCTGGCTGTCCTGGACTCACTTTGTAGACCACACTGGCCTCAAACTCACAGAGATCCGCCTGCCTTTGCTTCCCTGAGTGTTGGGATTACAGATGGGTGTGCCACCACTCCCGGTGTGTGATTTTTATTTCTAAAAACTATACAGGATCCTAAATACTTCTGCAAATTATAGCTACCAGGATTCAGTGTAGTAGAAATCAAAATGAAGTTTTTTCAATTTCATTAATTCATTTTAAATTAATAGTCTATCGTTAACTTAAATGACATGTTTTTCAAAACTCTCTATTTGGCCAAATAAAACTATTTTGTGATAAGAATAGCTGTTTCTCGTTTTCTGTAAAGCTCTTCTCTAGCTGGCCTAACAGGCGTCACCAGAGTGCCATCTTTGCTTCTGTAGTCAATCTATCTCAATTTGTCACAGTCCGCTATTTCAGCTGAAGTGTATAGCAAAGCCACCCTCAAGATGGAGGTGGCACTTTCTGACCTTACCAAAACCTCAGCAAGCAGCCCTCGAGGGCCCCCCGCAGGGCACAGTCAGTCCCCTTCACTGCAGCACAGCTCCATCTGCTGCTCACCCTTCCCGAAGAGGCTGCACGCATCATCTGGAAGCCACTGAGTCGAAAGGATCACCCCAGGCTGACAGATGTCACTACAATGTCAAATATTCACCACTGTCACCAGCTACCCATCAAAAAGGGCTTCAGGCACTGGGAGCCAGCAAGTTCACAATGGTAGGCCCAAGTTTCCAAGACCCTCCTGTCCGTCACTAGGGCGGCCTGGTGTACACACACGCTCCTCCTCTCTGAACCATAGAGCAGCTGTGGCCCCACTACCCGCTCCTGACATGGCACAAGGCTGGGCTCTGGTGGGTCTGCAGCCCAAGCACTCACTCAGCTGCTCAAGCACTCACGGCTGCAGCTGTGCCAGCCTTCTTGGCCTCACGGCACTTCCGTGGAAAGAGATGAACAAGACCTGGTAGGACAACACAGATCTGCCTTGGGAGTGAAAGGACAGCTAGGAAGGCAACACGAGAGAAGATGCAAGGCTGAGGACGAGTAAAACCAACCTGGGGAGGACATGAAGACCAGAGGCTGGCAGAGGGGAAAGCAGGCACACAAGGCGCCCGTCACCCCCCCCCCCAGCTGCTCTCCAGCCTCCCGCTGGCTCCTCCTCCCACACCCACAGTCGTCAGCCTCCTCTCAGCAGACTGATCATTAGGCTTCAAGCAGGTGTGTGACACATGAAAGCCTGTCTCAGAGACACCAAGATAAATAAGCAATTAAATCTGCAAAAGAATACAGGTTTTTCTAAAGTGTGTTCAACTATAGGCACTAAACTTTTTAGCTGATACTTAAAAAGGACAAAATTCTAGAGAAACATAACCAAAACTGACTCTTGAGACCATAGCAGAGATAACTATTTAAAAGCAAATCGTAATTATAAAAATTCATCCCACAGGATAAACCAAAGACCCAGATGACAAGTTCTACAAGTATTGTTGAAAACCTAAAGGCAGAAGGAACAGAGAAGACAGCTCCCCGGCTCCTGCCCTACAGTAGCACAGCCTTGCTATTCAAACATGGCAGCTGCCAAGGTGCTGGCTGGGCTGCCCAGCAGAAAACTCCTAGAGGACAGGAGGACAGACTTTAGTACTGCAGCAAAACCTTTAGCTAAGGGCCAAGCGATTCCTGAAGTGTAGGCCAGCCCATTCACTAGGAACAGGTGCCCTGTGACCTGCACACGGACCATCTAGCTGTGCGTGCCCTGCACCAAATCAACAAGGACAAAAGGCACACAATTCCAGAACGCAAATCCAACTAAAATAGTTCTTGTTATCTTGAAAACAACTCTGTGGCGGTACATGCCTGTCACGCCAGCCTGAGCTACAGAGTAAGACGCTATGGCAGCAAACGGGAAAGAGTAAACAGTGCAAGTGAAGGAGGCCTAATTCTGCAACACTATTGCCAGTTGAGTCTGATAGAGAGTCTCAGAAAAGAAGGGAGGGGAAAGGTGTGGAGTGAAGGGAGAAAGCTGCCATTCCTGCAGAACACTGTGACTCTGTTTACAGAAATCCAAACAAATATGTAGAGTCAAGCACTGCATATAAAGAGAAGCTATATTGTTAAAGAACAAAACAAACAAAAGAGGTAAACCGTCTAGGAATTATCCAAATAAAAGATGGGAAGGGCCCGTGTGTGGAAATTAAAAGCTTGAAAACGTGAGGAGGTGGGGGCAAAGGCATGAGCAAACAGATATACTCAAAACTCAGGTGGGGTCCAGGAGCCTTTCAGTGATTTAACCACTGACCTAGGATTTGTGCAGAAATGAAATTCAAAGGGGAACGTATGGTGATGGAACTATCTTTTTCAGGTTTCAGGAAGCCACAGCGATTAGGGGAAATGAGACTTCCAGAACAACCTGGTAGGCTAGAGGCCACAGCAGGCTGGTGCCAGATGGCTGCAGAATGAAGTGAAGACGTCTGACACATGCTCTTCTCTGGGGCAAAAGAAGGTGGGGCCACTGCCTCGCCCACACCCAAAGCCAACAGTACGGCTCTGTGACTCATCCTCCAAGTTGGGTGGACACTTTTGAGAGTGACAAGGATGTCACATGAAACACGGATTTCCTGAGCCCACCGAGACTTGCTGTTACCCCGATTAGGGGGCTAAATGCAAGCAGCAAACTACAAAGCTCCCCAGCATTTGTAAGACAGAGCAGGCAGATTTCTGTGGGTTCCAGACCAGCCAGTCCAAGCCAGCCAGGGCTGCATAGAAAGACCCTGTCCAAAAATGCAAAACAACTACCAAGCATCAATCAATGGTTAAAAGCACTGTCTGCTCTTCCAGAGGTCCTGACTTCAATTCCCAGCAACCACATGGTGGCTCACAACCATCTACACTGGGATCTGATGTCCTCTTCTGGCCTGCAGGTGTACATGCAGATAGAGCACTCATATGCATAATAAATAAGTCTTTTTTTAAGGAAGGAAGGAAGGAAGGAAGGAAGGAAGGAAGGAAGGAAGGAAGGCAAGCGAGTGAGCTTGATTCTTAAGAAAGACAGAGGACAAAATCCTGACCTCAAAGTAGGAAGAGATCTCAGCAAATCCGTGAATCCCAGAAAAAACTAAGTATATGCATCAGAGCCATAGCAGCAGAGCTTGTTCTGTTTAATCAAAAGGTCGTGCAAAGACTGAAAACTCACATCCCACAGTGAGAGAAAGCCACAGCCTAACACTTCCTCAGAACACGCTACAGAATATGTCAGAGCAAGAAAAGCGTAAGTTTTAGGTTGTAGATGACCGCATCACAGACAGCACAGGCCAATGGCCACAGAGCCTGAAAGAGAGCGTTCAAATCACTACAGCCACAATGAAGAAGGGCAAGCCTCGCTAGGAGCCAGCGTCTGAGACTGAGTTGGAGACATCTACATTCCCGTGCCGCTCACTCATCTTTACAACAGCCAAGCTATGGGGCCGACCCAAGTGCCGACTAGCAGGCAAAAGGTTGAAGGAGAGGGCGTGTACAGACACCAGATACCACTGAGCCACACAGAGGAACTCCAACGGCAAGGACACAGTTGTTCAGTGCAATAAGCCAGGCACCGGAAGGTAAACATAACCACCACAGAACCCCACTTTTATGTAGAACTGTGGTGGTGACAGAGGCTGGACTGAGGAGCTAGGGAGACCGTGGAAGGGTGGGTGAGCTCTGCACCGCAGTGCCGTGTGGCGGCTGCAGTCGGAAGAGCCTGGGTCTGCTGCACTTGTGCTGCTGTGCAATGCTAGGCAAGCGTCCTACCTGAGCTGCATCCCAGCCTACAGGAGATCTTCAGTGTCTTTGGATGACAGGTATTTACCAGAGTGACTCGATCACTCCACGGTATACACATCAAACATTATGCTCCATAAAGGAATACAATTATTTAAAAGAAAAAAATTTAAGAATCACCAAAAGCACAAGGATGGTCGCAGTGACAGTCACAATGCTGCTGAAGCAGGAGCCCAGAACAGACACTGCAGGTGGAGAGAGTAAGGCTAGGAGCCAACCAAAAGCAAGCCCTGCGCACCTCAAACTCCGTCCCCGGCGAATGCTCTCAAATCTGTGTCCTAAGCAAAGATTACAGGAAAAGGTTTCTATCAGCATTGCTGATCCCACTCAAAACATCCAACACTGTGGGGCAGTGGACAGTATGGTACGGCTTACAGCTTTGGTGAGTCTGCAGGACAAGACAGAACTCCACAGCAGGGGCAAGAAAGAGTTCTCAGCAGTTAAGACTACTGGCTACTCTTTCTGGGGACCCCGGTTCAATTCCTAACACCCACAGAGTGGCTCACAACCATTTGTAACTCTAGTCCTAGTGACCCAGTGCACACGTGTGGTACAGACACCCATGCAGACAAAACACACAAACACATGAAATGAATAAAGCCCCACCCACACCAGGCAAACTACCTGTCGTACTCAGGGAAGAACTGGTGTAACTGGAGGGAACTGAGGCAAAGCCAAGCCAGGCGTGACCAGGGCAGCAGGCAGGCAGCAGCCGCTGTGCCAGCCCTCATCTCACTGTGTGCTGCTGTGTGCGCCTTTCCACATTATTTTAAACCCATGAAGGTTAAAAACAGATGAAGCTGTCTCTAACAACTTAACGTTTTCATTCAACAGACATTTCGGAGGACAGCTCCTTGCAAAGCATTTTACTAGGGTCTCTCACACCACGGTGCTTACGATAACTGCTAAGAGCTGAGAGGAGGCATGAGGAAGTCTAGTCATGCACCAAAATGTGAGGCCGACTTTAGAAACACCAATGGCAGCAGAAGAAACCTTCCAGCAGACCACCAAAGAGCACGCAGCACTTCAATGCTGGAGCCTGCAGTCTGTGAACACAGCCTAGGTGTCCTAAGACAGGAATACGCAAGTGTACGCTGCGGGGCGAGAGGGGCACCAAGAAGAAGAAACACAAGAAGGCCAAGTGTCACCTTAAACAGCCCTGCAGACCCCATTCAGAGTGTGAAGCAAAGCCCTGGGGGGAGGGGGGTGCCCATGTGCACACTGAGTAAAGCGTAATTCTCACTGCTTTCTGACAAGGGAGCATTGGGCTGGAGTCTGGTCATATAGAAAGAGAAATGAAAAATAAGGCAGCCACATCTTGGAGGCAATGCTGCCCAATGTGTTACCTGACTGATGACAGCATCCACACAGGGAATCACCTGGACAGGTAAAAGGCAGCCAATCAGTTCAGCAAGCCTCAATTCAGCAAAGTCTGTGACAAGTCAAGTGTGGATTTCTGTCTCTCAGCCTCTATTTCTGAGAAAAATAGGCCTGTGGACAGCTGGCGTGTGCAGGGAGAGCAAGCTGGGTGAAGCAGAAGTTAAAGTATGGCTTCCCAATCGAACCACACAATTAAACCCGTGCCAGAGACAGAGGATTGATGCCCTCACAGTCCCTGCACGCCCTCACCAGCCCCTCCGTCTGCCTGGGCGCCGAGCACCGCTGACACACCACAAACAGCAGAATGATGTGTGTGCTCGCACGTCGACTCACAGCTCAACTGAGGACGCCTCAGATGGCTCCAGACAACACTGTGCTCCTGTGAAGGACGAGCAGCACTGCACATGCACCAGATGACGGGCTCAGTCGAGGGCTTTGAGAAACACTACAAACCTTAAGCCTCTGCTCACCACAGGTCTTGTCCAGCATACATTCTAATGCTCTGAAATCTAAACCAAAAATCATTATACATAAAATGTCTCACTTCTACAATAAGCAAACAGCTCTGACTGGAATTCACTTTAATAAACACAGTTGCGCGTGCACACACAAATGCCAAAAACAGGCCACCTCGTCAAGGATAATACACAGGGACCCAGGTTGTGCGGCCTGATCCAGCCTGCACACACAGCCCCAGGTGCACCCGACTGTTGAGGAGAGAAACAATGAGCTAAAGCCCTGCACAGGCCGGCGCTGGGAACCCAGGTCTCCCCAGCCTGGTCTCCGCGCCCAGGCGCCATCCTTCTCCAGCCTTCAGCATGTGTTCACAAGGAAGTGTGCAGGCTGAGGGAGGATACAGAATCCAGCCACCATGGCCTCATGCCTGCTCGGTATTTTATGAATCCATATAAATAATATGTGGCTCGTTCTGAATGTCTGAACTCTGGTAACATCTTGTCAGTAAATATCCAACATGTCTGAGATCATTTATTTTAATAAAGTTTCATGAGTCACCAGCTACCAAAGCCTTGATTTAATTCAAAGTTCAGAACATAATTCCCATTTTCTCAGGATAAATTTTTTTTCTAAATAAATACTAGATCAAAGTAACAGCACAATGATGACATCCATTTTCCCAAACTACAGAGACATGGCAGGCCAAACGCTGCCGTCAGCTGCCTCTGCAAGAACAGAGCACTGAGAAGGGAGGGCTCCGCCACCATAAAGGACAGCCACCTCACTCTGTCACCCACCATGACCACACAGGTGCCTGAGCAGCCGCCTCTCCCATGAGTGCTAGAGAGCCTGCACCAGACTCTTTGGCTCACCTTATCAAAGTCAGTCATTTCCTTACTTTTTTACTTTAGTTCCTCTGAGTTCTGACCTTAAAAATTCAAAAGAAAAAGCCAGGCATGGTGGCTCACACCTTTAATCCCAGCACTCAGGAGGCAGAAGCAGGTGGATCTCTGTGAGTTCGAGGCCAGCCTAGTCTACAAAGCGAGTCCAGGACAGCCAGGGCTATTATACAGAGAAACCTTGCCTCAAAGAAGAAAAAGAAAAGAAAAGAAAAAATTTCAAATTAAAAGTTTACATGTCACAACCCTCCCGAGCAACTCCCAGATGAGTAGTTTTAAGCAGCTCTCAGTAAAGTCCTAACAAATGAAAAGTAAACTTCATCAAAGCACAACCAAGATGCTAACCTAGTCCCTCCATGACTGAGAAGACCCCAGGTCAAAACAGTATGAATCTGAAGATGAAACGCACTCAGAGGACCTGGCCCACCAGGCACTGCCCAGTTCCATCCCAAACATCACACCAGCTGGAGCCGAGTCCTACAGGAAGCAGCAGAGAGGCTGGGGAGCGCGTGGCCTCTAACAGGAGTCTAGTTCTTACCCACCGAGGTCCAAAAAGGAAAAGCTAACCCTCCTTATCTGGACAGGCCCAGGCACTCCAGGAGAGACAATCCCAAGAGAGCACGTGACAAAACCCTTCTGCCAAGGAACTCAGCACTTCTAGAGAACAGGATCCAAGCCACTCTTTGTACCACACCACCATGAGCAGCAGGCCAATGCCACCACCCAGTTTTACAGAGGAACACTGCAGGACAGGGGGGCACACCCAGAGCCTAAAGACAGACTTCAATCACCCATCCTCTTGCATGCCCAGAGCCAAGAGGGAGCAGAGGTCGGGGCAGGTGAGGATACCAGACCCACAAGGCTAAACTCCCAATGATGGAAAAGAAGCAACTCCAAGGTGCTGGAAACTGCACCGGGCGGAGGGGGGCAACAATGTGGTGACACTGCCTCTTGAGAAGCACCCATCGTCATGGTGAGCATGGTAGCGGGACAGCCTGTTTTGTAGGAAACTATATGGCTAACTCAAGGCCACAAGCCCGGGAGCCAGCTATCCGCTCCTCAGATGGGCTCGGCTTGCTGGCCATTTGCCCTGCATCAGGCACTCTCTCCCTGACACAGAAACTCCGAATCTCCTAGACAGGCTCTAACAGCCAAGTCGGCCCGCTGGGGGATGGGGGGGATGGGGGGGGGAGCTGCAGCTGCTTCATCAGCCATCCCCAAGTGAAATATTTTTTGTTTGTTTTTGTTTTTTCGAGACAGAGTTTCTCTGTGTAGCCGTGGCTGTCCTGGACTCGCTTTATGTAAAAGACCAGGCTGGCCTCGAACTCACAGCAATGCGCCTGCCTCTTAAAGGCTCAGAAGCTGCTTCTCTAGCCTAGGAGTGCACCAGCAGATCTTCTCAGAGCCTTCCCAGCTCTCTGCCGCTTGGCACTGGATCACTTCCAGACCGCTTAGAAACAGCCTTATACGCTCAGTTCTGAGGATCCTGCTCAAGCAGAAGGTGGAGGAAAAAAGAAGATTCTCCATCCACAGCTTCAGTGTGCAGAAGAAGCAAGGCACGTGCAGCAGGGAGCTCTGCCCACCTGTGGACACTGCTAAAGGCAGGAAGGGACACGGGTGAAGAGAGGAGGAAGAGGGGTGGGCTTACAGCAGTGGTTCTCAACCTGTGGGCTGAAATGTCCTCAGGGAGGGGGTTGAACGACCCTTTCACAGAGGCACCTAAGACCACCAGAAAACATAGATATTTACAATTCTTTTGCTTTTCTTTCTTCCTCTCTCTCTCTTTTTGTTTTTGTGGTGTTGGTGTTGGTGTTGTTTTTGAGACGGTTTCTGCGTGTAGCCTTTGCTGTCCTAGACTCTTGGACCAGGCTGGCTTTGAACTCACAGAGATCTACTTGCCTCTGCCTCCCTAAGTGCTGAGATCATAAGTGTGTGCTACCGGGCCCGGCTTACATTAAATTCTTAACAGTAGCAAAATTACAGTTATGAAGGAGCGACAAATATAATTTTGTGGTTGGGGCTCAGCACAGCATGAGGAACTGCCCTACAGGCAGCCTGTGACATAACACACCATTGTACTCCACCACACCTCTGCCCCTTCATCCTCGGAATCATGCTGATCGTAGTGTTCACACCCCCTCAGTTCCTGGACTTTCCAGTTCCCTGTCATCAAGGAACTTGATCAGCACACTTTCTAATTCTTGCCCACAGAAATGACAAAGACTAAAGAGGACACTGGATCCCTGGAACTGGGGTAACATACAGGTGGCTGTAAGCTGCCATGTGGTAGCTAGAAATCAAATCCAGGTGCTCTGGAAGAGCAGCCAGTGCTCTTAACTGCTGAGCCATCTCTGCCCAGGGCTTTGGCATGGTAGGGCAAATGCTCTCACTGAGCTACACCACAGCCACTCATAAAAATATTTAAAGTACAGAAAACCCAGGAACAGCCTGCCTAACAGTAGAAATGAGCTCCACACGTGACAGTTACCCCAGTGATAGAAGTCCCCCAGAAGACAGAGCTAACCAGCCAAGGGTCTGCAGTCAGGGGCCGTGCTCACACTGGTGACAGCCCTTGCCTTTCCAAATGGCTGGGGGGGAGGGGATTTGAAGCTCCACTTCTACAACACAGAGCAGCCAGTCACAAGGTGCCCATGGCTCTGCACAGCACTGTCAGGCGTAACCCACAGTCCTCACCTTTGGCAATAAAGTTATTAACAGAATAAAGGCTAATCGAGGAAGCTCAGGCAGAACCTGACTGTAATCTCCCTGATTTCACCTCCCTACCTGCAGCCTAGTGTAGGGAGAACATGGTAGAGTGAGACATACTGAACATTTCTCAACTGCGGGACCACAGACCTCTTTGAAATATCTTAATTTCTGCCCTTACTGTAAAGGGCACTCCCATGGGCAGCAGGAGTGCTGGCGCACACCTATAATCTCAGTGCTCAGGGGGCAGAGGCTAGCCTGGACCACAAAGTAAATTCCAGGACAGCCAGCCCCTGACTCAAAAGAACCCCACCCCCACCTGCACGGGTGGAGAATGTCCGGGGTGCATGTAGAAGGACATGAGGTGGGTCTCTAACCCTGACTCTCGGAGGGGCATAAGGGGCCCTTCTTATGATGCCATGTGTGTTCCTGGCTTTGGGCAGATGCATGTCAATGTAGCAAAATCTCCAGCCGTAGACCATGAAGAACCCAAAGGGCATCTGATAGCACCAGCCTGGGCTCAGAGTACGATCAAGCAACAGCCTGCAGGAAACCCTTCTGACCTTAGTTATCACCACTCCCTCTCAGGAAGCTGGTGTACAAGAAAACTTGGAGAAACACATAGCAAGGCTAAGCTGCTGCCCGTGGACGTTCAAGTGCAGGAGGAATGAATGAAGGCACAACCTAGCTACTTTTGTGCAACTCCTGCTTCCTAAGAGAACACACTCTCCTCCCCTAGAAGGCAGGAGGGCAAGAGACAGAAAACAACGCACTGCTTTCTGTCAAACTGCTGTCCAGAGTCCCCCAGCTCCTTGCTGCTTCTAGGACTCACCTCAGCCAACAGCAATCTCTGTCCCCACCTGAGGGACAGGCCCTTCTCTAACTTCTTTGTCCTGATCCTGAGGGAGGGGTGGCTGCCTCCCGCTGTTGTCTTTGTTTTCTTTTTTCCATCTAAAATCCCGACAAACTAATTCCCTATATAAATTACTTCTGGGCCTTGTGCTGTAACTGTTCTCAGCGCTCCTCTGTGCTGCCCAGACAGCTGTTACAGAAGGCAAGGCCACTTCAGAAAGAGTGAAGGAGCAAGATTACATACTTCCAATGCATTTTTAAAGTAGAAATAAGATATCAGATTTAGGACTAAATAAAAAGAGTAATTGCTCCAACTAAAAGATAAAAAAAATCAAGCCAGGCACTTGTGGCACACACCTTTAGTCCCAGCGCTAGAGAAGCAGAGACAGACAGATCTCTAAGTTGAGGCCAGCCTGGTCTACAGAGGGAGTTCAGAACAGCCAAGGCTACACAGAGAAACCTTGTAGATAGACAGACAGACAGACAGATAGGCAGGCAGATAATAAAAACCAGCAGGCTGAACTAATAGCTGTTTACAGAAACGCTGACCTCCATAAAGCAGACGACAGAGAACTGAGGCCTAGTGTCAAGGAGGCCAGAGGGGTCGGAAGTAAGGGGCACTGTTAGGGACGAAGAGAAACACTAGCAAAGGACCCGACTCCCAACTCTCCCAGAAGTCCTGTGTCTACAGCCTGATAGCACAGCCTCAAAATAACACCACAGCAGGAAGCAGGAACACTGACCAAAATAAATTAATTAATAATCTGTGGGAGGGGGAAGAATTAAAAAACAATCTGTACAAGTCCATGCAGTGAACTTCAATGTCAGTGGTCTGTAGAGAAAGTTGGAGGACTCACAGCACTGGAGGGAGCCACGCGCATGTGACAGTGCCATCCACAGTTGCCCCTACCAAAGATGACCCTGCAGCAATCACAAGCAATTAAGAAGTCAAAACTCAGGGACTGGAAAAATGGCTCAGCTGCTAAGAGCACTGGCTGCTCTCCCAGAGGACCCAGGTTCAATTCCCAGCACCCACGTGGCAGTTCACAACTGTTTGTAACTCCGGTTCCAGGGGATCTGGCACCCTCACAGACATATGTGCAGGCCAAATGACAATGCACATAAAAGTAAATAAATCTGAAGTAGAAAAAGAAGAGGAGGAGGAGGACCTAGAAAGTCTCGTTATGCTACAAATTACAGATCAGGCTAAGTGTGCCTGTGTTCACTGAAAATCCCAATACACAGGAGACAGGCAAGAGTGTTCTGGGACTGACGGCAGCACAGACAAACCCCACCTCAAAAAACACAACAACAAAATACTTTCAAATAACAAATTCATTAATCCAAAGTGAAAAGCAAAACAATTTGAAATGAACAACCACATCACTGCATGAGTGGGACACATCACTAGGGCAAGATTTCCACAAGTCTGAAGTGAGGCTAGAGTTCGTCAGAGAGGCCAGGCCAGCCTAAGGCTACAGATTAAGACATGTCTCTTTTTAAAAGACCGGTGGGGGCGGGGCCTGGGCGTGGTGACACACGCCTTTAAACCCAGCTCTGGGGAGGCAGAGGCAGGCAGTCGCTGTAAGTTCAAGGCCAGCATGGTCTACAAAGAAAGTTCCGGGACAGCCAGGGCTATACAGAGAAACCCTGTCTCAAAAAACAAAACAAAACAAAACAACAAAAAAAAGACAACTTCTTCAAGTTGTCCTCTGACCTCTACACATGTACAAGTAAATAAATATACTGCAAATATTCTATTTTATTTTATTTTATATGTATAGGTCTTTGCTTGCATATCTGTGTACCATGTGGATGCCTGGGGCCCATGGCTCTTAACTCTGAGCCATCTCTCCAGCACCATAAAAAACAAACAAAACAAAACAAAATCAAACAAACAAAAAAAAATGCCTAATCTATTAAGTTTTTAAATTTTTTATTAAGCCCACTTACATGGCTTCTCAGGCCAACTCTAGCAGGCACTCATGAACCTGACAGTGCGGTCCTGAGCGCTCATCAGCTCAGCAGTCCAGCAGCTGACGCAGTGCTCACAGCTGAGGTCACAGCTGCGCCTACAGAGGGCCCAATTACCACACAACTCAAAACCACCTGCAACTCCAGTTCCAAAGGATCCGACACCTCTTCTGGTCTCCAAGAACACTGTTCAAACATAGTACAAAGTACTATGCATCACATATGCACACACTCATGAACATAAAGCAAAAATAAATAAGTCTTAAAAAGAAAGAAAAGGAAGAAAAAAAAAAAAAAGGCTGGACCCACCCCAGGTGCTGGATCCCCTGGGACTGGAGGGGCAGACAGCTGTGAGCTGCCATGTGGGTGCTGGGGATTGAACCCGGGTCCTCGGGGAGAGCCCAAGGTTTCCAGGCAAAGTCTGCGCAGGGGCTGCCTGCACACAATCGCTATCAAATACTGTAGCAAACATGGGCGTCAAGAAGGCATCTGCAGGAACACAGTGCTCATAAGCGGCAGCACACCGCAGGGAGAGGAAAGACACTGTTCAACTAAATTCACTAAAGCAACTAGGAATTAGGGGACACGAGGAAAATTAGAGCCCCCCCTTACACAATCTGTATTAATGATAATGACTTCAACAAGGAAGGCAGGCTGTAATCACCTCCCACTCCCAGAGTAGGGAAGCAGCTCCTAAAGAGACACAGAAAGAAAGTGGCTCTTCACCTGTACAGGAAGATCTATACCTGCCACATCCTCACTAAAGCTGAAGACTGTAAAAAAGGGCCCACGAGGACAGAAGAGTGGAGCACCGTGTGGAAAGTCATCCATCAATGCCTACATAAAATATGCAAGACCCTCCAGGCGTGGTGGTGCACACCTGCAATCCCCGCACTGGGGGGCAGAGGCAGGTGCATCGATGTAAATTCAAGGTCTACAAAGTGAACCCAGGTCAGCCAGGGCTATACAGAGAAATGGAAAAGGATGATGATGATGATGATGATGATGACGACGACGACGATGATGATGGTGGTGATGATGGAGGAAATGATCCTAGTATCACTTTTTTTTTTTAAGATTTATTTATTTTTATGTGCATTGATGTTTTTCCCACATGTATGTCTGTGTGATCATCTGGAACTGGAGTTACAAACAGTTCGAGCTGCCATGTGGTGCTGGGAATTGAACCGCGGACCTCTGGGAGAGCAGCCAGGGCTCTTACCTCTGAGCCATCTCTCCAGCCCCTACAATCACTTTAAACGCAAACAAACAAACAAACAAACCCATGCACACACAAATAGAAAAACAGACAAAATAGACAAAAGGCTGGAGGAGGCATTTAAAACACAGGAGCAAACACAGTCACCTGGTCCCTACTCACCCTGACCCCATTCTGCTTTGTGCACTGCATGTTCAAGAACCTCCAAGTCCAGCACAGGGCAGGTGAACAGGGAGGCACACATGTAATGTGTGCATGGAAGGCAAAAGACTTGACACAGCTACTCAATTCCCATGGTGCATACTCCTCAAAAAGAAAGATGGTAATTGCCCCAGAGGGAGGCGTAATGGATGCCAGGCAAGAGGCATCAAAGACATCCAGGCTGCTGAGATGTCCCCTTTCCTGAAGAGGGTATAAGTTCACAAATGAACCTTTTACAAATATTGATTGATATGGAAATAGATGGTAAAGCTAGACCAGGCCTACTTTTAAAATAAAGTACGTAAGTGAAATGAGCTGCTAGGCAAGACCTTGCAGGGGTTTGGTGGCTGCAAACACAAGATTTGTACAATTAACTAAGCCTCTAAGGTGGTAAGCAAATCTGAAGTCCTGAGACTGATGAAGGGTCCAGCCTAGAGCTGGCACAGCCCCAGAAAGAGTGTGAGCCTTATTAAAGTATAAATCCTCCTGAAAGTTCAACAGTCACTTCTGCTTTACCTCTGACCTGCCAGCTGTCCAAAGGACACCCTCCCACCACTCCCACTGCCCCATGCAGGTCCTTCCCTAGAGAAAGACAGGGCATGGGCTGCAGACCAGCAGCTCCCCGTCTGGGAGCCCTGAGCTGAATCCTGCAGACCTTAGTCGGCTACACCAAGCCATCTTGAACTCTACTGCTATAAACCACAGAGGGAAATCCTGGGCTGCGGAGACGGCTTGGCAGTTGAGAGCACTGACTGACCTTCCAGAGGACCTGGTTCAGTCCCAGCACCCACAACTGTCTCTAACTCCAGTTCCAGGAAATCCAACACTCTCTTTTGGCTCCACAGACACACCTGGTGTACATATATAGATACATGCAAACACTTAAACACAGAAAATAAAAATAAAATTTTTTAGCCGGACATGGTGGCGCACACCTTTAATCCCAGCACTCGGGAGGCAGAGGCAGGTGGATTACTGTGAGTTCAAGGCCAGCCTGGCCTACAAAGTGAGTCCAGGACAACCAAGGCTACACAGAGAAACCCTGTCTCCAAAAAAAGCAAAAAATAAATATATTTTTTCAAAAGTGAAGCACTACTGAGGAAAAGTGAGGTCCAAGGAAGCCACCACAGCTTATAAGACAACCAACTACTGCCGCTCTAATCTACAAAACGGTAAGTGCTGTGACCTATGTCCTTAATCCACCCAAAAACTCCTTACAAAAACAATGGAACAGGGGCACACCTGCAATCCCAGCATGGGGAGGCTAGCAAAGGGGAACCAAAGACAGCCTAGGCTACACAGCAAGAGCCTATTTCAAAGCACCAACCAAAAGAATTAGAAAAGGCGGAGAGAGAGGAGGGAGGAAGAGAAGAGCAGGACAGAGCAGAGGAGCAAGAGGAGGAGGAGGAAGAAAGCAGAGTAAACACGTCCTCAGCCAATCAGAAGTCCGGTAACACGCTGCAGCAGACCCAGGCTGAAGGATGACCTACATTCAAACTCAGCTACACAAAGAGAAATAAACTGAAAACAGAAATATACAGGAAATAAAAGGCACTTTCTGATTTTAAAAATGTGTTTAAAAGTAATCAACTGCTTAATAATAAAATAATAACATTCGTGTGGGGCTTAAAATGTGCAGAGTTGGGGGCTGAGAGATGGCTCTGAGGTTAAGAGCACTGGCTGCTCTTCCAGAGGTCCTGAGTTCAATTCCCACCAACCACATGGTGCTCACAACCATCTATAATGAGAGCTGGCGCCCTCTTTCTGCTGTGCAGGAGTACATGCAGGCAGAACACTACATATATAACAAATAAATAAATCTTTATGCCGAGCATGGTGGTGCACGCCTTTAATCCCAGCAGAGGCAGGCAGATCACTGTTAGAGGCCAGCCTGGTCTACAGAGTGAGTCTTGGACAGCCAAGGCTACAAAGAGAAACCCTGTCTCGAAAAAATAAATAAATATTTAAAAAAGAAAAAGTTCAGAGTTAAAAAATACAACATCCTCAGCACAAATATGGAGGGAGAGAAGCCTGTCACTGTCCCCCGCTCATGTCACTAGAAGTCTTAACAACCTCAGCAGCTGGTGCTGCTTACATGAGACAGGAAGTAACAGAGGACCTGATACAGGGTAACCTTTTCCTTTACAACTAATCAATATTAAGATAATCCCAGGGGCTGGGATGTGAGGGGCAGAGCACTCACCTCGTGTCTGCTAGGCCCTTTGTCCTATGTTTAAATAATAATAGCACACTTACAGTACAGGGAAAACAAAAACCTAAAACTCCATAAATAAGCCAGGCAAGTGGTGCACACCTTGAATCCTAGCACTCCGGAGGCAGGCGGATCTCTGTGAGTTCGAGGCCAGCCTGGTCTATGAAGTGAGTTCCATGACAGCCAGGACTATTACACAGAGAAACCCTATCTTTAAAAAAAAAAATCTTGTGTATACACACCTTCTAAAAGACATAAATGGGATCACAGTGTATCAGTCTCTTCTGAGTCTTGTTTGTTTTTAACTAAAAGCCTAATTTGAGAAGTTCCCACAACAGCACATGGAAAATACACCCCTTCCGTCCTCACCACTGCACGATCTACTATCTACTGCACTCTCTTCACACAGTGCCTTCTCTGAGAACGAGCAGCAGGTTACTGGAATTCAGCAGACGCCAAGCAAAGGGAAGGAGGAGAGCTGCAATAAGCATCCCTATAAAAGGCTGGGATAAAAGCTAGTTTTCATATTGTCTTAGAGTCATTACTCCTAGACTTTAAAATAGGCTCACAATTGAATAAAGACAATTGTATAAAGTCATTCCACTTATGAAAATATTCATGCTACTTTCAAAATACATCTCTATGCATAAGTCACCAAATAAAGGAAAATCATCTACACAATCAACTATAATCTACTTGCATAAAATTCTTCCCCATCAGGGACAATCTGACCAAAGTTTCTGAAATATTTAACTATGAGAAAATTATCAGTAACTCCCAGTAATAAACATATTACCAACTGGAGTCTGCTATCTGAAATTAGGAAGGGCCAACAAAACATTAGCACAGCCCTACTGTATCCACCACAGACGCAGAAGAGCTCCTCCCATACAGACACTGACATGGAGCTAACTGCATGCGTTTGTGTTTCACTGAATGTGTTTGTTCAAAAAGCAAGATCAAGAGCCTGAGACAGCTCAGAGGGTAAAACAAGCACCTTCCTCACAAGCATGGGGCCTGAGTTCTGACCCCAGCACCCACATAAAAGAGTAGGGTGTGGCTGTACACTTGCAACCCCAGCACTAGGAAGGCAGACAGTTAAATCCTGGGAGCTCACTGCTCAGCCAGCCAAGCCAATCAGTGAACTCCAAGCTCTGTGAGACCCTGTCTCAAAAGACAAGGCAAAGAGCAATAGAGGGCACCTACGTCAGCCTCTAACCTAGACACACACAGGAAAACAAATCACAAGGTAAAGAGCAACTCCTCAGTGGGCTGCCTTCCTGAGTGACACACACTGGCAACTTGTACTCTCCACATTGCAGGTCCAGCTCCCCACTAGCAGAGGGAAGGGCAGACTGTACCCTGAGGTACAGAGGGGCACAGGAGGCCTCTCTGGGCATCCAGAGTTGTCCATGTAAAATAAACACCGGCGACACAGACCTCTATGTGCACACCCAGCACCCAGCTCTTGGCTTCTCAACTCCATTCTAACAGAAACTAGGGGCCCAGGAGGAAAGGGGAGCTTCTGAGACCGAGCAGGGAGTGTGCAGAGTGAGTCCGGGACCTGCTGCTGTGCAGGAGAGGAAAGAAGATCCACAAAGGTCAGAAAAGCAGCGAAGGAGCAATAGAGAAGAGCCCTCGATGAACCAGGCAAACACAGCAACAGGTAAAAAAAGAGCAGCGTGAGACAAGCAGGACGGAGCACCATGCTCTGAAAAAGACACAGCCTGGCCCAAGCACAAGGAGACACAGACACAGGCACTAAAATGCACTCGTTAGAAATGTCAAAGTCCACAAACTCATATACAGAGCACAGCAGCAAAGGCAGAGCACACAGGCCACACAGGGCATGCAGGCCACACAGGGCATGCAGGCCACGCAGGCCACGCAGGCCACACAGCTGGTTCTCAGGAGGCTGAAGCTGGAGAAGCAGGAGGAGCCGCAGCAAGGTGGTACAGACAAGTGGACAGAGGGACGGCCAGCAGAGGCCCAGGAGCCAGCAGAGAAGAAAACAGCAGTTGAAATCTTCACTATGGCTTTCAACCTGGAGAGTGGAACAAACAGCTCTCCAGGTGCGGGTGGTGATAACAGCATAACACCAAAGTTTGGAGCTTCGGGTCCTTCCAAGGCTCACGTGTTGAAGATTTGTCCTCCCCTTGACACTTTGGGAACAAAGATTTTAAGAGGCAGAAGCTAATGAGAGGTCTTCTGGTCAGTGGGGCACGGCCTTGTACTTGCAGGGCAACAGACCTCAGGCCCTGCGCCCTCTTTTCTCGGCCCAGGGGCAGAATATGGCTCCATGCGGCTGCTCTCCTATCACAGGCATCAAGCCAGCTGTGGGTAACAGACTGAGAGGCCAGCGCCATGAGCCAAAAGAAACCCTTCTCTTCCTAAGTTACTGCTCCTGATATTTGCTACAGTAACTAAAGTCCATCACACACAACAGTGCAAACATTCTCAGTGTCATGGTGTATCTAGACAGAGCTACAATCTTGCCATAGTAAAGAGAAAAAAGAAAAGAAAGAAAGAATCAGAGGTTGGGAAACGCAGTCCCCTTTACTCTCAGTGTGTGTAACTGTAGTGTGGTTGTAAAACCCAGGCCATTTGTCTAAATCTAAAGGAAAAGCTCCGTTAGATTCAAGTACACATACTGAAGAGTAATCTTGAATTCCCTCCTCTGTAAGGAAGGCTGGACTGGGGAGGGACAGAATGCTAAGAAAGGTAATCCCTGACACAGCCAGACACTCAGGTGAGAACAGTGAACCATTCAGGAATGGTAGGCACTGGTTCCTTTTTCTAGTGCCATGATAAAACACCATCACCAGAGCTAGGCATGGATGGTGATGTACATCTTTAATCCCCGCACTCAGGGAGGCAGAGGCAGGTGGATCACTGTGAGTTCGAGGCCAGCCTGGTCTACAAAGCGAGTACAGGACAGCCAGGGCTACACAGAGAAACCCTGTCTTGAAAAACCAGAAAAAGAAGAAAGAAGAAAGAAAAACCTCACCATGACCAACTTAGGCCACTTCAAGGACACACCTCCTCCAACAAGGCGACACCTCCTAGGCCTTTCGGAACAGCTCCACCAACTGGGGACCTTGTATGCAAACATATGAGCCTACAAGAGCTGTTCTTATCCAAACCACCACAAGCTAGTATTAAATCCCTGTGACAAATGGCCTGGGTTTGTAACTACAGTTACACGAGAGGGTCCTTGCTCTTAGGACACACTGAGAGTAAAGGGGACAGCATTATCAGCTGGCCCTTCAATGATGCAGGGCACCAAACCATGTGCCCCACATGTACAGAATCCCCAGGTACATGGGAAAAGAAGGAACAGCCCAGAGTCTGAGGTAACAGTATGTGGCACTGGTCTCCAATTCTGTAAGTCTAAAATTTATGTCACAATTTAAAAATACAAAATGTCATTAGCTGGAAACAAAGACACATCTGAAAAAAGTAACGATAACTGGGTGAAATTCACACCAGTTATCAGTGGCTGTCTCCTGTGCGCTCCTTCCTGTTCTGCCTCTAGAGGAATCAAGTTCTCTGCAGTCACACCACCCAGGCCTGACAGGTTCAAGGCTTAAGAGCATGCTACAGCATTAACAGCAAATGCCAAAGAGTTACTGAAATGGCATTTCCCCTTATTTATAAAGATGTCAAATTCCTGCTCTACTGAAACAAGTATCACTGGCCACCAAAAAGCCTTCCTAATGTCTGGAGTAGCAGGAGGGTGAGTGGGCAGTCTAGAATGCGCACACGCATGCGCACACACACACACAGGAGCCACGTGCTCCCGTGCTCAGGCTCTAGTTCATCTCTACCAGGTGATAATGAGGAGGAAACGCTTCAATCCATTTTGGGATTCGTTCACAGCACGCTGTTGAAAATAAACATGGCACTTTTTTTTTAAAGCAGATTCTTTTAACTCTTGTGGATGATACTCTGACTCCTGAGACTCACATGAGACACTTGGGCCAACCGCATGAGGAACTGACTCCTGGACAGCCGGCACATACAGACATATCCCTGCCAGATTCCTGGACCAGACCTCCCTCAGGTCAGCTGAAGTCACTAGCATCCTCCTCTCTGCTGCAGTTACCTGACTCTGCACCCTCAGCGGCCCCCTCCGCTGGCCCTCCACCTCCACTGCCACCCTTCCCAACCACAAACCCAGGTCTGACATTCCCCGGTTTGCATGTTAACGTTTATCTGTGATAGGTTCCTGCTTCATAGCAAGGATCCAACACAGGTGACTTATCTGATCTGAAATCCAAGTATTCCTGGCAACAGAGTCACTCTCACCTGTAAACATCATGACTGACACACTCATCAGTGCCATAATTAGGTGCTCTTGGAGCATCGTCGGCAGCAAGGCCCAGAAAGCAGAGCACACTAAACACTAAACCCTCTGGAATTACTCAAGACAGCAAGCAGAGCCTCCTGCATACTGAAGGCCAACTGCAGTCTCCTCACAAGACCCTCCTGGGCAAGTAAGCTATGCCGTGTAACTAACACACACACACACACACACACACACACACACACACACACATACACACACCAAAAGAAGACAAGTCTAGAACTATGAAGGGAGGGCTTTGGTGGTTGCTATGAGGCTACGTGCCAGGCACTGGCTGCACAAGCACATACGCTTCACAGGCACACCTCAGCTCCAATTCAGAGACACCAAATGTCCTTGCACGAAGATATTAGAGTGGTAGCTGGGCAGTGGTAATCACGCCTTGGAGGCAGGAGGATCTCTGTGAGTTCGAGACCAGCCTGGTCTACTGAGTAAGTTCCAGGACAGCCAGGGCTACGCAGAGAAACCTTGTCTTGAGAAGTAGATATAGATGATGGATGGAGGGATGGAGGGTGGAGGGATGCAGGGGTGGAGGGTGGAGGGGTGGAGGGGTGGAGGGATGGAGGGTGGAGGGATGGAGGGATGGAGGGATGAAGGGATGGAGGGTGGAGGGTGGAGGGGTGGAGGGATGGAGGGGTGGAGGATGGAGGGATGGAGGGATGGAGGGGTGGAGGATGGAGGGATGGAGGGATGGAGGGGTGGAGGATGGAGGGATGGAGGGATGGAGGGATGGAGGGTGGAGGGATGGAGGGGTGGAGGGTGGAGGGATGGAGGGTGGAGGGATGGAGGGATGGAGGGATGGAGGGATGGAGGGGTGGAGGGTGGAGGGATGGAGGGATGGAGGGGTGGAGGGATGGAGGGATGGAGGGATGGGGGATGGAGGGATGGAGGGGTGGAGGGTGGAGGGTGGAGGGATGGAGGGATGGAGGGTGGAGGGATGGAGGATGGAGGGATGGAGGATGGAGGGATGGAGGATGGAGGGTGGAGGGGTGGAGGGATGGAGGGTGGAGGGTGGAGGGATGGAGGATGGAGGGATGAAGGGATGGGGGATGCAGGGGTGGAGGGTGGAGGGATGGAGGGGTGGAGGGATGGAGGGTGGAGGGATGGAGGGATGGAGGGATGAGGGATGGAGGATGGAGGGATGAAGGGATGGGGGATGCAGGGGTGGAGGGATGGAGGGGTGGAGGGATGGAGGGATGGAGGGTGGAGGGATGGAGGGATGGAGGGTGGAGGGGTGGAGGGATGGAGGATGGAGGGATGGAGGGTGGAGGGGTGGAGGGATGGAGGGATGGAGGGGTGGAGGATGGAGGGATGGAGGGATGGGGGATGCAGGGGTGGAGGGTGGAGGGATGGAGGGGTGGAGGGATGGAGGGGTGGAGGGATGGAGGGGTGGAGGGATGGAGGGTGGAGGGGTGGAGGGGTGGAGGATGGAGGGGTGGAGGGATGGAGGGATGGAGGGATGGAGGGGTGGAGGGATGGAGGGATGGAGGGGTGGAGGGTGGAGGGATGGAGGGGTGGAGGGATGGAGGGTGGAGGGGTGGAGGGATGGAGGGATGGAGGGTGGAGGGGTGGAGGGATGGAGGGATGGAGGGGTGGAGAATGGAGGGGTGGAGGGTGGAGGGTGGAGGGATGGAGGGATGGAGGGATGGAGGGATGGAGGGGTGGAGGGATGGAGGGTGGAGGGGTGGAGGGATGGAGGGATGGAGGGATGGAGGGTGGAGGGGTGGAGGGATGGAGGGATGGAGGGGTGGAGGATGGAGGGGTGGAGGGATGGAGGGATGGAGGGTGGAGGGGTGGAGGGATGGAGGGATGGAGGGTGGAGGGGTGGAGGGATGGAGGGATGGAGGGGTGGAGGGATGGAGGGATGGAGGGTGGAGGGGTGGAGGGATGGAGGGATGGAGGGGTGGAGGGATGGAGGGTGGAGGGGTGGAGGGATGGAGGGTGGAGGGGTGGAGGGATGGAGGGATGGAGGGTGGAGGGGTGGAGGGATGGAGGGTGGAGGGGTGGAGGGATGGAGGGTGGAGGGGTGGAGGGTGGAGGGATGGAGGGGTGGAGGGATAGAGGGTGGAGGGGTGGAGGGATGGAGGGATGGACGGTGGAGGATGGAGGGATGGAGGGATGGGGGATGCAGGGGTGGAGGGTGGAGGGATGGAGGGGTGGAGGGATGGAGGGGTGGAGGGATGGAGGGTGGAGGGGTGGAGGGATGGAGGGTGGAGGGGTGGAGGGATGGAGGGTGGAGGGGTGGAGGGGTGGAGGGATGGAGGGTGGAGGGGTGGAGGGGTGGAGGGATGGAGGGTGGAGGGGTGGAGGGATGGAGGGATGGAGGGGTGGAGGGATGGAGGGATGGAGGGTGGAGGGGTGGAGGGATGGAGGGATGGAGGGATGGAGGGATGGAGGGATGGAGGGGTGGAGGGATGGAGGGGTGGAGGGATGGAGGGATGGAGGGTGGAGGGGTGGAGGGATGGAGGGATGGAGGATGGAGGGATGGAGGGTGGAGGGGTGGAGGGTGGAGGGATGGAGGGGTGGAGGGATGGAGGGTGGAGGGGTGGAGGGATGGAGGGATGGAGGGTGGAGGGGTGGAGGGATGGAGGGATGGAGGGTGGAGGGGTGGAGGGATGGAGGGATGGAGGATGGAGGGATGGAGGGTGGAGGGGTGGAGGGATGGAGGGATGGAGGGTGGAGGGGTGGAGGGGTGGAGGGATGGAGGATGGAGGGATGGAGGGTGGAGGGGTGGAGGGATGAAGGGATGGGGGATGCAGGGGTGGAGGGATGGGGGGATGGAGGATGGAGGGATGGAGGATGGAGGGATGGAGGGATGAGGGTGGAGGGGTGGAGGGATGGGGGGATGGATCGGTAGGTAGACAGACAGACACACAGACAGAAAACAGTAGAATGAGCGGCACAGCCTAGGTGAGCCCTTTGGTCTACACTAACGTCAGCTGGTCACCTGATCTCCCCAGCCCTCCTCCTAGCTTCTGCCAGCATCCCCCTTTATGCTCTTAAAGAGTCTCTGAGTCCCCCGAAGAGTTTTTTTAATGAGTTACATTCATCAATACTTTCTGCATTAAAGGGTAAAACATTTTAAAGTGTAATATATTATGAATTAATTTAAAAGTAATTACAAACTCATTATTTATGCAAACAACTAATATTTCTATGAAAAATAAGTTTATTTTCAAAAACCACGAGTGAGACACGTGGTTGCACTCTACGTGTTGGCCTCTTCCCCGATAGCCAGAGAGGGCAAGAGGAGCCGAGGACGCCAGGAGCGGACAAGCGGCTGCTCACTAAGTGCACTCCATGTAGTGTTGAATCCACCTGACGGCTATGAAGACACCGGAACTACACCCCACACTCAGGCCCTCACTGAATACTGTAGCCTGCGGCTATGAAGACACCCGAACTACACCCCACACTCAGGCCCTCACTAAATACTGTAGCCTGCGGCTATGAAGACACCAGAACTACACCCCACACTCAGGCCCTCACTAAATACTGTAGCCTGCGGCTATGAAGACACCAGAACTACACCCCACACTCAGGCCCTCACTAAATACTGTAGCCTGCGGCTATGAAGACACCAGAACTACACCCCACACTCAGGCCCTCACTAAATACTGTAGCCTGCGGCTATGAAGACACCCGAACTACACCCCACACTCAGGCCCTCACTAAATACTGTAGCCTGCGGCTATGAAGACACCAGAACTACACCCCACACTCAGGCCCTCACTGAATACTGTAGCCTGCGGCTATGAAGACACCGGAACTACACCCCACACTCGGGCCCTCACTGAATACTGTAGCCTGCGGCTATGAAGACACCCGAACTACACCCCACACACAGGCCCACACTGAATACTGTAGCCTGCGGCTATGAAGACACCCGAACTACACCCCACACTCAGGCCCACACTGAATACTGTAGCCTGCGGCTATGAAGACACCCGAACTACACCCCACACTCGGGCCCTCACTGAATACTGTAGCCCTGTGGCTATGAAGACACCCGAATTACACCCCACACTCAGGCCCTGAATACTGTAACCTTGTGGCTATGAAGACACCCAAACTACACCCCACACTCAGGCCCTCACTGACTTATTGGTTCACTAGACAATAATAGAGATGGCTCAGTGGTTAAGAGCTGCTCTTCCAGAGGACCTGGGTTCAGTCCCCAGCACCCATGTGGCAGCTCACAGCTGTCTGTAACTCCAGTCCTAGGGACCTGACACCCTCATTCAGACACACATGCAAGCAAAACACCAATGCACAAAAAATAAAAATAAATAGATTTTTTTAAAAATAAAATATATGTTTCAGCTGGGCATGGCGGCACACGCCTATAATCCCAGCACACAGGGAAGCAGAGGCAGGTGGATGTCTGTGAATTCCAGGCCAGCCTGGTCTACAAAGCCAGCCCAGGACAGCCAACCCTATCTCAAAAAAACTGTGTGTGTGTGTGTGTGTGTGTGTGTGTGTGTGTGTGTGTGTGTGTTTCAAATATGGACATATTCCATGTGTGTGTGTGTGTGTGTGTGTGTGTGTGTGTTTCAAATATGGACATATTCCATTCTACAGTAGTCAAAAATATAAAAATAAATATATAAATAAGCCATTCACACGTTCACATCATGCTCTTGATAGAGAACTCTTTAAGTATCAGGACTGTCAACTGCCCAGAGGTTTCCAAATTCTAATTTTCATTTGAAAGCTCAAATCTTCTGACTGGCAACAAACACTGTCGGATATTTTCCATAAGATGGCAGCTCACTTGGCTTTTTAAGGCAGGATCTCACTCTGAATCCAGGCTGGCTGGAAACTCAATCACTCACTGTGTAGCCCAGGCTGGCTATGAACACACACGCCTCCTGGACTCACCCTCGCAGGTATGAGCCACAATGCCTCTTTTAGGACACCAGTTCTCAGACTTCCACTCCTCATACAATCGGACCGAGCATCCCCACCCGCCCACTTTCCAATGGGAGAACGAATGCTGCAAGATCGGGGCACAACAGTAGACAAGGTGGGGAGACGGACACACAGCTCCTCTGCCAGCAGCCCAGGAGCGACTCATGTTCAAGTCTAACTCAGTGTGTCTAGTTACCTGACAACTACATTCCCCAAACACTAGACAGGTGTGTGTGTGTGTGTGTGTGTGTGTGTGTGTGTGTGTGTGTATATGTATGTATGTGTGTATACATATATGTGTGTGTATATATGTGTGTATATATGTATGTGTGTATATATACATATACGTGTGTATATATACACATATGTGTGTATATATATGTATGTGTGTATACATATGTGTGTATACATATATATGTGTGTATATGTATGTGTGTATATACATATATGTGTGTGTATATATATGTATGTGTGTGTGTGTATATGTGTGTGTATAATGTGTGTGTATGTGTGTGTGTATATATATGTATGTGTGTGTATATACATATATGTGTGTGTGTATATATGTATGTATGTGTATATATACATATATGTGTGTGTATGTGTGTGTATATATATACATATATGTATGTGTATGTGTGTGTATATATACATATATGTGTGTATGTGTGTGTGTATATATACATATGTGTATGTGTGTGTGTGTGTGTGTATATATATAGTTCCCCATATATAGAATTAACCAAAAGACATCTAACTAAAAGTAACTTAGTAAAGAAAATATTAACAGAGCACTCAAAAACCAAGACTGATTGAAAACAAGGAATGGGAGAACTGGGACTGAGGGTGGGCATGCACTATAGCTGGATGACAAAAACCTCTTAAGAGTTGTCAGCCAGCTGGGAGGTGGTGGCGCACGCCTTTAATCCCAGCGCTTGGGAGGCAGAGGCAGGCAGATCTCCATGAGTTCGAGGCCAGCCTGGACTATAGAGCAAGTTCCAGGACAGCCAGAGCTGTTACACAGAGAAACCCTGTCTCGAAAAACTTTTTAAAACAAAAGAGTTGTCAGTCAACTTTGGTGATGTCAATTTTAGAAATCAACAATAAAGGTACTAGATAGAACACTAATAGGTAATTATTAATAAAATACATTTTTAAATAAATTAATAATCCAGGCACATGCATTTAATCCCAGCATTTGGAGGCAGAAGCAAGTGGAGAGCCAGCTGTGAGTTCAAGGCCAGCCTGGTCTACATAGTGATTATCAGGCTAGCCAGGGACATAGAGTGAAAGCCTGTCTGTGTAGCCTTGACTGTCCTGGACTCGCTTTGTAGACCAGGCTAGCCTCAAACTCAGAGATCCGCCTGCCTCTGCCTCCCAAGTCCTGGGATTAAAGGCATGCACCACCACGCCCGACCTTAAAAGTATTTTTTAAAGGGGCTGGAGAGATGGCTCAGAGGTTAAGAGCACTGGCTGCCCTTCCAGTGGTCCTGAGTTCAATTCCCAGCAACCACATGGTGGCTCACAACCATCTAAAATGGGATCTGATGCCCTCTTCTGCCATGCAGGTGTACATGCAAATAGAACATAAATACACACACATACACAGACACACACACACACACACACACACACACACACACACACACACGATTTATTTATGTGAGTTTCAGGCCAGCCTGGTCTACAAAGAGAGTTCTAGGACAGCCAGGGCTATTTCACAGAGAAACCCTGTCTCAAAAACCAAAAAAATTAATTAACTAATTAATTAGTTAATTAAAAATCTCTTCTATAATCTTAAAATTTTTTCAAAAAACAAACAACTAGCCATGGTGAAAGACGTCTGTAAGCCTGTACTCCTAGCACTCAGGAAGGCTAAAGCAGGAGGTGTGCTGCAAGGCCAAAGCCAGCCAGGGTTATGTAGCAAATACAAAGGCAGCAGCCACAGTTATAAAACAAGACCATCTCAAAACAAAAAAAAACCAAAAAACAGCCTTTCAAACTGGGTGGCAAGGTGACCATATTTAATCCCAGGTGTTCACAGCCTGGTCTACACAGTGTACACAAGGAAGCCCTGTCCCACCCCCACTCCCAAAAGGGAAACTTTCTAGCTACCCAAAAAGAGCAGACAAGAGAGCTCACTAAGGCCCAACGGCCTCATCAAGTGCGGCCTACACACCCTTCCAGAGAAACCAGCAGCCAGGGGCTCACACAACTGCTGCCTGCGAGCCTGACCCACTCCTCTGCAATCTGGCCGCTTCCTTCATTCCTGTTAGCTTCCAACTCTTCCCACCACTTGACTTTACAGCCCATACTCAGGAAGGACGTGCTGAGAAGGCCCCTCAAAAGGCTACCTGAGAAACAGAGTCGACAAAGACTCTAAGACACCCAAGTCTCACAGACTTATGAGAATGTTAAGTGATGATTTCCTTCTTCATTGAACAGTTTGAAAAGGCCAGAGGCACCAAGTTTTCCTCCCTGATCATCTAAATAGAAAACTCGAGAGGCTAAAAAAAAAAAAAAAGAAAAAGAAAAGAAAACTCAGGAGTTACTAAGATTCTTAGGGCTTCCATTTTTATCCCCCACCCCCCAGGGGTTCCTCTGTATAGCCCTGGCTGTTCTGGAACTCACTCTGTAGAGCGGACTGGCCTCAATCCAACTCTGTCTCCTGAGTGCTGAGATCACACCCCACCACCACCCCCAGCAAAAAAAAAAAAAAAAGAAACAAGAAATGAAAAAAAAAAAGCACTGAACAGTGGAGTGTGGCTTGGCAGAGTGTGGCTTGGCACGCACCGTGAACTTGATCCCTAGCACCACATAAAGCTGGCACACACCTGTAATCCCCGCACTTGGGAGGTGGATGCCTGAGGACCAGAAGAAGTTCAAGGTCATTCTGACTGGACAGCAACCCAGCCTGGTCTACATGAAACCCTATCCAAAGATATCCATTAATGTGTTTTTTGTTTTGAGGTTTTTGGGGGTTGTTTCTGTTTTTGTTTTTTGAAACAGGGTTTCTCTGTGTAGCCCTGGCTGTCCTGGAACTCACTTTGTAGACCAGGCTGGCCTCAAACTCACAGAGATTCACCTGCCTCTGCCTCCAGAGTGCTGGGATTAAAGGCGTGCGCCACCACTGGCCAGTTTAAAACAAATTTGTATTTAAATATTACAATCAAAAACCTTTTATTTCAGCCCGGCAAGGTGGCGCACTCCTGTAATCCCATTACTCAGGAGGCAGACGCAGGTGAATCTCTGTGAGTTCAAGGCCACCCTGGACTAAAGAGGGAGTCCAGGACAGCCAGGGCTACAGAGACACCCTGTCTCGAAAAACAAAACAAAACAAAACTCAAAACTCTTTTATTTCATTAGTACTGGAGATGTCCATAAAACAGACTTGATGCAGCCTCTCTCAAGCATCAGCTTTACTCCTTACCTTGCTTTTACTCTTCTCGTTTGAGACAGGATTTCAGGCTGTAATCCAGGCTGGCCTTGAACTGACTGGTGATCCTCCCTCTTAATGCCCCAAGAGTGCTGGGATTACAGGCATGATCTACCATGCCCAGCCCAAACTGCTTTTGACTGAAACAAGTTTCCATAACTGGGTGTGGCAGCACATACCTTTAATCCCAGCCTCTGAGTTCCCCGCCAGCCTGGTCTACAGAATGAGTTCCAGGACTGCCAAGGCTACACAGAGAAACTGCGTCTTGAAAAACAAAACGAAACAATTCAAAAACCTTCTAAAATTTGGCTACATCAACAATTGAAACACCGGTCACTGCTAGAACTATGTTAAGTGTTCAACAACATAACCTTTCTAAAACAACCATTTCCTGAAAACACACATTATCTATTAAAAAGTGATACATTATAACACCAATTTTCTCTTTTATACTGAACCGTTCACACAAATGAAAGAAGCCTAGAAGGAGAAAACAGTTAAAAACAGAACAAAACTTGAGTGCCCACTCACAGACAAGAGATAGTGCTGGGCCACCCTTTTGTTAGGCCAGGAAACCGGCAGAAAGGCGACTGCAACAGAGCGGGCCGGTGTCTGCGCCCATGACACTCCGTCCCACACCGTGAGAACCGCTAACCCTAGACCCCAGCGCCAGCCTATCACATACCCCTTGCTCAATAATTTCCACTGAAGAAATTCTGTCTCCAGGTTACAACAACAAGACGCCACATACATGGATATGAAACCTGCTGCAACTTTAAAATAACTTTGCCTGAATTTGTTATTGGCTAAACATCTCCAAGATCCTGTTTCCCAACGTACTGGACCAGATACCTGTATGCCCTTCAATCAACCTGGCTATTTGAAAGGGGGAAAAAAAAGACTACAAAAGTAATCATATAGGTGAAAGTATTATTTCCCAAACTGTCTTCCTCTAAGTGCTATTAAGTGTATTAAAAGGCATATAAGTATCTGTGGGAGCAATAGTTCCTCATTTGTTGTTTGGTTTTTTGTTTTGTTTTGTTTTGTTTTCTGAATTAAAACTTCGTTTGAATTGATGCTGCCCAGTGAGTAACGACTAGCCATTAGCCATACCAGCCCTATCGCTTTTCAACCAAAACCAGAGCATGGAACAGCTTCTGATTTTTAGTTAACGTGCAACACGTGGCTTCGAAACACCAGCACTTTCCCTACGGAGGCTGTTCTTGCTCAGAACTTTCTCAGTCGGAAAAACTACCAAGTCCAAACGGCGCCACGGGAACCCACTTACCCGGTCCTTCATTCTCCAGCTCTGCGCTAGGGACTTGGAGCCTTCAATCTTCTCGCAGTGTCTTTTTTTCATAAAAGCCAAAGGCAGGTTCCAATCTGTAAGGTCGGCCTCATCTTCCTCCCCGAGTCCCAGAAGAGGCGACTGCAGCATCTCCGACTCCATCAGGGGAGGGGGGGGAGGGGGAGTCCTGGGCAGCAAGCGCTCGAGAACCTCCAGCCTTAAAAACTAGTGTGTGCCAGTACTGGTAAAAATAAAATAAAATAAAAATACAGGGAACCCGGAAGCTGGGAAAAGAAATTGTGGGGCTCTGGGGGGGGGGGGGTCGACTGTCCGAAGATCCTTGAGGCTAAAACTCGGAGATCCTTATCTCGAACTCTGAGCGGGAAGGCGGAGGGGGCGCGGTGGGGGGGGGGTGAGCAAGCCCGCAGCCCCCGGCACACGCGCGCCCCGGGCGCAGGCCACCCTCGGCCCCGGCGGCCCGGCCCGTCCCCCGCGGGAGACACCCGAGGCCTGCGATGACCCCGCTCCCGGCCTCTTCCACGCCTCGGAGGATCCGCGCTCGCAGCGCCGGCTCTCCCGCCCGGCTGGGGCCGCCGCGGATGCGCTCCCGAGGGCTCTCAGCGCTGCGGGCCCCGCCGCGCTCGCCCGAGGGGCTGCAGACTCAGCCGGGACCGACCCATCGCGCCCGTCCGCAGCCCGCCCCTCGGCCCCGGGTCCGCGCGGCCCGGCCGGCGCTGGCCCTCGCCTTCGCGGCCCTCCCTGCCCGGGAACGAGCCCCGCGACACCGGCCGCACGGGCCCGCGCACCACGCCGCGGACGCCGGGCTTAACTGGTCAGGGGAGGTTTGCCCTCTGCTCTGGAGACACAGTCGAACTCCTCTCATCAGCACATCAAGGAGGACGCCATATTGCCAGGACCCAGCATGCACCGCTGCCTACGGCGGGTCCAGTAAGCCAAACCTCTTCAAGCGTTTTCATCGCCCTACCCAGGCTAGCACCCAGAGCTCAAGAGTTCGGTCCACCCTGCCCCCTGCTTCGTTGCCGGGGTTACCGTGTCCTTTCTCCTCAGTGGATCTCCACTTGTAAAGTAGACGTGTTGCAAAAATCAATCCGGCGATTGAAACTATGTCCGCTCAGCTATTTTTTTTTTGTAAAGCTTTTTGCTACTACAAACAAAGCTTCCAGCCTTTAACATTGAAGAAAAAGACCACTTTGTTTCATCCTGATTTTTTTAAGGTAGTTTTTTTTTTAAAGCCTTAAAAAAGAACCATTGATATTAGACACATAAGATTCTTGGGGCTTTCTTTTTAATACTTCCGTTTAAAAAAAAGAGGAAGATTTCAACGATTATGAATTTTTTGACAGATCTACCACATTGCCTGATAATTATATTATTTGCTACGGCTTCGTGTGCAAACAACTAAAGCTGCTGCGTCTGCCCACGGAAGCAAGCCTCCTGCATTGCTCTCTGTTTCAATTCAGTAAATCTCAGTTACTGACACACACTGAGAACTGGGTTGGCGCAGTGAGAATATAAACTAAATGTGACAAGCGGAGCCAGCCTTGCGTAACCAGGGTGCTAGTGAGGCACGCTTAACCTTTAGCGAGAGTCCACGCACACAAAGGAGCACATCTCATCTCTTCAGCTGTGGTGTTGGAGGAGCCTCTGTCACAGTCAGTGTTATCAATTTCAAGCTGTGTTTTCTCAGTCTTAGGATCCTGAACCGCAAAGCTTGGATGATAATATCAAAGGATATTACTGAAAGGAGAAAATTAGCTTATGAAGATGCCTAAGCCAGCCTAGGTTACAGAGTAAGACCTTTTTCTTCTTCTTCCTCTTCTTCCTCTGCTTCTTCTTCTTCTTCTTCTTCTTCTTCTTCTTCTTCTTCTTCTTCTTCTTCTTCTTCTTCTTCTTCTTCTTTTCCTGAGACCAGAGTCTCTCTGTGTTAGCCTTGGCTGTCCTGGACTTGCTTTGTAGACCAGGCCTCGAACTCACAGCAATCCTCCTGCCTCTGCCTCCTGAGTGCTGGGATTAAAGGCGTGCCCCACCATGCCAGGTATAAGACCTTGTCTTTTTTTTTTTTTTTTAATGCCTTTGAGAGCAGGAATGAAAACTGGACCTGGTGGCCCAGCACAGTCTACAGAACTAGTAGTTCTGGGACAGCCAGGGCCGCACAAAGAAACCTTGTCTTGAAAAACAAGCAAACAAAAAAGATGCCAAGGCATAGCAAGCTTCCCCTGAGTGAGAGAGCACCTTACCACTACAGCCTGGGTTCGTCTCCTGCAGGCACCTTCCTCAGAGTAGGCCCCAGCTTGAACACAGTGTGGAGTCCCTACCCCAGTCCCAGCAGCGTCTGATCCCCTTCCGGCCTGAGAGTCCGCGCTGCAGTCCCAGGTCTTTCTCACCAGCGTGTAGGAAGTGTTTCATGTAGTTCTCTCGGAGGGTCCAGGAAACAACATCAATATTAAACCCAGGTACCAATATCAAATCACTGATCACTGTATGTCTGGGACACGAGAAAAAGCTACCTGGCCCCCTTGTGGAGTCCAGCTTGCCCCAAGGACAGCTAGCTTATGTGTAAAGATAACAAAAAGTCCAACTTGACTCAAGGTCTCAGTCTGTGCCCAGGGTCCAAGGACAACCAGCTGTGTCTAAAACTATTCCACTGCCCCTGAAATGTACTAACCCCTCCCTGCTAGCCTGCTAAATTCTGCTTTTGCAAAAATATATAAAAAAGCACTTGCTCCTGCTTTTTGAGGTCTGCAGCTTGAAAGAGCTGGACAGACCCCGACAGGCTGGCTCAATAAAATTCCTGTGTGTATTGCATCGACATCAGACTCCGTTTCCCTCTGGGGACTCCAAGCATAGACTAGAGATCTCTCTGAAGGTCTCAGTCTTACACTCTAAACAGAGACTCGCACAGAGGACTAGAACATGTGACTAGCTGCCCAGATCTATTGCTTTAATGCTTGTTGAATAAATCTAATAGGTCTCTGTATCAATTATTTGGGAGCAAGAGCAGGTGATTAGAAAAGGCCCCCAAATTGTGCAGTATTTCTACACATGCCCACAGGGCTCTTCCTCCAAGCCTAGGCTGCAGAGATCTGCTGGAAGCTGGAGGCCAGTGAACCTCGTCTATGCAGTGGTAAATACCAAGAGACCCTCGTATCCAGCTGGAAGGCCAGAGCCAATCGCCCTAGGTTGTCCTGTGCATGGTACACCACACACACACACACACACACACACACACACACACACAGGCATGCCTACCTAAATTAGCAGGTTTCTAGCCTGAGAGAGACCCTACATACAAAGAAAAACAAGGTGTGACTGGAGCCATAGTCAGCAGTTAAGAACACTGGGTGATTCTGTAGAGGACCAGAGTTCAGTTCCCAGCACGCACATCAGGCTATGCACCATCATATGGAACTCCAGCTGAGGGCTCTGACACCCTCTTCTGGACGCTATGGGTATCCACACACACGTATATTCACCCACTCTTAACACACACATAAACAAAATAAAGCATTTAAAAAAAAAAGAAAATCAAGGTGGGCATATCTTTAGGAACAATACCTGAGGTTGACCCACGTGATGAAGCTCTGTCTCAAAAAAGAAAACTGTGGCCGGGCGTGTTGATGCACAACTTTAATCCCAGAGGCAGAGGCAGGTAGATCGCTGTGAGTTTGCGGCCAGCCTGGTCTACAAAATGAGTCCAGGATAGCCAAGGCTACACAGAGAAACCCTGTTTCAAAAAACAAAAACAAAAACAACCCCCCCAAATTAAACTGTGCAAGAGAGGTGGTATCTGCACACACACTCACACACACATACACACACACACACACTCACACACACACACACGTAAGATTCACACAAAAATAAAAAAGAGGTCAGGTAGCAAGGGTACCTCTGCCCTAGACCCCTGAGTCATGCAGTGCAGGAGGACAGAGGCGTGGAGTGTGTGGGTTTTCACTCAGGCAAGCCTACTAAGAGCAGAGAGGCCTTCAGAGCTACGGACAGGGATAGCACTCTCTCAAAGTCTCCTCCAATGCCTGGGTCTCATCCCACACACACTGCACACATATATGCACACACATAGCACACATAATACACATCAGACACATCACACACCCCACAAAAACACACAAACGCTTGCATACCACACATACAAAACACAGAAGTAGGTAGTCTGGCTTATTATGGAATCTTAGTACGTGGGAGGTAGAGACAGAAGGTTCAGAAGTTCAAAGCCATCCTTGGCTACAGGGTAAATTCAAGACCAGCCTGAGCTGGGCGTGGTGTTGCAAGCCTTTAATCCCAGCACTCGGGAGGCAGAGGCAGGCAGATCTCTGTGGCCTGGTCTACAAAAAGCCCAGGACAGCCAGAGCTCCGAGTAACAGAGACTTGTTGTCAAAACCCCTTCCAAAAAAAAGAAAAAAATAAAAATAAAAAAAACGAAAGAGAGAGAGAGAGAAAGAAAGAAAGAAAGAAACCATCTTCCATTGTGTCCTGGACGATTCTGCTCAGGCCCAGGCAAGGCCTTGGAAGAGTGCTGCTGGGCTATCAGAAGCCAGGGCGCCCATGTAGCCAATGACAGGCTGAAGAAAAGCAAAGGGTGCTGTTTCTGCCAGGGCCGTCCAGCCTCCATGGCTTGTGATTGATGGGACACCTAGGCCTGTGATTCCCATTTCTTTGTCCCTTCATTCATGAGCAAGGACACCAGCTTCCATTAAGCCGCTCATGGAGACCATTAATAACGAAAACACGTGTTACACGTTCCCAGAAACGTGTAAAATCTGGTCTGAGACAGGCTATGAAGATGGAGGCGGCGTTGCGACAACCTCCTCACCCACAGTCTGTTCCAGTCTCCGCCTGCATGAATAAAGGCGCTGAGAAACTGAGGGCCTCTGAATCCCAGAGCTGACAGACAGCACCGGGCTCAGAGTTAGGCAGGAAGGGAGGGTGGGCTCTAGGCCCAGCTCTGATCTCAAACTAGCAGAAATACTGCTGACCTGGCCAACAAAAGAAGAAGGATGGGTTGGGGGCGGGGGCGGGGTGGAGGAGAGGGGGCGCACTGGAGAGATGGCTCAGAGGTTAAGAGCACTGCCGGCTCTTCCAAGGGTCCAGCAACCACGTGGTGGCTCACAACCGTCTATAATGAGATCTGGTGCCCTCTTCTGGCCTGCAGGTGTACATGCCGGCAGAACACTGTATACATAATAAATAAATAATGACCAAGAAGATGCATATGCTGCAGCAGCAGCAGCAGCAGCAGCTCATTTCTACGGACATGCTGAAGACACACCTCAGACAGTCAAGAGCTTCTCCTACAAGCACAAACCCCAGCAACTCACGTGTTGTTTTGTTTTGTTTTAAATGTGCCAGACACAGTAACACATGCCTTTAATTTCAGCACTCTCTGTCAGTTCCGGGCCAGACAGACACACATAATAAAACTCTATCTCAAAAAAGAAAACTGGGGGGTGGGGGGTGGGGGTGGGACTAGAGAGATGGCTCCGCAGCTAAGAGCACTGCCTGCTCTTCCAAAGGACCAGGGTTCGATTCCCAGCACCCACATGGCAGCTCACACGGTCTATAACTCCAAGATCTGACACCCTCACACAGACATGCATGCAAGCAAACCATCAATGCACATAAAATGAAAATAAATAAATTATTTAAAAAAAAAAAAAAGAAAGCTGGCCTGGCAGTGGCTTTAATCCACACCTTTAATCCCAGCACCCAGGAGACAGAGGCAGGTGGATCTCTGTGAGTTCGAGGCCAGCCTGCTCTACAAAGAGATTCTAGGGCAGCCAAGGCTACACAGAGAAACCCTGTCTCAAAAGCAAACAGAAAAAGAAACTGCAGGAAAGGTGGTATGTCACTATAACCCCGGTGCCTGGGGTGTAGAAACAGGCAAATTCCTGGGGCTTGGTGGGCAGCCAGCCCCCCTATATTTGTCCAGCTACTGCCCAGCGAGAGACCCTACCTCAACCCCCTTGCCCTCTGGCCCCTAGCATCCATACCTTACACACACACACACACACACACACACACACACACACAGAGAGAGAGAGAGAGAGAGAAACATGTATACACATGAACATGCACGTGCACACACACATGGACACACACGTACACATCCTTGAGTCCTTGACAACCTGCTGCCAAAGATACAGAGGACAAATACGGGCCCCAGAGAACGTTAATCACGTGTGACAGCAGCTGGCGGGAAAGGGGAGAGGGCACACAGGACAGGCAGGCTGGGTAAGAGGCTCAGAAAGAACTGACGTGTCTGTCTCTTTAGCACCTTTTAGTTGGGCCTGCTCCAACAGAGAGACCCTTCCCTCAAGTTAAAAGGCCATCCCAGCGAAGAAAGCCTGTGCTCAGGCCAGGAGGCAGGCCAGGCCAAGTCATCCGCCAGTATTGCAGATGCTCCACTGAATCAATCAAGGGCAGAGAATGTGTTTTGTCATCAAGAATCAGGAGCAAGACTGGAGGTCAGGAAAGTCGAGGAGACCTGGTGCTTCGCTGAGCTCTTGTTTTCCACACGGGAGGCCAGCCAGCTCCGGGGCTTTGCAGAGAAATCTATGCTTAGTTTAACGGAAACTAAAATAGATACAAGGTACTTTGCTTTTCTCTGAGCATCATTACTGTTTTTAGCAGAATCCAAGCCACCTCCCTCTGCAGGTCAGGTGTTCTGTTGACAGCGAAGTGAGAAGTGGAAGGGAAGTGGGTGACAGGCTCCGCGTCACCTTCAGTGGAAAGCACAGGCTCTGAGGCGGGTGCGTCTGCCCCTTCTCTCCCTACCATCCCTGTAAAAACGCAAGGACATTTATGCCTGTGTTCCTCACCCTCGGTGATGGATCTACTTGTTGTTGTTTTAGCAATGACCATGTAGGTCTTGATAAACAGAAATAATAACATTATTCTCATTTTTATTAAGGGTTCGCTCTTATCTAGCATGGGAACTGCGGTGAAAAAGACCTGTTATTGGGTAGATTTCACCCGCTCTCCACATTGCCTTGAAGAGTTGCGCATAACCCTAGCAATCACAGAGCCATCGCCCGACAGCCCAAACCAGGTGTGGCAAAGCACACCTATAACCCCAGCACCCAGGAGATGGAAATGGAGGAGTCAGAGCTCAAGGTGACTTCAGCTTCACAGTGTGTCACCAGCCTGCGTGTCACAAGACAGCCTGACTCAATTTTTTTTTTCTTTTGCTTTTCTGAGACGGCGTCTCTCTATGTAGTCCTAATTGTCCTGGAACTCATGTCGACTAGGTTGGCCTTGAACTCACGGACATCCTCTGTCTCCTGAATGGTACCACCACATGCAAGATTATTATTTTGTTTGTATGTTTGTTTGTTTGTTTTTCGAGACAGAGTGTGTCTGTGTGATAGCCCTGGCTGTCCTAGCACTCACTCTGTAGACCAGGCTGGCCTCAAACTCACGTTGATCCACCTGCCTCTGTCTCCCGAGTGCTGGGATTAAAGGTGTGTGCCACCACCACCCACGGCTCACAAAATAAAATTTTAAACAAAGAGGAAGGGGGAGAGGGAGAAGGAGGAGGATCTAGCGCTCTCTGGAGAGATAGCTCAGTGTCTAATAGCACTTGCTGTGTAATCCCAGCGTTCATGAAACAGGCTGGGCACCCTGCAAACCCTGTGGCTCCAGCTCGGACGGTCCAATGGCCTCTTTCATGGTCTATGTGCACGCATAAGCACTTCACTTGGGGACACGCACTCATAGACATAGACGCCCACATGATCCAGCGAGTAAAGGCGCTTGCTGCTGACCCTGGCAGCCCTCCTCCCTCTCCTAGGTCCCTGAAGGTTGAATCATAGACATAGGACCCATGCCCACTGCCGACGCAGAATTAAGAGAAAATCAAAAATGCTGCAGGCTGAGCTTGTGATTCAGCAGTGCGAGGCATGTCTAGCATATGTGAGACCTTAGGTTTGATTCCTAGCACTGCACATAAAAAGGACAGAGGAGTGGGTGCTAGGAACGTGTAGCTCAGTGGGCAGAGCTCTCGCCTCGCGTGCACTAAGCCGTGGGTTAGAACCCCAGCACTGCATCAATCATGGCTTTCTGTCACCGTGACACGTGTCCCGGTTTGCTTCCCGTTGCTATGATAAACACCATGTCCGAAGGCAACCTGGGGTGGAAAGGGTTTATTTTACCTCACAGGGGTTAGTCCGTCATTGAGGGGTGCCAATGTAGGAACCCAAGGCAGGAGGGCGGACTGAAGACGGAAACAGCTGGAAGCTGCGGCTCCCGGCTCACGTGCTGATGCCTTTCTGAATCAGCCGAGGCCTACCTGCCGAGGAATAGCTCCGCCCACAATGGGCTGGGCCCCTCTACTTCAGTGAGCAGTCAACAAAATGACCAGAGTAGACGTGACCCGGCTGAGCTGGGGGCCAACGGTACAAAAAGGATGGGTAACCAAGATGTCTGAATTATACAGGGAGGAGCCTCTGGCGGAAGGGCAGCCCATCCGCTGGGCTGCAGAGTTCATGGTAGAGGGCGGGGGTTGGGGTGGGGGGTATGCCAGCATGCGCAGTAACAAGTAGGGACTGAAGGATGCTGGGAGAAGCTGGCAGCCAGGTCCACTTTGGTGTGTTAAATAGGCACCCCAGCCCTTCGTCCTGGGTTTGAAACCAAACTACTCATTTCTGTTTTGGGGTGCACTTCTTAGGAAAGTCTGGGCAAGAGTGAAAAGCTTTAAGAGTCACGTCTTCTCCACAGCTGAAGGAAGGTGCAGTGTGCACAGAGGACCGGGCCAGGGCTACCGGCTAATGCGCGCTGAACATTGGTTTGAGGGTGCATGTGCGTGTGTATGCGTGTTGGTGTATATGCATATACACGTGTATCGGGGGAGGGGGGTGCGAGCGCGCATGCCCGTGCAGACAGAGGCCAGAAGACAACCTCCAGCATCGTCTTCAAGGATGTTGTCCATCTCCTTTGACATGGAGTCCCTCCCTGGCCGCCAGGCAGCCAAAGATTCACCTGTCTCCCCCTTCCTTCCCTCACCCCCAGCACAGAGATCACGGGTGCACATCACCACGCCTGTCATTGGTGTGTGTGTGTGTGTGTGTGTGTGTGTGTGTGTGTGTGTGTGAGTTCTGGGGCTTGAACTCAGGTCTTCATGTTCCTGTGGTGAGCACTACCAGTGAACCATTTCCCTGGACCCGAGACCGCCACCCGCCCAGGGAATTAGAAGGTACTTGTTAGACAATGCACAGCGACCACAGGACATAACCGACAGGAGCTTCGGGGACAAGTGCGTGCTGGTAGTCAGCCACCCGAATCACCGTTCTCCTCCTGCAGAAAGCAGCTATCAGAAGGAAAAAAAGAAAAAAAAAAAATTAAAGAGGACAAAAAAAATTTCCATTTCTCTGTCTGGAATTACCATTTGCAGCTAGGCAGCTTGGTGGCTGCAGACAGCCCAGCTGTTAAGGCTGCCTGGAGTCTGGTCTGTCTGTCTGTCTCACCGCAGGCTCTGTCTGATGGCTGTAGGAACGCACAGGTCGTAGTGAAAACCCGCGTTCGCCGCCGCTCCTCAGGCCCTAGCCACTGGAACACTCTGTGCCCAGGCCAGACTCCCGCCCTTGTGAATTATTCATGCAGCCACCTTCCCCGGTGCCACATTCCTTCTAGGCTGGGAGTCTTGTCAACTGGGGAGAAATTTGTAAATGTAATCTGTGTTCTCGGTTCCCGCCACAGCTGCAGCCGTTATTTCCCCTGTAACTCTCCATCTTCCTCCCATATTTTCTCTTCTCCACTTTTTAATCAGAGGGACGGACGCGTCAGGAGTGAAGCCCAGCGCCCTGCCGTCTCCTGGCCACGCCTCCTGAGGTGGTGAGGAGCACAGCTGCGCATCTAGCATCTAGTTTATGTTTAACGTTCTTTGAGTAGAAGTGATTGCCACGGGTATCTCCCCCCTTCCCCACCTTCCCCTCCCCCCTCCCCCCACCTTCCCCTCCCCCCTCCCCCCACCTTCCCCTCCCCCCTCCCCCCACCTTCCCCTCCCCCCTCCCCCCACCACACAGGGTAATAGTTCTGGTTGGCAGAACTCTGTAAACCAGGCTGGCCTCCAACTCACAGGCCTCTGCCACCACACTGGGCTGGTATCTACTTCTTTTTTTTTTTTGGTTTGTTTTTGTTTTGTTTTTCGAGACAGGGTTTCTCTGTGTAGCTTTGGCTGTCCTGGACTTGATTTGTAGACCAGGCTGGCCTTGAACTCACAGAGATCTGCCTGCCTCTTCTGCCTCCTGAGAGCTGGGATTACAGGTTTGTGCCACCAACGCCCAGTTTGGAGGCATTTTCCTAACTGAGATTTCTTCTCAGATGATTTTAGCTTATTGACATAAAACTATCCAGCACAAACAGATTTTCATGTAGCCAAGCATTAGAAGTGTGTGTGTGTGTGTGTGTGTGTGTGTGTGTGTGTGTGTGTAAATGTGTCTGTGTGTGCACGTGTGAATGTATGAGCCATGGCACATGTATGGTCGGAAGACAACCTCACCTTCCACTTTATTTGAGACAGAGGCTGATTGCACGGCCATTGGATTACAGGCGTGCGCACTATGTGTCTAGCCTTTATGTGGCTCTGAGGACGCGCTCTCACGTCCTCAAGCGTGCACGGCAAGTGCTCTTGCCCACACAGCCCTCTCCCAAGCTCCCCCAGCTTAAAGATTTTAAACTGAAAACAACCCTTTGTCTTCTGCCTCTGCGTTAAGTGTGTGTTGAGCCCTGGGCAGGCTGCGCCGCCTCCTGTGAGTGAAGCAGCCTCTTGGCTTCACCTTCATCTGGGGACATATAAATCCTACTTAGAGTCAAGATGGGAGATCACGCAGTGTGTGAAAATTAGATAAACAGGCTTGTGGTGTCCCTGTACAAGTAAGATGGATTTTCTTCAGTGATCGGGGCCCTTTACCTAGAAAACAAGGAGCAAGGAGACCTTGCAGCACCCTCCAACATAAGTAATACAAGTGCACTTGCACACATGCACACACGTTTGCACTCGCACACACATCCTGAAAGAGCAAGCCTGGCAGTGGAGGCAGCTGACAGCCACAACCTGGGCATCGTTACAGCAGCTCGAGATTTCCTCCCAGAACTGTCAGCATAGCTTGCTTCCCACCCACAAACACTTGAGTTTCCCCTCAGGCCTGTGGCGCTCTGGTAATACCCATTAGCTCCAGACAGAAGCTCGTATTCCCTAGGAAGGCTCGGGGGAGGGCGGGGCTGAAGATGCTGTGAGGATCATCTCACACAGGACGGATTTTGTTTGCTCCTTTGTGTTTGTCAATGGCGACGTAGGGTGTGCGAGACAGGGTCAGAGTACCTCAGAGTGTGAAAAAGGCAATGCTCCCTTCCCTGGGGGTAGCAACAAGCACCCAGCTTCTTTTGGACTGTTCCAGAAGGCAGCAGAGTTGTCCTTTTTTCTTCCCTGCGGTCCTGCTCTCTGCCCTGGGACTGGGAACTAGAACCTTCAGATTCACTTGGCAGCAGTGCAGCCTACAGCTGGGCTTGCAGGTGCCTCTGCCGTCATCTTCCCAAGGAAAATGGGACTCCACCTGGAGTTAAACAGAGCCGATCCCCCGACCTGGTGTCCTGCTGTGTGGACACTACCCCAGTCCTGTGCAGGGAGCTGGCTCACAGTGCATCAATGCCAGTCACTGCAATGGCTAATCCTACTGTGAGGGCAGCCTCTTTGGTGGGGCATTTGTTACACAGAAGCAACTGACAGATGGAGAATGTTCTATGTCACAAGGTATATAGATATGGAGTGTGTGTGTGTGTGTGTGTGTGTGTGTGTGTGTGTGTGTGTGTATGTGGGTGTGTGTTGCAAATTTTCCTACATACAGCCCAACTGGTCTTGAACTTGCAATCCTCCTCCTCACTACCAGCAATGTGCCACTTTGTTCATTCAGGTTAGTGGGTTTGTTTTATTGTGCCGGCATGTGTCTCTTTCCTCCAGAGCCCAGAGCAGCCAGATTCTTTTTTTATGATTTATTTATTTTTTTGTTTTTGTTTTTTATGACAGGGTTTCTCTGTGTAGCCTTGGCTGTCCTGGATTCACTTTGTAGACTAGGCTGGCCTCGAACTCACAGAGATCCACCTGCCTCTGCCTCCTGTGTGTCGGGATTAAAGGTGTGCGCCACCACCGCCTGGCCTGCAGCCAGGTTCTTTAACGACACAGAAGCAGCTCTGGATTCAGGGTCCCATCAGCTCTCTTCACAGCTTAGAGATCCCTTGGAATCTGTCTGTCTCCTTGGAAAGGTTAAAAATACACCACAGTCCTGGGCCCCCAGGGAAGTGGTTGTGTTAGGGAGAGAGGGAGCACGTGACAGTGACACAAGTGACTCAGCCAACACTAAGACCACGCTGTCAATGTCTCCCCGGACGCCCTTTCCCCCCACGGCCCAGCTAGCACGGCAGATGCAGAGAGAGGGCCGCCAAGCATACACGCTCAGGGACGTGCTGTCCCGGCTGACGGCCTACAGGAAGGTTGGAAGCAGAGCAGGTGGGGCTTGTTTGGGTGCTGCTGGTGGAAACAGCTGGGGAACAGATGAACAAAGATAGTGGGGCAGCCTGCAGGGGACAGGACACAGCTCCAGGCCTCACATGCTCCACAGAGTGGCCAGTGACGTGGAACTCAGGGCGGCTTTGAGCCAGTGGCACTAAGTTGCTGAGTGCAGCAATGCTGGATTTGCTGTCTGCCTTGTCGGCTCAGCGTTGGCTGTGTGTCCTTGAGCAGTCTGCTCACTCTCTCTGAGCCACAGTGGCCTTATTTAGAACCACAGAGTCTGTATCTAGAGGAGAGCACGGGTGCTTTTTTTTTTTTTTTGGTTTTTGGTTTTTCGAGACAAGGTTTTTCTGTGTGAGCCTGGAACTCATAGCAATCCACCTGCCTTTGCCTCACAGGTGATGGGATTAAAGGCGTGCACCACCACACCCGGCTACACATGCTTTAATTTATATAATACATGCTCTAGTGTGCTTGGCTGGCTCCTGGTACAGAGTGTGTATCCAAGGAGCATCAGTCACTGGGGCACAGCTACCACAGGCCTGGCCCTCACCCCTGCTGCCTGTGTCTTTGTGTGACCCCCTTACCCCGAGTGGCTCACTTCTAACGGATAGCAGCCAAGCTGACAGATAGGACCTGCTGGCCATCACCCTGGCACCACCCTCTCCTTGCTGTCCACTTACCCTGGCCCTTGGGCTTGATGGCTCTGAGGACACTAGGTCCTCAGATCTGGAGAGGATCACAGGTGTGTCAAACCCATGGCCCAGCCAGGCGCAGTGGTGCACGCCTGTAATCCCAGCATTTGGGAGGCAGAAGCAGGCAGATTGCTGTGAGTTCGAGGCCAGCCTGGTCTGCAAAATGAGTCCAGGACAGTCAAGGCTACACAGAGAAACCCTGTCTCAAACAAAACAAACAAACAAAAAATAACCCATGGCCCACAGGATGCCTGCACCCCAGGATAGCTATGACTGGGGCCCAACACACAATCATAAAATTGAATTAAAACATTTTATGACTTTTTCTTCTCTCTCTCTCTCTCTCTCTCTCTCTCTCTCTCTCTCTCTCTCTCTCTCTCTCTCTCTCAACTCACTTGCAGGGCTCTGGAGTGGCAATGCATCTCTGAAAAGCCAAAATGTTGTTGGGCATCCCTACTGGGATGGAACCAGCACTGACCTTGAGGAACTGGCCATGTGCACAAGAGCTTGGAGGGAGAACCTTCCATGTACCTTGAGATGACCTGGCCTAACCAGGGACCAGATAGTCAATAAAGTGCTGTCACTCCCAGAGTCTTACCCACCCTCAGTCATATGACACATTGTGTCACTGCCTTTGGGATGACAACACAGTGGCTGGAAGTCTAACCAGGGCTGGAACTCGATCTGCAGCGGCTGTCCACCTCCCTGCTGTGCTGTGTGT